>NC_138150.1:23450352-23632852 GCF_964199315.1 Orbicella franksi | reverse complement strand
TTCTGAACTGTGCCCTAACGCCAAAGCTAACTTTGAACATTCTCTCTGTATTTCCATCACATCAACTGGTTTTGCTGTGGCTAAAGATGCATCATTCAAGCTTTCCATTAATAGTTCAAGAAATTGTTTCTTACTGCAATTTGAATCTTGCGGAATCTTCACTGGATTTCCAAGCAAAGAAACTTGTTTCACTAAAAGCTTCTGTGCAAGACTATAGTTGTGATGCTTTCTTGCAAGTTTAGCTGTTGCCAGCTGTAATGACACCAGTTCACTCTTCACAAGATCCTGATGTTTTCCCACTGAGGAGGCGACACAATGAAGGTTTGAACAAAACCGTAATGCCTTGATCAGGACAGCACAGTCATGCTGAGTGTGGTTTATAGTGAAAGTTCCATCTCCTTGGAGAAATGATGGAGATACATCCTCCTAATAAGAAAAAAATAATTCAGTAATGGGTTAGGAGCTATTGTACTTTGAGGCATCCAGGCCTCATTGTTATCTTTTCTCGAAGACAACATTTTCTTCTTCAGTTCCTTGCCCGGGGAGGGGGGCAGGGAAGGGGAGAATTGGGTCAGATAACATTTTACTCTTGACATAAATTTCAGGTGGTAAGCTCTGACAAAAAATACCAGCTACATTACTACAGTTATACCTGGTGAAGTGCTGTCTCCATGATATTCTCTACAGTAGTAGCAAATTGCAGCTGAGTCATGTGAGAAGCAGAAACTTCTAATGGCCAACCCAGCGTTCCCACTCTAAGCACTCCTTCAGAAAGGGATGTGGCATGATGGATGCATTCCTTGATGGCTTGACTGTAAAGAAAATAAAGTAAGGAAATGTCAAAATGCAAGACTTGGAATTGAAACTGTGCATGGTCCAGTTGGAGGAACAAGTATTGTATATGGTAAACCTTTCTTAAATCTAGAATTTTCAAATCAAAGCAACAAAAGCACTGCCAAGTATTTAAAAATACTCACAACATCATAGTCAATGAGGAATAAACTATGCTGCTTAGCAATTCTGCAGAATCAAGCATTTCGTAGAGCCTAGCACGTTTTGGGATTGATTGAAAAAGGATTTTAAAATGTTCAGAGTCAAACATGTGGTCACAATACTGCAACTGATGAACAAATGACTTGTGAGCTAAGGTATGTATGACTGGAATGGCTTCAGACAAGTCTTAAAACCCTGGATTTGTTGTTGTTCTCAAACTCATTCATGAAGTTTAACAAAGGAAATTGTGATCGTGACAGTGTTTGGATATCCGATCTCAGATAGCATAGATTCTTTATGATTTCATTTTTCTGTTTTCTTTTTAGTTTTAGGTTTCACTGAGAAGATATATTAAACACTCAAGTCAGTGTTTGACCTCATTTCCAAAAACCTCGAAGTTTGCCAAAAATACTTTTGTATGAGTCCTATTTTCAATTTTCTTCTTGGTGTTTAGAAGTGTGGTCAAATGTCAAATCAAATGTTTTTTACTGTGGTCAATGAACTTAGTTACACCTAGCTATTTCACAGGCATGTCACTTAGGCTGAAAAAAAAAATGTATCAACTAAGCATAATAGGCTTAAAAATCCAAGCTGGTGGGAGGCAGACCAATTGGCTATTTATAAACATGACCATGGAGTAGAACTAGGGTCTAGTGAGAAAAACAAACTCCAGCTAAGAGGCCAGAGCAGGACTTGAACCCACGACCTCCAGATTTCTAGCCCAGTGCCCTAACCAGTCAGCCATGCTGCCTCCGTCAAACACGGTCTCTCACGTTTGATGTGTTACTTTAACCACTCACATGATCTTCTGATCCTTTGTGTTGTTATCTTTTGTCTTAGCTTTCAAATTTCCTGATGTAAAGAACAGCGTCTGAGCCTGAATCAAGGATAGTTCAGCTGTCTGCTCAATATTGTAAGGGGCCCAGACTGGAGTAAATGTTGTGTCCGGATGATTCAGCTTCACGGACCAAGCAGACTTGGTCAGATTCTCAGTCAGTGAGTTCAGTGCTGCTCCAGGGATCAGTCGAAGGTGGTTCCGCACTGATATGAAGTCACATTCCTCAAATTTGCTCAAAGCTCTGAGAAATAAGGTTGCATCTCATAAATGAAACTAGCATTTAGATCTTATCGAATGGTTATTTTCAGTCAGTTGTAATTGTGTCCTTATTCTCTCTACTGGGATTAAGTAATTAAAAATACTACTGCTATTCAAATAGCCAGCCCATACATATACATTGCCCAGAGGTTATTTACAAAATAGCAATGTTTTCTTGCTTACCAAAATCTAATTATTAGATTACATTCACTCTCAATTTCTGTGAGGTGACAATATCGATTCAGCCCTCAGCCTCAGCAACTATTGCCTCACAGAAATCTTGAGCTCATAATCAAACAAAGGAGCACACAAAAAGTAAAGAAAATGTTACTAAGCAAGGCTTACTTGACGTAATTCATGTCAACGTTTGCCATTAGTGAATGCTGTACTTCTGAGTCTGAGCATTGTTTTCTCAGGTTATTCACATGCTTCTGCCAGTCTGCTACCTCATTCCAAGATGATAACTTCATGTAACAGTCTGCAACCTGTGAGAGAGAAATCAATGTCAAACATCTGATGATAAGAGTTTTCATGAATAGATATAAACCTGTTATTCTCTGTGCTTCTAACTGCGAATTTATCATTTTTCTTTGCTAAAACAAAAGCTTGATATTTAAAACCTTTATTATTAATAAACAAGAGTTTTTATAGGCTTAGCCATCATAGTATATGTGCAATTATGCCATGCTCTACAAATATGGTAAGCACACGAACATTTTTAGGGAGCATTTTTGTCTATATTTTACTTTTAGTTTCCTATATTTTGGGGGCATTTTTTAATAAAACAATTATTTCACACACGCTTGTTGGATATGAGACAATATTATAGCCAACTCAGTGTTACATGCCTAGTTGGCTGTCATCTCATATCCAACATGCACTCATGAAATAACTGTTAATTTTACACTAGGCTAATAATCATATTTTCTTTTTGATGTTTATCACCGTATAATGATCCCTCGAAAAGTGATTTCTTTAGCAGTTACACAAATCACTACCACCCACACAAACATTTGTATTAATTAATCAACAGCTTTCCAACATCTTTTTGATGCAGTCAAAGAAAAGCAGGAAGAAGATTGGACACAACAAAATGTCCTTGTGTGATATATCCACATCATGCCAAATTGCCCTAAAACTCTGAGAGGCCAATTGGCTCAGGAGTGAATAGAAGAGGACATTTTCTTTCCTTAAAATTTAGAAATGCATAAACAGTTGCCGATTTTAAATCACTCTCACACACAAGTACCTAGTGCTGTTTAAACTGTACCTCATTGACAGGGAATGTTGTCACAGCAGTACACGATGGAGGTGCATCACCTGTCTTTCTTTCCTCTTGGTGGCTTTTCTCTTTGGTCAACATCTCTTCCACAGCTGACTTGTTTTCTGTTGCTGAGGACTCATACCTTAAAAGAAATTGAATTTTCTTTAATTAAGGTAGTCTGACACCAGTTTCCAGTACATACGATTTGATGGATCAATACTACCACTGTTTTTAAGTGGATATCATTGGTGAACAATTTGTAGGCATTTAATGATGTTCTGGATTTCAATAGCAACAGGATAAACCATTTAACACCCTTAAATTTTAGCTTTAAGTTCTCCAAAAATCAAAAACAAGCTTGCTGAATCCTTTTTTTTTTTTTTTTTTTACCAAGTTGCTACCAGCATGTTGAGACAAATTTTTGCAAAGTTAAACAATCTCTTGATGGTTTTGGAGCCACCATAAAATTAGAGGTTAAGACACTACGTTTATCATTTACATAACACACATGAAATTGCTACGTTACCAAATATGTGGGTGATTTATCAAGCTGAATAGACAGAATGAGCCATTCATTAACCAACCTCCTCTCATATGAAAATCTCGCCTTGCATGAAAATGGCACGAAAAAGGGCTCTTAAATTTGTGCACGAATTGGGGATGCCCTTGGTTTTCCCAACCTAACACTTCTCAAGCCTAAACTTACCAGCCCTTGGCTTTCATTATTGTTCCATTCATCCAAGAGAACTTTTGACCAGAGACCTGTTCACACCAGGCCACTAAACCAGTGATAGCATGAGCACTTCTCAGTTCACACAAGGCTTGAGCTGTCAGTAATACAGCACTGTCAAACTCTTCACCCTGAAATGAAATGACATTGTATTGACCATCTTTAGTGCAGATATTTTTGCAAAACACTAGTTCAAGAAATGCAGGCCTTTTTGTCATAAATATGACATGATCTAATGCTTATTAATGAATTGGGGTTGGTGGCCCTGTGTTAGAAAAACAGCAACAACATCAAACAAATTCAAACACTCGTTTATTACAAGAACTGTTTAACACTTTTAGTCTTGAAAGGTAGATAATATCATCTACCAATAAATCAGTACCCAATGAATAGCACAGTTTGTGTTTTATCAGGACTTATTCACTGGATAGTGAATTAGTTAGCAGAAAGCGTTATCCAGGATTGGAAAAGTGGGCATCCAAAATGTACTATAGGGTCTGCTCAAACAAACAATTTATAAAGCAACATGTGAAAAATAAAACAACTTTCTTTCAAAAGTGAGGCATCATGTGCATTATGTAGATACATATCTGGCTAAAAGGCTACTTTGAGTAACCAGACCCTGGTGGGTGGTGCTATCCCCTATTTGAGAAACCTGGCCCAGTAGACAAGTTTGTTAATGTCTATTGCCACCTACATGACTACAAGTATCTGAGGCATTTACTTGTGATCAAACAAACCTGAGTCACACTTTGCAATTGTCTGATTTTATTAATTGCTTGTATGAATATAGACTGAATTGGACTCCACTCAGTCCCATTACCATTATAATCATATCTGTAACAAAATTCTTGATCATGATTGGATCTCTGCACGCCTATTTGTCACGCAATCGGCACGCAATCGCATGGGTGTCCAATTACAGGTATCCAATTTGAACTTTTTGTAATTGGATACCAATATGATTCACACATGAATTATGTGTGCTTTAATGGCTTCCTTCACAATGTTTCCTATAATTTTCAAAACTTATGAAAAGCGCTACAGACGTTTTTGCTCAAAAGAACTTCCCAGATGACATTTTTAATTCCGAAATTTGTTATAGAGACGATTAATTAGTAACTGAACCTCATGTCATAGAATTCAGGGAGTAATCATGCTTGTATTTTCAAATCGGGCTTGTGCTTTGCGCTCGTCTGATTTTGAAATTACTTGTGTGATTACTCCCTGAATTATACTCCGCTTGGTCCAGTTACTATTACTTACATATATAAGACAAAATAACACTATATACCTGAGTATTTCCTGCAGTCTTCATTTCTTGCAACATTTGAAATCCATGCCAGACAGTTGCTGCAGGACAGCCACACACCAAACCCACACTCATCACTGGTTTACGCACTCTAGTAAGCCACTCAATACATGTGCTTCGATTTGTGCGGAAAAATACCCGTACAGACTGAAATGTTTATACAGACTTGATTAATATCATGAGACCTCAAACCTTGCAACTGAACCCTTATTGAAATCGTACAGGGTATCTTCCATTCAATAGGATTTCATTGATACATTGATGTATTATGTTGAAGAAATAATATTAAATGCTATTTCAGCAACCTTCAAAAATATTTCAGGATTAACAATTTCAAAAATCTCTATCACAGATGTAAGATAAAATCCACCCATACAAAATTCAATTTCGTGAAAAAGATCCTTATGATGATAATTTCATAAACAATAACCATGCACCAAACAATTATTTATGTAACTGTAAGAAAAATTATTGTAAATTTAAAGGATTCAGTCGTGGTATTTTGAGTTATTTTGTCCATGACTATACAAAATTACCCTTCATTTGAAGTAAACCTTAAAGTACATGTAGTAATATACTAAGATAGAAAAACATCAAAGAAGTATTCATAAACCCTAAAGGAACAAGGATGGTTAAGGGTGGAAAAGATTAACATGGATTACAAACGACGACCTTGAAAAATTAAGGCTATAAACCGTGATGTAGCTCCTTTAAAAACATCTAAAATAGTGAAGGGATAGCCCTTCAACTGTACCTTGGGTGGCGAGGGTAGACCCACTACACATCCTTCATAGCCATTGTACATAAGCTTTTCAAGGTTCTCTATAAACTGTAGCAGCAATACAGACTGGAGGTGGTTGACATAAGGTTTGGATTCAGCAGCTACTAAATCAACAAAGACAAAATAATGTAGTTTTCCCCCAAGATAATGCTATGGTTTACAAGCTACATGTAAGGTTGTCTGCAGTGCATTTGGTATAACAGAGCTGTTTTATAGTTTTGATCCACCGGTAGCCTTCATTTTGACACATGCATCAATAACAAACTTAAGGGCTCAAAAAACTTGAAGTCTAGCTTGCCCTTGGGACAAGTAGCTCTCAAATTTTGCTTGCCCTGGGCAAGTCCTAGTTTGCTCTTTTAATGATTTATTCCACAGACGACTTACCTTATCCCTTGTCCACTGGGCAAGTGAGGATAAAAAGTTACTTGCCAAGAAGAAAAACCTACTTGTCCAGGACAATGTGATTGCACTTTTGAGTGAATTGTATCAACTATAGGCACGTTCACTAGTAAATCAAGGGTCCATCAAACATGCTCAGCCATAGAAGGTGTTTGGGGGTTACAGCCCGAACTGACAGTGCTGCGTAAGGAAGCAAGTCCTCTAAAGATATGAGACTAATTGCAGAAAAAATATGAAAGAAAAATTTATACATAAGATGAAAAATGAATTTTAAATTTATTATACCTGTTTCATTTCCCTCCTCCTCCTTGGCTCCTGGCTCTTCATGCTTAGGTTTGCTTTTTTCTTCCTCACCATTTGCATCCATCACAAACTTCTGCAAAGCACCTGAAAAGAAAACCAACTTTGAAACTGAGATTGTTTCTGGTTTGTCTCTTTCACTTTACTCAGGAATACCAAGTATGACAAGTTACATATCAACCTCATTCCTAAGGATCACATATAACAAGACCTACAACAAGACCTACATTTTAAGACTTGAATTCACTGTCATAAAACAGAGTCAAGAAATGTTTGTCTCAGTGAGAGAGAGGGGGGGTGGCAGGTTAAGGAACACCTGGAAAAGGAGGATGTAGGTTAACAAAATCAGGTTGCCCTGAACTGAAGAGAATGACATACATGATGGCCAGAACTGAGCATTAACGCTAAAAAAGGAATTCAGGAGAATATTGCTAAACAAACCAATAGCAGACCCCCAAAACAATGATCAATTGCCTTTCAATTATTAAATAGCAATGTATATTGTATGAAGACAGCAATTTTTACCTTCTATTGCCTGAAAAGTTTCCTGAGCTCTACCAAGTGGAGTACGCAGACGCGATAAAATGCAGAACTGAGCAGCTTCCCACGTGGCCCAAAACCAAAGCAGTGATTCACACCTGTTAAACTGGAGAACAAACCATCATCAGAACTAATGTCTACCAATAGAAAAGGTTGAAAACAGAACATGCAAGAAAATTGTAAAACAAATGTACCAGTAAATTGTTTCATTCCCCGTGTGAATCTTTCTTTGTGTAAGACATACCTGAACCATCTCTGTTTCTGCATACTTCTGAACTCTGTTGCAGCTGTGGAATAGCCTCAACAACCAGTCGACATTTGGCTCTTTGCTGTAAGAAGACACCGATTCAATCGCAAACATCTTGGTATCATACTCAGATTAAATCAAGCATAAATTCATATTTATGACAACAAATGAGATTCAATACCGTGATAGCACCAAGGCTAAAAAGTGCTCAGAGTTTGTCAAAGTTATTAGTTAGTAAAGAAACTAAAGTGCTGCTTCAGGGAACAAGTAACTCTAAGTTGGGAACCAACTAGAAGCCTAATAAAGGTAGATTAAATGCCATAGAGAGTTTGTGAAACTGATGTTTCAGGCATTAGCCCTTTGCCAGATCTTTGTGACTTTGGGGCTTATCCTTGAAACCTCAGCTTCATGAATTGCTAAGGGGATTAGTTCACCTTTGAAAGCTCAAATTTGAAAAAAATTAATAGTTCAATGTCTGAGTCTGGCAGCTTGGATAAAAACAGGGAGAATCAAGTAACAGTGGTATTATCAAAGGAAAAGGGATGCACATCTAGTGATACTCACCTAGGTAATACACCTGACAGAATAAATCCCATCACGATTTGAAAATCATGAGAATGGAAAGAGCCAGATGGTGGCTTGACTGTGTGACCTTTACGAGCCAACCACACATCACTGCAACTGGTGACCAAGGGTTTGCCAACATCTACACTGCCTCTGGCTTGACCAGTTCTTGATTCAAACAGGCTCTGGCTTATGGAACTGCGATTCACAAGCACCAAAACATTAACAAATCTTAAGGCGGTGAAATGCGAGATACAAAAACCCTCAACTTGTTGAGCAAAATTGTTTCATTGCAAGTTTTGGGTCGATGTTTTGCATTTTTCACCTCACATGATCAACTTGTCGTGCAACAAAAACATTTGTTGCGGGTTGAAGAAAGTTGTTGTGAAAAGTAAAGCCTCGGTCTAATTTGAGCAACAAATTTGCTCATGCTGTGTGACAAGTTGAGGGTTTTTGTATCTCATATTTTGGCGCCTTTAATTATAGGTGCGGCAAAAATGATGCTATAAAGTAATAATGCTATCGCAACTACCACAGGCTGCCTTTACCACTAAGAATGTTACTAACCTTGTTAAAATATCTGTTGGTAAAGCATTGATGAGCTGTTGGTAGTTCTTGCAGACTTCTCTATTCACATCCATCAGACGGACAGCACAATCCTCAAGGAATCTGACATTACACAGGGAACAATCTCTTACTAAGTGGCACCTTAACCATTTTCTCTTGCTTGACAATGCACATGTTAATTAACAAGACTGCAAACTGTGTTCAAAAACAAACAGTGGAAGGACTTACTTTCTCAGGCACTTGGTTGATAGGACTTTCAAATCAACTAAAATATTCAGACAAAGAGAAACTTCCAATGATATGGTGGGATTATGGTCAAATGCTGTTGAGAGAGATTGACAAAGATCGAAAAACCTTCTTGAGATCAGAATGACACCAACTTTCTAATACTTTATAACCACAAAATATTAATTGCTTGTTGAAGCTTTGTCTGACTAAGTGTAAAACAACTCATATTCTGATAATTGAATGGCTTAGTGCAAGACTGACGTAAGTGACTTTTTCGGGTGAAAAATGATTTTTTTGTTCAAAAGCGCCCAAATTTTTGCATGTGGTCTCCAACGTAATAGGAAAACATTGCCTTGTGTTTGTATTCCTTGTTTTTTTGCCTGATGTACAAAACAAAGTGGAAAGTTTACTCGCTCAAAGAGGGGATCTGGAAATGAATTTCTTCGACTACGTTGTGACGTAAGCTTGCGTTTGCATTATTTTGGCGCGCAAGACAACGTCAAGCTTTCGATCAGACAAGTTGAAACCTCACCTGTTGCATGAAGTCCGCTTATTTGACTCATATTTGCGCCCGCCTGGCGGTGAAAGGACTTCATTAAGTCCGGAAACCCGTAAGTCACTAGCATATCTCAAAGAAGCGAGATGTGTTGTTGTTCCAAGATCGCTAAGCGGTCGAAGGCACACTGAAGCCAGGCGAGGAGTTTGAAAGCACTTCTCATGCCAAAAAATGAGTCGATGGCGAGAAGTGGCCCATTTGCCAAATGTTGCTGTGCAGAACGTTTGGAAATAAAGAAGTGCTTTTAGACTCTAAAAAAATCTGTTTAGTCGGCCCGTAGGCCTTGCCGTGTTGAAGTTGCTCAGGGATATCCCATAATAATCTTTAATGCATCTCGATAGGTCTTGTCAGTCCATCTCAGTCGGCAATGGAAAACGTGACAAACTTACATTTCGCTCAGCCAACGGAATATTAATTGAAAAAGAATCGACGGAAAAGATTTTTTTCACTGAGAAAAATAATGTATTACTTCATTTAGACAAAAATAGCCCTAAGCCCCGATTCTTTCCAGGAATAAATGGCCAATGTTTTCATGTAAGAGAAATGATTGATCCAAAGTCGCGATTGTTGACCATTGTTGTGTTACAGTGTGACAGTTGACCTTTTGGGAACTGGGGCAAACAAACGCCAATCATATTATGGACTAGCGGCTTTCGATCGCTTGCCTTTATTATCATGGAATCCCAATGGAATGATTCGTTTGTGAGGTTAGAAGATGGCGAGAGAAAGAGACAACAGTGTAAGTCTTTTGTCTTTAAATATGCCATTCCTTTTGCTATATATTTTCCGTTTGTTTTCAGTTTTCCCGCTTAGATTCAGTTCAGTGTTTTCACAAATATACAGGGTATTTAATTATCGCAGAGACAGAGCAATTTCAGATTGACTCAGCCGTTCAAGTACTGTAATTCGGAAAAATCATCTCTCTTCGAATGTCAAGCGTTAATTCCTTGTGGCAACATTTCACGAAATATGTTTTATAAGGTATTTGTTGTTCGTCACGCAGTCAAAGTAATGGCAAGCTGCGCTGTTATAGCTCATTGAATTTCAAAACGTTTTACATCGCAGTAGCACCTATGAAATGCCGCATTTCGCCAGTGATTTTCACTTTTTTTTTTTTTGAAAGAATGCAAACCAAACTCTTTTTAGTTCTTAAGGAGTTTCATATTTTCACTAATTGCAAAACGTTTCACGAAATATGTTTTATAAGGTATTTGTTGTTCGTCACGCAGTCAAAGTAATGGCAAGCATCGCTGTTATAGCACATTGCATTTCAAAACGTTTTACATCATCGCAGTAGCACCTATGAAATGTCGCATTTCACTAGTGATTTTCACTTTTTTTTTTCGAAAGAATGCAAACTGAACTCTTTTTTGTTCTAAACAAGTTTCATGTTTTCACTGATGGCAAAACGTTTCACTCTCAGAAGATAGGTAAGCACCGCTAATAGACACTGGTCGTTGACTTTATTTAGATTCCCGATCATGCATGCTGTGTTTATGAAATGAAGCGTTTTCTTGTTTTATTATTTTCCCTAGGCTAGCACCAAAATAGAACTAACCCTATCATAAAGTGTTTAGATACTCTAACCCTAAGCCCTAGTCCTAGCCCTAGCCCTAGCCCTAGCCTTAACCCTAAACCCTAGCCTTAGCCCTAGCCCTAGCCCTAGCCCTAGCCCTAGCCCTAGCCTTAACCCTAAACCCTAGCCCTAGTCCTAGCCCTAGCCCTAGCCCTAACCCTAGCCCTAGCCCTAGCCCTAGCCTTAACCCTAAACCCTAGCACTAAAACGGTAACCCTAACACTAAATGCTAAACCTAGGCCAAGGGTTAGGGTTTGCTTTTAGGTCTAACGCTAGCCGTGGGGTTATGTTACCTTTACTGTAACTGTCAAGCTATACGCTCATCTTTCTCTAAGGCCCATGTTCATCCATTTGGTTTTGCGGCCGTGTATTATTGTTTTGAAGTCACCATTGTCCTAATGTTTCTTTCTTTTTTTCCAAAGACAAAGCGCAAACCAGCTAAAAAAATATACGGGGCTATGCTCTTCTACTCAATTGAAGACGACACGCAAAAATTCGGGCGCTTTTGAACAAAAAAATCATTTTTCACCCAAAAAAGTCACTTACATCAGTCTTGCACCAAGCCATTCAATTGCTAAGAGTCCGTTCATCTTTACTAAATGCTCTAAAAAGTGAGAGGCATGGTGGCATATTGAGTTTGGGTTGGATCCCTGTGTGGGGTAGTTGTGTTGCATTCTTGCATTCTTGCAATCTTACTCTCAGTCTCCTGCCACCACCCAGGTTTAAAAATGTGTATATTTGCTGAATTAAATGCTGGGGAAAAACCTTGCCATGGAATATTTGGCTTCCCATCCAGTCGGTTGATAGAAATACTCCACTGCACTCAAATGCAGGCTTTACCTACATATTAAAATGCACTTAAATAAAATCTTGATCCCAATTTGCTTACAACATGTTTTGCAAACAGCTCATGACATGCACTGTTTCTCTACATATTTAAAGCATTGAGTTAGTGCAAAAAGAAGCTCATCCTTTCAACTACTATTCAAGTAGAACAATTTTAACTGGGAAATGAATTGTTTAAATGATTGATAACTGCACTTACAGGATGGCAAAATGCTTTCTGCTAAGGAATCCAAGCTCACATGTTTACTGATGGCTACAAGAACACCAATGTTGATAGCTTTGTCCAAGACTTCCACCAGCCACACTAGACACAGCTTTCTACATGACAGAGAAAAAAGCAACTTACAACAAAGTCTTTTATTGACAGCAATCAGGGCTCGAAAAAAACTTAAATTCCAGCTTTCCCTCAGGACCAGTATCTCTCAAATATTGCTTGCCCTGGGCAAGTGTTAGTTTACTCTTTTAATGATTTAGTTGGCAGACGACTTGCGTGATCCTTTGCCCATTGAGCAAGTGAAAACAAAAAGGTACTTGCCCGAGGAGAATCTACTTGTCCTGGACGATCAGACAGTACTTTTTTCAACCCTAAGCAATCCTTAGATATACAGAGGACCGCATTATTCTCAAAGAAATTAAGTACTACCATACTAAAGACATTTGAGTGCCTATGTTTGGCATGCAAACTTCATGGTTTGCTGTTTCATTTTTTAACTTTGCACAAGCACAAGCACCCCAGAAGTGGAGAAAAGGGGACTCCCACATAAAAGTGTTAAGGATGTTTGGAAATTTAATCTCCTGGTTTACATGTACGATGTTTTTCAGTTCAAAAAGGCCATATTTTGTTATTAACATTTGCTTGCTGTTGTTTACAGAGGTTGTGATTTTTTTATGAGTGTCACCCCTGAATAAGAGCCACAACTGTAACCGTAAAAATCTGAAAAGCATGCAGCCTTTAATTGAATAAACGAGGTGCTTCTTACGAAAATTGGAAAAATTATTATACCAGAAATAGTATAGTATTATAAATATCAAACCTAGAGTCTTGTGATGTGCTGGAATTTCCCAATACTTTGGAAAGTAAGCTGAACATTGAAACCACATCACCATCCTGCGATGTGCGCAAGCCTTCTGATGGAGAATTAGGAAGGAAATGGTTATACCTGAAAAGAAAAATTCACGCTGTTTACCACGTTGTATCCCGGCACAACAAAAATCATTATGCACCAAAAAAATTGTCAATTGAAGACTTTTATAAATTGTAACAAAAAGCCCCTGCAGTATTTGTTCAAAGTAAGACATCTTTTATGGCATAATCTAATCCATACTAACTGGAGCTTAACTGGTTCAGATTTCTATTCCCAGAATCTTAAGACAGCTTACCTCTGACAGTAAGTGTAGAGGGCATGAAGAATGGTGTATTGTACAGAAGGATGGCACACAGCAAGCCTCCACTCACAGGCATCTAGATGCTGAGTCAGCAGCTGATAAGGGCTGGGGGACAACTTCCACAACTGAAAAAGAAGACATGTTTCATCAACAGAGACTTACGTACACCTGTTAACATAGGAATACAAGGTGTGCAAGAGTTATTGTGCAAATTAAATACCTCTAGAAGGAGAAATATTTTATGCAATTTAAACTAAGCACAATAAACATGCACCCACACATTGCATACATTACTGGCCTGGGTACCAGAATGTGTGCTAGTAAGAGATTTTCTGGTACAGTGTGAGCAAAGAACAACACCTACTGCCTCAATGTTACACCTTATTTTCAAAGTGGCACTGACAGAACTGTTTGGAGTTATCATGTAAAGAGCTGTATGGTTATCAGGTTAAGGTAAAGTCTGCATGCGAGCCAAGTGGCCCATCAGGCCGGAGCTTATCCCGGTTTCTGTAGCATGAAGCGACTAGGAGTATTTGTACTCCCCCCTGGATGGGATGCTAGTCCATCGCAGGGTTACCCCCAGCATTAAGTTTGCCGGTACCCATTTATACACCTGGGTGGAGAGAGGCACTGTGAGAGTAAAGTGTCTTGCCCCAGAACACAACACAATGTCCCCAGCCAGGGCTAGAGCCCGGAACGCTCGATCTGGAGACAAGCGCACTAACCATGAGGCCACCGCGGCCTCAGGTTAAGGGGAATTAATATTTCAAGTTTAGAACTAACAGGGTAACCTGCAAAAACAGACAGATTTTTGGCTTGTTTTGCAGCAGGAAATGCATCTGTGTTCACAGGCTACAAACAGGGGTAACACTCTCACCCTTAAAATAGCAGACTTGGATGTTGCAATCTCAGACAGAGCACACAAGTCAAAGATGACTATGCTCTCTAACTCATGAGCACTTCGCCATTGCACCAGGTTACTGACAGAGCTGTTCTTTTCAACAGTCACAGTTACACCTTGGATGTCTCTGCCTAGATCATCTGTAGTTTCTTCCTTGTTATTGTTGCTTAGTTGAAGTTCTGACTTGCTGTCGTTTGCTTCAAAGGCTTGCAATGTTTTTCGCAAAAGGCTGAAGCTGTCAATCAGTTCTGTTACCGTAAGCCTGCAAAATGGATGAGATGGATTTTGAAACCTAGGATATTGGCATTCCTAGAAGTCAGAGAAGAGTACTAGAAAACAGAGAACAATAGATTCTCAACTTAGTACATGTTGAGGATTTGAAACAAGTAGTTACACTGTAATACATCTACATTTAGAATATTCTCCGAGTCTCATATTTCAAAGTGAATTATATCATTCTATGGCAATCAGGAAGAAACTACAGCATATTTTACTTGTAGGCAGTCTCTAGAAGTGGAACATCATGGATGCCCAAGAAACCTTGATAGATCTTCATCACTGATGATAGCACCTGCAAGGATGAACGAATAGGTATATTGTGATTATATACAAACCACATTATGTGTACAAGGTGAGCACTCCATTAAAACTGTGGATTATAAATCTTGAGTACCGGTACCAAGAGTGACTAGTTTAGTTTCACTTTAAAGTGGCAATAATCCAGCTGCAAATACCATCTCGATGCACCACATAATTCTCAAAAAATTATGAAATGTATGACAAAAAAGTATGGAGATTGGTAACTACAACAGGATAGTGGGACTGTACCCGGTAATCGCAGTTCAACAACTTACTTGGTTCAGAAAATCAGGTTTGTTTTCTCTTATCCATGCTCATACATATTGACATACAAAGATCAGGCAATATCATTACTAGTCAAGTACAGCTTCTACAAGGTTTGTTTGTTAACTGGTTTGTTTTGTACTCCAAAATGTTGATTTTATAATTCTGAAATTTAGCAATAATTCATCAACTTTGGACCTACATATCAAAAACTTGAGACAGTGTTTCATTACATTTCCAGACTCGTTTCATTTGGCAAGCAACACTCAGCTGCAATTGATTATTATATTATTCTGCAATGAAGCCCCTATCTTGAGTGTTTGATGCACTGTAATTACAGGTACTTACAGATAACTTGCCTTTTTCTGCAAGTTAACATATCATACTACATAATATTACTGGTAACTTTAAAAATCAAAATTATCTATTTAGCGCAAGTTTGGGGGAAGTTATGAGCTTTCTAAATCTCGAATAAATGTAGTGTAGAATGAGATAGTTCTTACTGCTTGGTCTGACGATAGGCGCAACTTCATTACGGGAGAGCCAGGTCCTAGGAGTTGTTCGATGAAGGTTGCTGGTATAGCAGTATTCACATGAGCTATGACCTGCAAGTGAGAATGGACACAGTCGTCAAAGGGCTAAACTACACAGAGAGAAAATAATGGTTGGGTTAGTGGTACCAATTCCCAGGCCCCTGGGTAAAAAAACTTCACTTGCAAACCACAACATCTGTGAGGGGAGTCACTAGTAAGTGTTATGGCTATGTGAAAATTGTAAGTGCCATAGCTCAAAATAATAAAGGTCTGTTGGTTATGTGCTATGGATCCTGTTATGCTGTATTTAACAAATAAAGAAGCCCAAGCCGTATATTACACTGTGATAAAACACCACCACATTTGAGAACACAAGGGAAATGTAAGGAGTCAATGAAAGACATCACTACTGCATGAACTGTTTCTTCAAAGGATGAATTAACAGTTCAGAGAACAAAAATTACCTTTTGTATGAGCTGAAGAGCTGACATTATGTGAGGATAGGTGACACATGAACTGCTCTGAAGTTGTTGAATCACAAATGAAGCTGTTATTTCACAGCAACAAGAGAAGTAAGGCTGTAGCCATGAACACATGGACTCTAAACACTCATTTGCTGAAATATATTACCAAAGAGCAATATTAGGTACAAGTCTTGCTAGATGCCATTTGTGAAATAGTGAGATTCCAGCAACATCTCTTTCAACTCTTGTACTTTATAAAGAAAATTGTTTGGTTTAACTGCTGAGAAGAGATACAGTACATTGTACATGTCTCTGAGGGTCATTTGCAATTGATGCAAAAACTAAAGATGATCAACAGTCTGACTTAGAGTCTCACTGCTCATAATCATGACTGTTCTGCAATTATGTTTAAAATGAACCCCTTTTTCAGGCATCCTCAGCTCCTTGCTTGAAAAAAAAAATTAAGATTTTTGAACCAAATGAATGACTAAATTCACAATCTATCGATCAGACTGCAAATAAACCAACTTGAAACAAGGTGTGACCATCCAAACCTTGTGCAAAATAATATTAACTGTTGTACATGTAAATAAACAAAATATGACAATAACATTGTCTAGAGAAGCCACAACTGCAGGATAAACAAAGCGTACCTGACACAAACAGTTTTTCATAGTAATAGGAGTACCCAGACATGTTGATGCACTGAATAATTCTTTGAATCAGCTGAAACAGAAAACAAACTTGGGAATCACATCTTTCTATCAACAAAATTATGATTTCTGTCGATTATACCTGTCACTATAGGAATGCATCTCAATACTAAACCCAGCAATTTCATTAGAAGCCGGGTACTGCCAGAGCTCCGGCAGCTGTGAGTCATCAAGTCACTGGCTACTTGGCTGTGTTTGTTGACAAAATCATCAAAAATGTAACTCTTATAATATTTACAGCTTACCTATTTCTCAGTTCAAATAAACTGAAAATAAAAGTATTTCTTACATTCGCCTCGACTGTTCGTGTATATAAAAGTGTACACATCGATCAAATACGATTGAAATGCAAAACATTCAGCCATTTTCAGTAGTCGGTTGAGCAAAGCGTGCTCCCGCACAGTCTGGACAGACAATGTACTGGAACAGGTATTTGCATAAATTTATTTGATTTTGGAATTGTTCTTTCATAAACCCATTGTGTTCTTCTTTGCTTACGGACAAATATTAATTGAAGAAGCTAGTCATAAAAGGGGATAAGTGACGATTTTGGTTGCTTTTCTTTTTTCTTGCTCCAAATTAGCTGAATTTTTGCATGTGGTCTTCAATGTAATAGAAAAACGTGGTTCTGTATTTTTGACGCTGGTTTTTGCTTTGTTTTCGAGTTAAAACGTAGGCAAAAAACTTCGCTTTTCCTAGCCACGTCTTTAGGAGTTTATTTGTTGAACAGCAAACAGGCAGACTGTTTATAGTGTATGAAGTCAAAACCAAATCCCACAGCATATAGAGCGGAAATCTGGGAACGGATTGTTTACACCGGTTATTGTGACGTGAACACAACACGTGAATCGATCGAGCGTCAAACAAAATGCCATCAAACAAAAAAGAGATGTGCCGCATTAGAGCTCTGTCAACTAATATCTTAAGCATTGTTTTAAAGTACCTTGCATGCCTGCCTGGTGGTTGAGAGGCATCATAAAGCCTCGATAAACCCGTAAGTCATCAGCACATTTTAAAGAATCAAAACGTGTTCTAAAACTTCGAAGGCAGCTGATATACCGTAATCGTGTTATCGGCGTTCGAAGTCAGATTGAGCCAGGTAGCAAAGTCCAAGAGAAGTTCTTCCCCAAGAAAAATACCCTCTGGTGAGTTGTGGCCCATTTGCCAAGCATTGCTAGCGTCAAAGTTTGGAAAGCGAGAACTGGTTTTAGACTTATAAAATTTGTCTTGTATCGACCGCCATGTTTTCCCGCGCACGAGGTGTAAAGACCCTTCCTGGCATGCATTGCAATTACGTTCTGCGGACGTTTCTCAAACTTGTAACTAGATTTAAACATAATAATGGCCAGCGAGTGGCAATCGATTGTAACAGATCTGTGATCCAGTTTGCGTTGATTTTATTTCAAATCAGCATGATTTGTAGTGTTTTGAGCTTCTGGGATCAGGGGACATGCAGATGTATGGAGACCCGTACATTGTGCAGAAGGGTTAATCTGTTAATCTGTCAGCCCTATTTATAGAGCGTTTTCACGTGGAGTCGTCAAATTCTTAAATCCAAAACTAAACAGCCACCAAAGTTGTTATCCTCATCAGGCATAAGAGGTACAAACACATTTTCAACTTGGAAGTTATGGCGGTGCGTGACATAAAGCTACGATTGCGTTTGTTGAAAACTATGTTTTATCTCGTGATTTTTTAGCCATTTAAGACATTGCCGTATTTGGAAAAGTGCTTATTGAAATGTTTATTTGTTTCATTTTATTTTTATTTACACCTTTTTTTGACCTGAAATCAACATTTTTGAGCTTATACGTTGCGTGAAATTACCATTTTCAGGAGCCCATCATGGGCTCCTACAATTTTGCTGTTTTCTAAGTGAAACCAACATCCTTGCCGTCACGCGCTAACGTCAAATCAACATTTTAACCTATTTAGACTTGAAATCAATGTCATTGAGCTTATGCGCTGCGTGAAATTAACATTTTGCTATTTTCTAAGTGAAATTAACATCCTTGCTGTCACGCGTTTACGCGAAATCAACATTTTAACCTATTTAGACTTGAAATCAACATCATTGAGCTTATGCGCTGCGTGAAATTGACATTTTGCAGGTTTCTAAGTGAAACCAACATTCTTGCCATCACGCGATAACGTCAATTAAATCAACATTTTAACCTATTTAGACCTGAAATCAACATCATTGAGCTTATGCGCTGCGTAAAATTGACATTTTGCTGGTTTCTAAGTGAAACCAACATCCTTGCCATCATGCGTTAACGTGAAATAAACATTTAAACCTTTTTTGACCTAAAATCAACATTTTTGAGCTTATACGTTGCGTGGAATTGACATTTTGCTGGTTTCTAAGAGAAATCAACCTCCTTGCCGTCACATGTTAACGTGAAATCAACATTTTAACCTATTTAGACCTGAAATCAACATTAAGCTTATGCGTTGCGTGAAATTGACATTTTGCTGGTTTCTAAGTGAAATCAACCTCCTTGCCGTCACGCGTTAACGTGAAATCAACATTTAAACCTTTTTTGACCTAAAATCAACATTTTTGAGCTTATACGTTACGTGGAATTGACATTTTGCTGGTTTCTAAGAGAAATCAACCTCCTTGCCATCACGCGTTAACGTGAAATCAACATTTTAACCTATTTAGACCTGAAATCAACATCATTAAGCTTATGCGTTGCGTGAAATTGACATTTTGCTGGTTTCTAAGTGAAATCAACCTCCTTGCTGTCACGCGTTAACATGAAATCAACATTTAAACCTTTTTTGACCTAAAATTAACATTTTTGAGCTTATACGTTGCGTGAAATTGACATTTTGCTGCTTTCTAAGTGAGATCAAAGTCCCTGCAGTCGCGGCGGGCCAATCCTTTGTTATGATAAACCGAGGCGAGACTTCGACTTATAACAAAGGCTTGGCTTGGTTATTATAACAAAGGATCGGCTCTGTTTATCATAACAAAGGCCCAGCTTCGTTTATTTGCAGCCTTGGCGGGAAAAGGACGTTAGGTATTTTAATCAAAAGTGAACTTTGTCGAAAACGCTCCAAATTTCGCATAGAGTTTTGTTTAGGTATGTTTAGCAATGTCCTGTAGTTTTTCCGCTAAACTTTGCTTCGTTTTCAGGATATTGCGTATACAAAAAACCACTTGGTTTTCCTAGTGGCGTCGTTATAAAGCGAAGCAAAAACCAGCGGCAAAAATACAGGAACACGTTTTTCTATTACATTGAAGACCACATGCAAAAATTCAGCTAATTTGGAGCAAGAAAAAAGAAAAGCAACCAAAATCGTCACTTATCCCCTTTTATGACTAGCTTCTTCAATTGCAGAAAACAAAACACTTCATTCCAATGATGAAATTTTGCCAATCAACCAACCGATTCTAACACTGTATGGTCTGAAGTCACAGATAAGACCTTGTCATTTTCACAATTTTTGGAAAGTTGTGAGCCATGCAAAGGGCCATCAATCAAACAAATGAAAGACTTTATTTGTTCATCGTTTGGAAATTCATTCAACAAGCCTGTTCACAGTTTTCACACTTGCAGTTGTGAAGGAAGCCAATGTACTTCAGTAACCCAAACAGAGATAAATCATTTACAAGCAGCAAGCAAAAAAGATCGGTCCCAGCATATATTCATCATCGACTTAACTAACTTTGATGCCCAGAAAGCTGGAAATCGTATTTCCCAGGGTTTAAATTTCAAAATTTTCTGGAGGAGCAAGCCCCCAGAACCCCCTAGCAAAGGTGGCCTTACGCCCACCTATATATCCTTAGCTGCCTACTTTTATATTGGTAGATGCCTACTTCAAATCTTATTGAAAGCACTGACTAAAACTTCAGTTAACAATTTTCTTTAAAAAAAGAAATTCACAGCAAATGAAGGTGACATTGATAAAATTGGTCATAGCTAGAAGAGCTACGATGGCTTCCTGGCCTTAGACTTTAAAGATACTTGGTATAATTATACCCGAATGCCACAGTATCAACACAGTTCTGACCAATACATTAAAACTGTAACTCAGCTCAGTCTCTATATCAAAGAACAAGAATGAATCATTTCTTTTTTTTTCCAGAACACTAATCTCACCTCAGTCAAATAAGGAGGTGTGATGGAAGGGCTCCTGTTTGGTGAAAAGCTTGGTCCTATGCCATTAACAACTGTTGTGAATACTCTACAGGCAAAAGAACCAAATCATTAGACTTGCACACTAAATATAGAGAAATCGAAATATCCATAGTTGACTTGAAATACTTATGTATCAAAATGTGACAAAAGTTAAAAAAGACAGATCTACCCTAAGAACATACTGTGACCAGGACTCAAACCATCTCATGTGACTCACAGAATATTGCTCCAAGACATATTTTACTCTACCTCACTAGTGCCGTCAACCTTGGCAGGGACACATAGGGTGATGGAATTTCCTCTGAAGTCACAACTTGGTTTGATAACATGCCTAATTCCTGGTAGTAAAACAGTGACAATGGGTAACCAGTACAAAACATTAGAACAGAAATTTTAAAGCAGTGGGTAGCATTATCTACCCTTTGACCAGCCAAGGCCTAAAGATAGCACTCAAGATCACAATCACGTGAAAACAATTTATGGGGGGAGGGGGCTGTCGTGTGAAAAGTTGGGGATGCTCATTGTGTCGCTTAGGGGCATTCATCACTTACAAGTAAAGTGTTCAGGACAAAATGCTACTATTTTTAGCTGTTGTGCCATTTCAATGTGGTACCTTTTAGAAGTCCAAAAAAAGTTCGAGCCACACCCAGATTGGTCCCCTTTAGGGGTTTAATTCAAATTTTCCAGCAAACATCACTGACCTTCTCACATGAAAGGTCCCCCCCCCCCCCCCCCACCCCATGCAAATCTTAAACTCTAAGCAAATAGGATTTCTTCAACACGGTATATACAAAATGACATGATGACCCAAACCAACAGTCAGAAAAATTAGATCAGCAACCAGTGGACCAGTCAAACTATGTTTCCATACACCAGCTGACTTTTCTTTGCTCACCTCGGCATAAGCTTCCATATCTTCAAGAAACTGGCTCAGTAGTGTCAGAGAAAAGGCAATGTCTGAAGCCCAGTAGTCATGCAACTTAACCAGACATTCTGTAACATCATAAGAAATGCTTAAGCCACTAATGAACTGACTAGACCAAAACTTTTCTAAAATCATAAGAAAGAAATGAAAGTATATGAAAATAAAATACATGTTTCCTCAATAAGGATAACCAGCAATTTCAGTTTGATTACCATTACCACCCTGTCAGGTTGAGCACACTCAAAGTCGAATTTCAAGAACTTTACAGAAAAGCTGACAAGAGCTGCTGATATGATAATAAGGCGAGCAAAGAGAATTTACATTTAAATCATCATAACAAATGAGTGCTTTTCCTTTCCGTCCTTTTAAACATAAAGTGAGGGAAATTCATACTATCTTTGTGCTTTTACCAAATTAAACATGGGTGACACTTGTGAATATTTGGGAAAACCTGAAACCCTCAACTGGGGCTTTGACTGGCATCACTGTACATTTAATTTTTTTTTTTTCAAACTGTTTCATGTTTGCAAAAGGCTAAGTTGTGAACAACTGAACCAACAGTTTCTCTCTTCTTAGATTGTTAAATATTTGCAGACTTCAACAAACCTGATGTGTAGCTGGTGAGAGAATTCTGCTGTGAAGTGTCTATGTGCCATCCAACAAGGATGTCTACAGTGTCCTACAAAAAAAACTTTAAATCAAATAGCAGCACGCAGGGAAACTTGTGTCTGATAGCCCGGTGCTAGTGGATTTTCAGTAGGACCACTGGAATTTGTACTTTGCTTGCCCGACAGGCAAGTGAAGTTTTTTGGAAAAATTGTCTGACATTATTTAATCCTGCTACTAAGACATTTTGGAGGACTAGAGAGAAAGACTCTTAGGCTTCTGCATCATAGCTAAGGCTTGCAAGAAGGGCAAGATTGGTTTTCTTTGGACAAGAATAAGAGCAATTAACAATGGTTAAAACAAGCAAAAACAGAAAGGAAGTGGAAGAAAATCATCTATTATTCTGTCAAAAATAGCTTACCCTGAAGTGGCCTGCAAATGCATGTGGGTAGTCTAGAGCAATTGGCATCATCACATTAAGAGCTGCACGTAGCAAATCTGTTAATCAACAACATCAACATATACAATGAATGTTAACCATGGTAAAATAATTATTTTATCACAGTTGCTGCTAATCTCGCAATCTGATTGGCTAATTTGCCATTATTGATAAGAGTCCATACCACGCTGCTCATGCCAATGTGTCATGCAATGCCTTTTTCAACTCGCGCTCTGAAAAAAAATTCTCTTTGACATTGATATTGTGGTAAAAAACAAATCGAAATGTGGTTTAGTGTGGTCTGTACTCTTATCGACAATGAGTATGTGTCATCACAGTGGTCAAAATTTGTTGTGGACTCACAAGGCGTAGCCGAGTGAGTCCACAACATTTTAACCACTGTAATGATGCATACTCATTGTCGATAAGAGTACAGACCATGCTAAACCACATTCAATTTGTTTATTTGTTGCTGAACCAGTACAAGTTTTTTTTTCAATTAGTACCAAATTTTCAAAATGATACAAAACATTTTAAACTGTCATGATGCACTTGGAGTTTCATTTCAGAGATAATATCAAATTTGAATTCCCTAATACTAGTAAAACTTCTTCACTAAAAAGAAGTTCTTAAAGACTTCTTAATCTTTAAATGTTATTGATACAATCATCGATAATTGGAACAACGTCAAACAATTTAAAGAGTAACTGGGCATTTACATTCAAGTCAGTCTTTCTCTGCACGTTCAGACAATTTAAATTACTTCCCAGATTATTACCTAGATTGTTCTTTACTCGGAGCAATTACTATTACTTATTAAAAAATAAACCAATTTTAAGAATTGTGAAAGTGATGGAAGATCCCACTACCTGATGTATCCACATTTTCCAAGATATTCTGCAAGCTGCTCATGACGTTCTGAAAGAAATCAGATATACTGTATCACAAAATACTTTCCAGATCAACTTTTGTTTAACTGCAACAAATGCCAGTGCAACCCCTACTTACCATCATGAAATCTCTGAAGCATTTGTTTTTGGTGTCCACTTGAATTGCCTTTAATGAAAGTAAGAAAAAGATAATATTACTGATAAAATAACAAGTGCTCTCTCGGTAATGCATATGCTTTGTGTTAGTGTTAAAGTCTTTAACATGAGATATTTCCTGTAAGGCATGTGACACATTTGTTGTAAACAGACAAATGGAAAGACTAAAAAACAGACAGGCAAACAACCAGACAAGATAGAGAAATGCAGACAAAGGTATAGACAAACAGGTATGGGGATAACAAATGAATAGACAGAATGACCAGACAAAAGAAACAAAACAATGAAAGATCAATTTTACTTAATACATATTTTAGTTAACAAGAATCAATCAGTCAATAGCTTGGTTAGTTGGTTATTTAACTTTTTTCAATGAAACAAAACTGATGTCAAGAATCAGTGAACAAAACTAATCACTTGGCAAGTAACCATGCATTTACCTTTGACAGCGCGGTAAGCAGTAAGATCTTGACTTCATCTGATACAGATGACTCTAGTTTGGTAAAGATCCACTGAAAAAACCTGTGCACAAATTTTACTAATGTTAACTACAATTATAATGATAGCTTCAAAGGACCACCATGGATCATTTGTGGCATGGTCAATTAGCAAATGGTATACAGCAGCATAGTCAAGAAAATTTGAGATCAGAGCTATAATAACCAACAGACTACAAAAATGTAAGTATCTCATCTGCTTACCTTCCAGCCTCATTGCCTAAAATTCCACCAATCAAACCAACACATAGTGCTACTTTCTCTTTAAGTTCTGGCTGTCCCCTGTAAAGATTATAACCAAATCAAAATGCCTGAGTGATTAGACAGAAAACCTCATTTACAGTGCTGCAATAGGGTAGTTGTCTTTGAATAGGTTCCTTGGTTATACCTGTCAGAAACAAATTAACACTTGCCTTCCTCTTACCCATGAACATTTCATTCCTTTTTTACAACCAACAATATTGCTTCCGTTGTGATTACTTACTTACAGGACCCAGCACATTTCAATTTGGTGTTTAATAATATTATACTTATAATAATATACACAAAAAAAATTACTCAATTCTGATTGGCTGAGAGCAGTGCAAATCAAGTGTAACACCAGTGCAAAAAGTGTAACACCAGTGCAAATTACTCATCGTAATTCTGGATTATGATTGGCTGAAAGACAACAGGACATTTTGTAAGCCGATGATATCATGTAAAATGATGATGAAAATTTTGTGCAGAAACTTTGAAAAGTTTTCTCAAATGAGAAAAATTGCTTCAAGAAAGATCTTCCAGCACTTCCTCCATGCAAATTTTTTCATGTTATATTATTAATAAGTAATCATACAGTTTTTCTCATTCAATTTGGAATTAATTTGCATAACTGAGTTTTCAAAAAGTTGAAATTGCACTCGCTGAAGTGGCTTGTGCAAATTCGACTTTTTGAAAAACTCACTTGTGCAAATTAATTCCAAATTGAACTCGAAACCATATAATTACCTAGATACTGACATCAAATCAATGAAAAGTTAAAGACCAATTATTTATTATACTTGTGCTTAACCAATATGACTCAAGCTTTACAGTTGTTCGACTTTGTTGAATTGGACTCCTCTGTTTTATTAATAATAACATACCTATCCTCTTACAAAACAATTTTACCTTTCAAACAGCACATCTTCTAAGGCTGAAAATAGATTCTCTGCATACTTGTCTACTATCTGGAAACATAAGAAAAGGTTTGAATAACTTGGAAAGCTGATCAACAATGACCAAAACCTCAAGTTCAGTACTATTCAAAGTACATTTGGCTATAGTTATTACGACTACATGTAACTTATTGTTTATAACCTGGTATTGATTTACTGGTCTACATATAATGTTCACACCCTTTAGGGGAAAAGATAAATGAAAAACGTTTTTAACCTGACAAAAATGCCATGTTACCTGCAATGGACTAACATCTCAGTCAGAGAAAATAGCACTACTGATATTACGACATGTTATGGAAACCAGAATTAAGCACCACTCTAGCAAGCAATACACAATTTAGCCTGCAAGCAAGCTTGTGATTGGGGAGCTCATGTACAAGCACAAAGCCACAAGAAAAATATGATCCAATCGTTGAACACTCAATTTATGCCATAAGTAATGTGTATGTATTTCGATAGTTTGTTTAATGATGACAGGAAGAACACAAAGAGTTTGTAAACCACAAATTTAAAATGATTCTTAAAAGGTAAGATACCTTTAATTTATGTGTTCTTCCAACACAGTATACCAGCTAGATTTTTGCACCAAAAAGGTCAAGTACTTTTTCTAAAATTACCATGCTTATGTGTTTAACTAGTGCAATAGTCCCCAAGTGTTGACCAGTGATATGGTGTACAACTACATCATCAAGATTACCTGATAATTATCAGGAGTGCTAAGGAATTCTTCAAACTGTTGAGCTGCAGTTAAACGTCGCTCACGTTCAGACTCTTTGGTAATCCTCTTTACAAGATGCGATAAACGAGAATCATCACCAAACATGTTATTTCGTTCTGAAAAATAAAACATGACACCCGATTTTATATTAAGTAAGCAGTTAAGAAAAATACTTCCAGAAACTTCTCTTGCTTAATAGGAATTCTATTTACATATGACCCAAGTGTTTTGATAACTTTATTGCTAAATAAGAGGAGTATCAAAGGCCATCAAAGCTGGACAATTAAATCTAATGGAATGACCTTGTCTGACCAAAGAATTTTTTTCAAGTAATGACCCACCTTCAGAAACAAACCTCTTTTCTTAGTTGGACTAAGCTGATAAAGATAAAGTGATGAGATGGGGCAGGAGACTAAAAAGCATCCTTTCTTCCAAAGATGTCCACAGATCTCTGATATTTTTGGTTAATTTTCACCAAAGCTGACCGGTAAGTTAACTGTTAAGCTAAAACCTCATTTCAGTCCACAGCTTGCACCGAAATTATATGTGATTAGTTTTTTAGCTTCACATTTAGCTAAGCACGTAACTAACTGAGAGGTACAGTGTAGGGTTAGTTTTAGGGTTAATTTTAGAGCCAGAGCTAATTTACAGAGGATTGGTTAGTTATTATGGCCTTAGGTGTCCTGCTTTGCACAATGAGGAGGTTAAGTAAATAATTGGTTAGTTATTGGGGTTTTTGGCTAAAATTTGGTCAAGGTTAAAGTTAGTCTGCAGTCTGCATCATTTTACACTGACCAATTATTTATCTGCTGGATAGCGTTATCCATTATCCCCACTGGGCCTAATTGAGAATTAATTAGCATGGGGAAGGAAATTTGAAGATAAGGAATCCACATCATTTGACTCTTTCAGCTCAATGACAAATGTTGTGCTGTTCCATTTCAAACAGTAATTAAAAAGATTAAAAGAAACAACCCATCCAACCCTTCTGTTCATGAGGGCTGGGTTCAATTGCTTTACTCAGATGTGCAAAATAATTGAGCCAGGAGCTAAATTACGGAGCTATGGTCAGCTATTAATGGCTTTCTGAATTCTTGAAGGCTGGGTTCTAGTACTGTGCTCAGATGTAGAAAAAATTGAAATTAACACCATAACAAATTACCTAAACACATATCGAGTAAAATGTTCAAAGCTTGCACAAACAAATTTCGCGTGCAAAAACAGTAAAAATAGCATAATCACTATCTATTGATGAATTTTTCAGTACTTCATAGTGTATAGCCGGAAGCTGAAAGTAACGATCTCTTTTCGTTTGATAAGCTTAAATTTATACTCTTGAGGTCGACTGTATGGTAACAAGACTCGATATAAATTGCACTTGGAAAATTGCAATAACTCCAAAGAAACCTTCAGACATAATTTTCCGCCGTAGCGTGTGCTTTCACAACAAAATGCTCGGCTACTGCAATTGCGGCTTTCAAATTTGAACAACGGCGCCTCATTGTAATAAACACAATTGTCTCTGCCGTTGAACGTCTACAACATAAGCCAACTATCATAGATACAGTAGTCTAGTACCAATAAAGGTACGAATTTTTATTCTTCTGCTTACCATTAGCTGAGCTTTTAGAAGCAAAACTGTCTCGGTTTAACTCCCTAGCAGGATCTCGGCTAGGTTCACCTCTTCCGCGAGGAGGTTGTTTCTCAGACTCTGAGCGAGGCTTTCCTTTATCTTTTTCAACAGCATTGACTTTGCTGCCTTCCCTATCGGAAACATCTCTTCTAGTTTCCTCATTTTTTCGTCTGCCTCGGTCGTCTTTCTTTTCAGGACGACGTCTGGTGTTCCGCCCATTTCGTTGTTCCCTTTCTCGATCTCTTTCTCTTTCACTTTGAGTACTTGTAGTGCTGCCCACTGAGTCTGCAGAGTGGTCTCGGCCTTTATTTCGCTGAGAGCGGTCTCTGCGTGTTTGCCTACCACGGCCCTGTGGTCTCCCACTCATACCATTTCATTCTGCCATGAAGACTTCTCCACTTGAACAAGAAATTCACGCGTAAGACTCAAATAGCGCCAAGCGCCATCTTGAATACCAAATTGCAAAGTGCCTCGTTTTCATGCTTTCATCTGGTTGCAACAAAATAAGATGGCGGCAGTTTTACTTCCTGTGTAGGAACGAAAGAAATGTCCTAGTTCTGTTGTCGCAAACGCACCAACGTTATAGCCTTCACTAACTAGCTGTCCTTATCTTCATTTGAGAAATATGGGGTCTTTATTTAGCAAAAAGAAAGAACCTGAAAAACCAAAGATCACTGAACAGGATAAAGCAATTCTGGTAGGAATACTTTTAACTAAGGCTAATCTCATAACATTTGAGCTTCCTTCTTTTGCTGAAACCATCAACAATTAAATGCCATGCAGGGTACTCAGCAGGCTAGATAAATATGAATAGATAGATAGACGTCCAAAATAAAGTAAGTTGTAAAACAGGGTTCATTCTTTGAAAAGGGTGCATGGCAAAGGGTTCATATGAGGTTCATATGAGACCCCTCCCCCTGCTCCTTCCCTCTTGCTACTCTCATTGAAATTTCCAAGTCTTGCAGGTCAACTGCAACCAGGTTGGTAAAAAAGCACTCTGACAAACATTCTAACAGTAAAGAATAAATTAATGATGATGAAGTTCGAAACTATTCTACTATATACCTACAAGTTTAAGTACTATATTTCAGAGCAACTTACCCACCAGAAACCAGACAGTACAATTAATGTACATCAAATCAAAAGTATTTACTTATGGCTGCATATTAAAAATAATCATTTAATACTATGCGATTTTTCAGGCATTGAAACAGCAGAGGGACAAGTTGAAGCAATACCAGAAAAAGGTGCTAAATAAAACACAGGCTGCAAAGCAAACTGATTTTGGAACTAGTTACCCCTTGGGAAAGCTGTAACTGCTTGCTCAAAAGTCATTCTCACTAGCGCATCCCCCCTCCCCTCCCCCCTTCTTTTACAGTAAAAAAAAAGAAGTCTGCATACAAGCAAAGTGGCCGATCAGGCCGGCGCTTATCCCAGTTTCTGTAGCATGAAGTAACTAGGAGTATTTCTACTCCTCCCTAGATGGGATACTAGTCCATTGCAGGGTTACCCCCAGCATTAAGTTCACCGGTACCCATTTATACAGCTGGGTGGAGAGAGGCACTGTGAGAGTGAAGTGTTTTGCCCAAGAACACTACGCAATGTCCCTGGCCAGGGCTCAAACCTGGAATGCTCGATCAGGAGGTGAGCGCACTTGCCATGAGGCTACCGCGCTTCCTTTACAGTACTTTGTAAATATTCAAATCTCTTTTAAAAAAAATCCCAAGAAACTTCACTTTGCCTGTCTGGTAAGTGAAGGAAAGCCTATTTTAAAAGTCACCAGCACCATGCAATCATACATGACTTTCCTTGCACACTGAAAAGGTACATTTTTATACATAAATTATGTTGTGTGGTGGAGGGTATTTATAATGACTTAAAGGTCAGTGGCTGGATCTAGAGTTTAAACCTACATTTTTTAAAATATGTTTTAATTGATTATTTTTAGTTCAATCGTGTCTACTTTCTCCCAGCACCTGCCATAAACAGACACCTATAAACAGATTCCAACTATCACACTATCTACTGGCAGCATGTTTAACTGACTTGTGCTTATAAATGTCTTTCTTTTCATCAGATACAACTCAATCTTGAAAAAGAAAGACAATTAGCAAAACAGCTCTTAAAGGAAGGGAAGAAAGAGTAAGTTTATGTGGGTTTTTTTAATTTTTTTTTATTTTATGGTATTTTCAAAAAAAAGACAATTATCAAAACAGCTCTTAAAGGAAGGGAAGAAAGAGTAAGTTTATGTTTTTTTTATTATTATTTCTTTATTTGTGGTATTATCATAAAAAAGAAATATTTAAGAAGTAACTATAAGGAAGGCATCAGAGGCTTGTGTTTGGACTCAGGGTCAGATGGTGTGAAGTTGAACAATCTCCAAGGTCACTGTATTGTGTTGTTAGGAATGACACTTAATCAATCCTGCATAAGAGAAAACGTGGTGACTGGTACATTTACCCATAGTTCCTAGTGCACAAAAATCTTAACAACGTTCATAAAAACATACAGAAGAGTTACAAAATCTTCAAACCTAGGCTACACAATGTCCTTACTACAGGGACAAATATTGTAAAAATTTGGCAGCCTTTCTTTGTGTGCCTTGTAGGCTGTGTTATGTTCGCAGGGTATTGTGGTAAAATGTACAACCGCCATATTTTTTCCTACGGTGGATTGCTGTCAGTAACTACTCATTAACTGAGAGTGAGGTCTTTGGGGAAAAATCTAAAATAGAGACCTTGTGGATCACTAACAGACAGTCAATAGGGCAAGGCCAAGGTTTGAGATTTTTCGGTAAAGACCGAACATTTGAGTTTAAAAAGTTGTTTATTATATGGATTGTTTGCTTTACTTTTGCAGGCCCATAATCGGCCATGAGCATAGACCCTTTTCATAAATGGCTGCCAAATTAAAATTCTTTTGTACACATTTAAATTAGCTTCTCTAACCTCATTTGAGAGTAAAAAATTTAATTTGAATTATCAACTTAAAAACGAGGTTAGTCAAGCTAATTTTAATACTTACAATTTAAGATTTATAATTGGCAGCCATTTATGAAAAGGTAATCTTACAGAAGAATAATGCCCTAAAATTAGGCTGTGACTAAAAGAGGGACGGGGACTTGGGGACATGAGACGTGGGACGTGGGGACGTGGGGACGCGGGGACTCGGGGACGTGATAAACAAACAACACCTGATTTTTGCGCTGAATTTGTAAAATACAATTTTCGGCGGTCAAGTGAAAGGTAATCTGATATGCTGGAGAGTTTGTCAGCAGACCAGAAGCTGATGATCCCCAGCATATATTAGGGACCAGCACCAACGACAACGAACCCAGAGGACAACGACCGGAAGTAAAATTTCCCCTTACCGTGTTACTATGCATGCTCGACTCATAGTCCATGTGAAGTTCAGGACGTCAAAACGTCAGGTTTGCCATCCTGAGCAAACATGAGTATGTATTAATTTATTTGTGCAGTGTTTCAGCCAGAAATTTATATCAAACTATTGAAATGAAATTTGGTTATTTATTTAACCTCTTAGCTTTGTATTAACTAGATTTTACGGCGAGTTTGATGTAGAAATCGTTGGTAATAACATTATTTTGGGTTTATCGATTTGTCCGTAGTGAAATTTGCTTGTCAGCGAAAGTAGAAAATTAAATGAATTCAGAAATTGAAAAATGACTCTTTCTTTCATTTTCTTCTGGTTCCTATCTACATGTAGGCTTTCGCTTATGTTTTTAGGATAGAATTTTATACCATGAAAGTCGTTTTAGATTATATCCGCCCGAAAATTCGGGTTAGTTAATCTCTCCGAGTGAAAACCTATGTTCGTCCTATGAGAAATCAAGATTTTTCGACATAAATTCTTCATGTAGGACTGAAAGTTCGTTGTCATCGATAGTACCGTTTTCGTAGCTCAAGCGCAATTGGTCGTGGAGCTCGTGAAAGGAAGACATGACAAAATTTTTCGATAGTTTTAGGTCAATGTTTGCAAGGATTCAGCTCTATTTACATGTACTTGCACGTGGTTTTCACACCATGAATGACGTCCTCAACCCAGTCTTACAGAAGTTTTACTCATCATCGTCGTCTCATTCATCATCGGTGCTCAAGGTCCCTACTACTTTTCACTTGACCGCCGAAAATTGTATTTTACAAATTCAGCGCAAAAATCAGGTGATGTTTGTTTATCATGTCCTCCAGTCCCTACGTCCCACGTCCTCAAGTCCCTGCGCATGCTTGTGTCCCACGTCCCCACGTCCCCACGTCCCCGAGTCCCCACGTCCCCAAGTCCCCACATCCCCGTGTCCCCAGGTCCCAAGTTCCCACGTCCCTGCGTCCCCGCGTCCCCGAGTCCCACGTCCCATGTCCCATGTCCCAGTCCCCAAGTCCCCATCCCACTTTTAGTCACAGCCCTAAAATTAGCCAATCAGAGTGCATGTTATATTGGCTACAAACACAAACCATATAATAAAGTTGCTTAACTCTCAAATAAGTTAATAAAATTAAGTGCTAGTGCAGTAAGCCACAATGGCCTCTTCATTCATGAAAACGTTGCCTTAGAAAGATATATTCAGTGTTGTTTGTTTAATTAAAATTATCCAGTAAAGCAAAGTTACTCCTTAAAAAGAAAAGATACCAGGAGCAGACCCTTGAAAGGACAGACAACCAGTTGGACAACTTAGAAAAAATGGTTTGTTAATATATTGTTTTGTTTTGTACAATACATTACCGTATTTACTCGAATAAGTGCCGTCCCCGAATAAGGGCTGCCCTCAATTAAGTGCCGCCCTCAATTAAGTGCTGCACATGGGGTGGAAAAGCGCCGCCCTCGAATAAGTGCTGCAGGTGCGGTGAAGATGATAAAAATACACTGTAGTCGCATCCCGTAATTGCATTCTGTAAGTGCATCCTGTGTTAAATCTTGTGCACTTTCAGCAACAGTCAGGACATTGACATTGAGTGAAGCATTGTTGAAAACCTGCAGAAAAGTATTCACAAGGCTGTTACGAAAGCCAAAACTTAGGTTAACTTCAAGCCTGTAAGCCATGAAAAATATTCATGCGCAGCGCTTATTCAAGTAAATACAGTAAGTGAGGTAGTTGTGGTGTAGTGGTGTAGAAGTCTTGGTTCAACCTTTGCAATGATTATTGTGTTATTTGTAAGACACTTTCTTTCAAAAGATGAATCTCGTTGGGTGATAGTAACAATCATAAATTGTTAGGGGAATGTAGCTGTGGGAAGAGGGAACTTTCAACAGACAGGCATCTCCTCCTGGGAAAGTAGAAATAGTTATTAATAGCTACTTTATGCTACTGAAACAGGACTTCTTTCAAAGTGCCAGTCTCTTATCCACTAGGCCCAAAAAAGTTTTTTTACTTTCTTTGTTACCGTTAGTGCATAACACTGCACAAGCACGGAATTGCCATATAAAATGCAGGGCTTGAGAAAAGTGCCATTGGGTCATCGGGGACAAGTTGATTTTCCTGCTAGGACAGTAACTTTCCATTCTCACTTGCCCAATGGGCAAGGGGTTAGACAAGTCATCTACCAGTTGAATAAAAAAAAACTAAGACTTGCCCAGGGCAATTCAATTCAATTTTAATTTGAACTCTCACAAACATTAATTTTATAAGTGTCAAAGCGCAAGGAAAGGTTGCTTATATCTCCCTCGATAAACTCATTATAAAAGACAGACCAAAAGGATTGGCTGCTATGGCCTCCTATCCAAGGAAAAGCAAGCAAAGCAAGTAAAATTATAATTGCTCGTCCAAAGGGCAAGCTGGAATTGAAGTTTTTTTTTTCCGAGCCTTGAAGTCTAACAAGAATGTGAATAAACCAATGTCATTCAATGTAAAAAGTGATTATAAACCTGTTTTCAAAGATATATTTGATTTCTTTGCTAGACTTGTTTTGGCCTTATCGATAACTCTCCATGTAACTGAGTACTGAATTTCTTACTTATAAGTGTGTTTAAACATTATCACCACAGGTCCAAGATGTTGAGTTTGCTCAAGTTCAAATTCAAGTGGCAGATGGACTAAAGCAAGGAAATGAGGCACTTAAAAAAATGCATGAGGTATGTAGTGTATATATTAAGTACGTGCACATCCTATTTCAAGAGCCTCATAAACAAAGTGGCCCAGTGTGTAACTTGTGGGCTGAACTGATCACTTGAAGACAACGAACTACCATTTTCACTTGTAATACTTCAGCTAATGAGTGACTCATCTGATAGGTTGATCAAGCAAAGGATAATAATTATTGATCAAATCATTAATTGCTCACATGCTTAATTAACTGATTGTTTAATTGATCATCTGACTGAATGAAGAATGAATGACTGATTGATTTGATTGATTGTTTTTTTTGATTGATTGATTGATCGATTGATTGATTGACTGATTGATTGTAGTACAGGCTGTTATGTAAGTAGGTGCTAAAGGAGCACTCCAATAGTGTCTTGATCATTGTTCATTGTATCATAGATAATGTCAATAGAAGATGTGGAGAGAATAATGGATGAAACCAGGGAAGGAATTGAATACCAGAGGGTAGGTGATGTTGATATCAACTGGAAAAACATGTCTTATTCTCTTGTTAACCACAGTCTTAATTTCATCACTGTAAGTTACAGTACGGGCATAATTCATTCATTTTTTCATTCGTTAGGAAATTGATGACCTTTTGAGTGGAAGTTTGACCCAGGAAGATGAAGATGCCGTGTTACAAGAACTCGAGGAAATGACACAGGTTGTATGACACATGTATTAGAACCAGTTACTGTTTTGTAGAATTCAATAAGTTCTTTTAGACTGATACAGAGCACTCATACTGATAGAGATAAACAAACCAAGGAACTAACATTCATGTCTGCAATAAAAAGCCCATCATGAAGGCAGAAAATTAATGCTGGCAAAAGCACAATAATCAATGTTAACACCAAGAAACACAAGATTTAGCATAAAAAAAAAAAATTCAATTGTTATGCTTGTCAAGTGCATTTCTCAGTATTTATGTGAATTTCTATGTATTGGTGCATCTGTTGATCATGAAAACCAAGAACAAGAAACTGTTGAGGCAGCAGCTGATATGCCTTATAAAATTATTAACTTCGCAGGATGAAAAGAATGACAAAGTGCACATTGTAGGATTTTGTGTAATGCATTGCACTCCAGATCCAAATGTTGAGGGTTTGATCACTACCATTGCCCTGGTATCATGTTCCCAGAAAGTCTGTCACTTAATTCACTCAGTACATCTGTAGTAGTAGTAATGGTGATTTGTTACACATCACAACCTCACCTATCTTCTTCGTGCTCTGTTGCGCATAAGGCCGCAATTTTGTTACACATAACCCCACAAAATTAACCTGACGAAACATTGTAATTAACTAGCATCAATTCCAGGGGTTTTATAAAGCATTTCTTTTCTTTGGGAACAAAATACACTGTACTTTCCTAAGACATAGTGGTAATATTCTTTTTTTTTTTTTCAGTCTGTGACAGAGAATCTTCCAGAAGTACCAACAGAACCATTACCAGAAGTGCCCACAAAAGAACCTGGTATGTATTTGATAACAATGAGTATTACTGCCAATCTTTGACTATAACATTCATGAGAAATAGCAGTTTGGCAACATACTGTTTTAGTCTAAGAGTTTGAAGATTAATTAAATTAGTGTTGGTAAAATGGTCCCTTCCAATCTTTGCTGGCTGATGGTATGTCCTTGTGTGTGAGAGAGATAATTTTTTTTAATCACTGTTATTTTGTTCTGAAAATTTGTTTACAGGGGAGAAGAGACCACAGAAGGAAAGGGTAGCTTCCAGAGAAGCTGAGATGGTGCCAGCTTAGACATCATGCTATAAGCTGATTATTCCAGTAAATAAATTTGTTCATGGCTGGTACAATAAGCAGATCACTAATGGCTTGCAACCTATAAACTACACCTGTAGCCCATAGTCTGTTGCCTGTGCTATGCATGCTACACACAAGCCATACCCAGCACCCAAGGTGTTCAACCAGTGGCATATTAACAGCCTGTGTTGTAAGATATGGTATGTTGCAAGCAACTTGTGATCTATGAAACAGGACCTGTAACATGTGAAATGCAACCTGTTTAATATACCAGTCATCTTATTTGGGTTGCATCTAAGAGAGAGGAGTATTTTTTCTCATAATCAAAATAAAGTCTTAAGAAGCCAAATACCATCTACAATAAGTCTTGTAGTTAGCATCAAATAACTTTTAATTTTAATGTGTGTTTTCAAGCAAAAATATTGATTGGAAATTGTATCACAAGAGAGAGTGGTATTACAGAAAGTTCACTTAGTCTTGAAAGGACCAAGATTCTAGCCTTTACAGTAGCCTTTTCTTAAAAACCACGAGCAGAATATAACCTGAGAAAAAAATAATATTGTCAAGTATAGTCATGTAGTCTGTTAAAGAGCCTGCCCCTATCCTGAATCCGAAAAAAAAGCAGCTTTCTGCACGTATTGCATGCCTGTGATACAAGCAGCAACTCAAATTATGTTGTAATGATATACCACTATGTTAACCTGTGTACTGTCACTGATTGGTTAAATTAGTGTCAATCAATAAGAGACTTTAAGGGACATTTTTATTTGTGTTATGGTTTTCCTCACCAGCAATGCAAGATTAGATATCCTTGTAGAATAATGATGTACACTTCTAACTAAACAAAGCGATAAATAACACATTTTCCCTGATTATTTAACTGATATCTAAGGTAAACCTGGTTTCTGGATGAGCTTAGTCAAACGCTAAATGGATCTTTGGCATAAAATAGTCACACCAAACAACATCTACTGAGGTGGATGAGAAAAAAAGAGAAAAAAAAGGAAACGTTCAGCTTTAGTGGTTGAAGTCACTTTGTTTTGTAGACGCTAGCATTCTTTTGCCACCCAGCATGGTAGATTTAGTAGGCACCAGGGAGCAAAGAAAGCAAATTTTCGGGCTTGCCCTCTGGGCAAGTTCTAAAAAAGTTATGGTGAACTAGCCAGAACATCCTTATCACCAGTGCCAAAAAAGTTCATCTCAAGAGTTCTTCAATCTGTAATTTGAATAATTTTATCCTCAAAAACTTTCCTCAAGAAACTTCAATTGCCCATCGGGCAAGTGATGGACAGAATCCACTAACTTGACTAGAACATCCAAGAGCCTTCTAGGCTGTCGAACAGTACTTTCTTTGCACACTGGGTACCATATGACATGGGTACCATGTAATAAAGGTAATTGTTACAACATAAATCAGCAAATCATAGACTGGCATGTTCAGATCTTTAAACCTTGTTTAGACTGCAATTTCGTTAAGGACTTTCTAGGGTTCTTTTGCATCATTGACCCTCTGTTCATGTTTTATATTTCACTCTGACACATGCTGCTGTTTAAGATGGCATAAGTAGAATTGGCAGTTTCTTTGGTTTTTTATATGTTGTTACTTATAACCTTATTGACAATGCTTTTTATAAATAAATATACAGGTGAAAAGTTGAGTTGCTTGTTTCTTTTATTCGATTTCTAATATTTTCAATGTCAGTTTTCCATGTACATGCAGGGTTGCCAAAGTAGGCAGCTTTATAGTTGGAGTAGGTGCCAATTTTGCGATCTTTTCAAAAGAATTTAGAAAAAAAGCCTGGCTGAGGAGCCAGTTACTTCTGACTACCCTGTACATGGAGTCAATACAGTTGACTATTGGGCATCTGGATCCCAAATAAAATAACTATTATTAGTATCACCCAACTAGTGGACTAATGCAAATCCTGCATTTTAATTGGCTGCGCTACTAGAGGACTATTAGTAATAGTCCTCGAGTAGCGAAATTGGCGCAGTCAAGCATGACGCTTTCTTGCATTTTATTCCCAAATAAATATTTCTTCAACTTGCATTTGCTAACTTTATTATTGCCTTTTCTGTCCCACTAGTTGGGTGATACTAAAATAATTAGACCCTTCGCCCTCTCGCCTTTGCCTCATGGGCAATTGACCTGTTGCCTGCAAGGGCTACGGGTCTAATTGTTAAACAGCAAAGTGGTTCTTATGTTTACTTTTGGTCAGGCACAACCATCACTGCAAGCTGACCATTTCTCAACTGTCCAGAATTTCTGGATGTTCATTCCAAAACACATCACCTATAATGTCAGTATGATGGATTACAATCTGTCTCGTTGATTTTCTAACACTACCTCCTTCAGCTGTGTTGTCAACAGCAACAGTCTGTAGAGAGCAAGATAAAACAAAGTCTGCGCTAAATGTTATGAAATTCCTGCATTTGTGTAGTGAGGGGTAAATGAGAGTGAAAGCTGGGGAGAGTAAGGGGTGAGAGGCATGGGATGCAGAAGAGCCACACTTGCCCCGCTGCCCCTCTTTCCACCCTTGCCTTGGTAGTAAAGGGTGGTAGGAGTGCGGGGCAGCAAAGATGATGAGGATGACAAAAGTTTTAAGGCTGGCCAAAGTGCAGAGAGTGGCCAGGGTGGCCAGGAGAGTGAGGGTGAGGGAGTGGCAAGGGTGGCACTAAAGACAAAGATTGCCAGGGTGACCAGGGAGGAAAGGGTGGCCAGGTTGACGAGGGTGAAGAGGCTGGCAAGGTCCGAGGATAGCCAGGCCTTGCATGCAGTGGCTGCACCCGCAGTATGAGCAGCAGTCAAAACTGAGCTGCCCCACTGAAACAACACAATAATTATTATAGTCTTTTACTTCGCAGCAAACAAAACTAAAGAAAATGCTGAAGTTGTTTTGGCCTCTTCAAATACTTAGTTTGAGAACTCTGTGTTTAATTTGGTGAGGAACAACATAATTATTTTGTTCAAAATAACACTTTCCTTCCTGGTGATACTTGACAGGTGAGGAGCAAGTTGCGAACAACACTTTTTTGCTGCTAAATTAGGAAATGTTTCATATTTTCCACTTTCTACAATCTAATTTGGTGTTTGATACCACCCTGGTCACCCTGGCCAGGGTGACCAGGGTGACCGTGGTGGCAATGGTGGCCAGGGTGGCAAGGGTGGCCAGGGTGACCAGGGTGACCAGGGTGATCAGGGTGATCAGGGTGACCATGGTGGCCAGGGTGGTTTAATTACCTTCTCCCAGACAAGAACTGATCCTTTTCTGTACATCTGACGCAGGTTGTTGTAGTTGATGTTGAATTGAGAGAATAAGATTTCATTCTTGTCACTGGATACTGTGCCCTAATCAGAAAAGATTTCAAGAAGTCAGAAATGACCCAGCCCAGAAGGAGGGGTATATGTGTAGGGGTTTTTGGGAGGGGTCATAGGCAACTTCTGATTGATGATTGTACACATTTGGAGACTTTTTTGAAATACATTTTTTTCAGTTTGACAATTAAGAACTTTACAACAGATTCCAAGCAAGGAAGATCAGAATCCAGGATGTGCATATTTCTAGGTTTTATCCAAAAAAGTACATCTCTGCATACAATGCTCTCACCATTCCCCAACCAAACCAGTCACCATTTTGATCTATACCTTGACAATTTGGAGATAAAATCACATCCACGTACAGTATACAGAAACACATATCTTTGTTGTTATTAGATTTCCAAGAAAATGCAGAAGATAATAGCATTATCTTCTGCATTATCTTAATTATGCATGTTTCGCCCAGTTGTTATATAGTCAGCTAACGGTTTTTCAAATACTCTGTAACTGACAATGATGTCATAATCTTCTTAAAAGTTATGATAATAGCATTCTGTTTAGACATGATTAGAGGACTCCCAGAAAATGAAAATATTAATTAGACTTATCTGCTTTACTAACATTAAGTCTCTCCTCAGCTTGGTCTGCTGTAAGACCTGACTGTTGCACCAGACACCAGAAGCATGTGTTATAAAGGTTGTTAATGTGACCTGCAAGAATGAGTAGTATAAGAAACGAAAACAAAATTTTATTTTACTCTGAAGTGTCTCAATCAGGCCAGTTGCCTTCCCTTTTTTGGCCTACTAAATTAATACTGATCTCTCTTATAGATCATAAACTGTTGAGCTACAGTACTTACAATCTGCTTGTCTCCAGCTCATATAGTCTCTCAAGTTCTTCTCGTTTGGATAGAGAACAACTCGTCCATCAAACATTGGTGGATAGAGAAGCTCTCGAGAAGAGAAAAATTGGCTCCAATAAAACACATAAGAAGAGGAAAACAGTGACACAACATTCGTTACCAGCTTGCTGGAAAAAAAAGACAAAGAAAATAATTAACTTGCACAAAAATTGTATCAACAAGGCACAAAAACTCCTCATCCCTTAGCTAAGTGATCAAGCTTGAGTGAGCTGGCATAGCCTTTGGCTTACACGTTTAGAATTCAGGTATCATTAAGATATTTTGAATCTTTATATCTCAATATACTGTATATCCTCAAATAATAGCTGTGCCTTGATTAATTTTCCTCCCCCCGATCAAATAATTATTGTTCTCCTTTGGTGGGATTATTTAAGATAATCGCCTTGAATAATTGACCTCCTTCCACCCCCTCACTTCCCTTGAATAATCACCCCCTCCCCTCTCACTAGACTGTGGTAAGCATGGAGGATGATGCTGAAGTGCAGTATGATCCAGCCAGACTGATTGAGGACTCAAACTCTGAGGTCGAAGATATTGACATTGAAAACTAATCAAGTTGAGAACATTTAGAATGCCCAACATCAGTTGTTTTTAACTAACCTTCTGCAAACAATATTGAAATAATCACCCCCCTCAAGTTACCACCTCCTTTTGGTCCCTGGCTATTATTCAAGGAAATACCGTATTAAGAGCAGCTTCGCCTAAATATCAACTAGACTTCGAAATGGCGCAAAAATCGAATTTCTTCAAACTCACCCAGAATGAAGCCCTATGGCACTAGTTACAAAAATATTGTTTTAAGGTCGATAAATCAAAAATTATTTTCTTATGCAACTTTTTTGTTTCGATGCCCCAAATCGGCCAAAATCGATTGAAAATGAGCGGCATATTCAGAGGCTCATAAACTCAAAAGTAAAAATCTTCATTACAAACTGATTGCACGTCGTATTTGTACTTTCTTTCTTGTATATTTAGAGCTAAATAGATCGCAATTTCATTAGACCTAAAATATTTGACAAATTTTTTAAATTAATGACCTAAGACACCTTAACAAGAGGTCTACATTTAGCCTATTTTCAAATGGTAAAAAGGCCTTCTGGTACACGGCTTTTCCCAAAATGACTAATTTGGTCTGAAAGACCACTGTATCTTCTTCAAATTGGTGAAATAAAATTTTTGGGTAAATAAAATCGCGAGCACTGAGATAGCGAACTAAATGCAGCACTTCTTCCTGAAACATGACCTTTGACACAAGCGTAATAAATACTGATTACTGCAAGAAAACCCGGAAGAAAAGCAAACGCTTCGTTATTTTGAAACATTTTCTAGTGATATCTCTCCAAAACCATTATTGCAAGAAACTATTTCCAGATGTGAAAACTTACAGGGTCAAAGAAGGAGCTAAAGGGCGCATTTGACACAATAACTTTGTTTGCTGAGAATTGGAGTCAATAACCGTTAACGAATTCCAGTGAAATTGAAAAGTAATGGAACTTATGAAGACGGCCAATTTCACTTTACATTTTTGGGGGTTGTTTATTTTGGGGTTGCCTATGGAAACTGTCAATGGAGTTCAGTTAGTATTACGACAAACATGCGGTTGGCATGTGCATGGAATTTATAGCAGCGGGCAGGTCACGGAACATTAAACATTTCTTCTTTTAGAGATTTGCAAATCTGGATCCAGCTTGTTTTGAAAGCTAATCCAAGAAGACTGCTATAAATATGAATATTCAGGTAAGTATCGGCTAACTACTTCAAGTTCATAAATTTCACTGGAATTCGTTCATTGACTTCAATTCTCAGCAAACAAAGTTATTGTGTCAAATGCTCCCTTTAGCTCCTTCTTTGACCCTGTAAGATTTCACATCTGGAAATAGTTTCTTGCAATAATGGTTTCAGAGAGATATCACTAGAAAATGATTCAAAATAATGAAGCATTTGCTTTTCTTCCGGGTTTTCCTGCAGTAATAGGTATCATTACGCTTGCATCAAAGGTCATGTTTTCAGGAAGAAGTGCTGCATTTAGTTCACTATCTCAGCACTCATAATTTTATTTACCCAAAAATTTTATTTCACTTATTTGAAGAAAAAATGCTCTTTCAGACCAAATTAGTCGTTTTGGGAAAAGCCGTGTACCAGAACATCTTTTTACCATTTGAAAATAGACCTCTTGTCAAGCTGTCTTGGGTTATTAATTTAAAAAATTCGTCAAATATTTTAGTTCTAATGAAATCGCAATCTATTTAGCTCTAACTATACAAGAAAGAAAGTACAAATACGACGTGCAATCAGTTTATAATGAAGATTTTTACTTTTGAGTTTATGAGCGTCTGAATATGCCACTCATTTTCAATCAATTTTGGCCAATTTGGGGCATTGAAACGAAAAAAATGCATTAAAAAATAATTTTTGATTTACCAAACTTAAAACAATACTTTTGTAACTAGTACCCATAGGGCTTCATTCTGGGCGAGTTTGAAGAAATTCAATTTTTTCGGTATTTCCAAGTCTAGTTGGTATTTAGGCAAAGCTGCTCTTAAAGACTTGAACACTGTAAAAGTGAACTTATTTTCCACAGGTGGTAAATTTTGTATCCACAACTAACCAAAATACATCAGTTTCTCATCACTGGTCATGGTGTTCATAACAACGGTTAATTATTGGTAGACTTTGATTAGCTCTAAATACCTCTCTCTATATAGAATCTTTGGCAAGGCTGATTGGCATGTGTTAGTACCAATTTTCCTCTATTTTATTAAACAACTTAGAGCAACAATTCTTTTGATTTTAGAATACTGGGTATATTACCAGTTTCTTCCCAATATAATTGTGAGATATTAGTATTACAGAAAGTGTGTGTTGTGATATCAGGGCATACAAGGTTTAAGCACAGTTGGTAATAATAATTATTATAGTTTAGCTCATCACCTTGCTCTTCTGCTGAACTGTGTTGTACTTCTTTTAAATACTAAACTAAAAGCAACAAAAATTACTCCTTGTAAATATCAAGTTGTCCACACACAAAACAATATTGATATTTAAATACAGTTTTACATGGGCCCACATTAAAACTTGTATTATGTAAACTGGAAAAAAGGTTCATTAAATAGCCTAAGCATAATTTTTCCATATCATTTTCAAAATTATATCTTTTCAAGGGTGCCAAAGGGGGGGGGGGGGAGGATTTGCCAAAACTCCCCCTACCCACTTATGATGAGGTGTTTTTATTTCAAAACTATTGTTATCAAAACAGTGAAATGTATCTCCAAAGGATGACAAAAGTATGAATATTGAGGTTACAGATCAATCACTTCCCTCCCCTTCCTCCCACTGTCCACAAGCCCCCTCCCCTCCTATTAACCACCCCTGCAAAAATCACCTGTATTCATCACTTTGTCCATATGCAATCACAATGTCGGTGAATTCTTTCATCACTGTTTCAGCGCATTTATTCATAAGCTGCAATGCTCTCAGATCGTTTGGTTTTTCAAAACCATGTTCATCAGAAAACCTAAAAGTTGAAATAAACATAAGCTCATTTAACGATCTTGTTGATCACTTCATCACGAATGAAGTTACCAAGCATGTGTGGTTAGTGTACCGGTGAAAATTCCTTCCATCGATTCGAATGACAATCCAGCAGTTCAAGAGGCATTGATCGTTCTGCTCAAACTTTCTTACGTACTCATACTTGCTTTTGGCCATTTTTTTCCCAGCATTTCAGAGCCATCGCTAGAGATACTTTTGCCGCGAAAAACCCGCCATTTTTTTTACTTAGTAACCAAGCCAACACGACAAGGCTTGGCTCCAGTCTCCAGACTGGGTAATTTCCAACATGGCGGATGAACCGAACACTGAAGAAAATAATGAACCAAAACGAGACGATTTCTATGGATTTGCCCTTTATACTTTTAAAGCACGCAGGTACAGCCCTAAAGATTTTATTCATTCCACATATCTTTTGTTAATTATTTGCAATTTTAGGCCGAACAATGCTGAAGTGGATAGAAATGAGAACGGCGAAGACGATGAAGACGGAGGCGTGGCGAGCAAAGCAGCTGTAGCCGCCGAGGGATCTGTGGCTGATTTTCTTCGTAAAGAAGCGACTTCTAATAACGATTTTAGGTGATCTATTTTTTATTTTTATTTATATATATATTTTTTAACTAACTTCGTGAATTCTCCGTACTTGACACTGGCTTGAGGCCGTTTTCAAATGGTGCTGAAGTCTTACCAACAGTGCTAAAGTGATTATTGAATGATAATCATGATCAGACGAGTCTCATTTTGATAGTAGGTAACTAAAGCAGCAGAAGATGGAATTTATGTGCTTGTATCATGTACATTGATATCATATAGTTACTGACAAACTATGTTAACTTTGTAATTGGCCATAACATGCCTTACTATATTTCATAATCTAAATCACTTACATGTAAAGATATGAAATTATAGTGAAATGCACCCATAATTTAAAAAGACAATGTTGCGTTTACACATAGTTAGTTACAAGATAGGATTTATCATTCCAGTACATATACTAATACAGACTGACTAGTTCAATCTTTTTCCAAACAATACTGCAAGCTGATGAATGTAAGGCCTGGCCATTGATACAATCCTCTCTGGAAAAATGTGCTTGTGCAGATTTCAGCAATTCAGTAACCGTAAACGAAAAAAAAAGTAGCTGTGCCATGAAACATGCAAGAATAGACTGTACTACCCTGAAACTCCATTACCAAGTGAATAACATTACTGTCATTCTGTTGTAGTCTGTCATTGTTGAGCACAAACCTATCAGGAGTGCAGGAAACTGAACTGAGGACATTCATGGCCAAACGACTTACAAGAGGAACTGTATACAGTGGAAGCGGTAATATCAATACTCTGGAGAACTTTTTTCCTGATGAGTCAGCACTTTGCTATTACTGTTTGCTGAGAGGAGGAAAGGAGAATGGCGAAGAATACAGAGATCAACAAGAAATGTACGTCTTTAGCTAATGGGATAGTTTAGGCTTTGGGTATGATTTAGTGTAAAACTGATTTTGGTTCAAGCTTTTTCATAATACAGTGGAACCCCATTAATCCGGTCACCAACGGATCACAGAAATCTTGCTGTAATAACAAGGTGGCCGTATTAATGGGGTGGCCATAAGGCAGGGTTCCACTGTATATAAATTTTGCCAAGTTTAAAAGCAGAGTCCCACAGTTATTGTATAGGCCTTTATTTAACTCTAAATTTATTTGATTACATCATTTTAGCATGCAGATAGCTCACGCACACACAGTGTAGGTAGTGTGCATTTATATATACAGATAACTTCTGGACAAATTATTATGCAACAGCCAATTTTTTTTTAGCTTGACAGGTCCACTAGTTTGCAGCAGCTCTTCAGATATAACTGTTTGGTTTATTTGTGTCATATGCATTGTGATGATTGGAAACAAAGAAAACTTAAAGTCAAACTGGTTTGTAAAACTTAGGCTAAAGATAGAATTTAAATCCCAGCAGGTGCATACTGATATTTGTTTTCTTGTGCATCAAGAAGGTTAGGAGAAGTGTTGTATTAGAGAATGTAATATTCATAAGTTGGCAAGGAAAAACATTAATTAAAACCTTTTTGACAAATTAGGTCATTATGGGTTTCAACTTTTGGTTTGTATGGATTTAATAGTTTTGCTATTTGAATTGAAGGGACTCTATCGAATTTGGAAGTTACCTGTCAAAAGACTACGTTGTGTGCCTTGTCTCTGGTAGCAAGAGTGGGTTAGAACTGTATCCTTTTAAATGTTGACATTTCAGTATATTATTCTTTAATATGATTGAATTTGTTATTTTGGTGATAAGGGTGCATGTATATCACTGTTGCAGTAATGAAATTTGTCTTGAGCTATAAATATTAGAATACTGGAGAGCCCTATAAGACAAACATTTGTTGCTTTATGTACGCTCTGCACATATGATGCTTCAAATTATATATCAACATGTTTTAAATTTGTTAAAATATTAAGAGAAAAATTAAGGTTAAGAGTTGGTGAAGGACAGCTATGTGCACAAGCATAGTTTTTCACATTATATGTTGATTTCACAAATCACAATAACACGTTAGTACTCCTACAGGGAATGTCATTCTACAGTTTACTGAAATCAAACTGTTTACATATTATGGGCAGAGCGGTGATTTGTTAGCATTCGGAACAGTTTTGGCTATGGCAACATTGTCACCAGCCAACTGGGATAATATCATTTTTCATGAGATGCAAAGTCTTGTTTAGAATTATACATATTATGGGCAGAGCAGTGATTTGTTAACATTCGGAACAGTTTTGGCTATGGCAACATTATCGCCAGCCAACTGGGATAATATCATTTTTCATGAGGTGCAAAGTCTTGTTTGTAGTTGGCTGTATTTCATACCTTTCATCAAGAATGGCTTCATGAAAAACACAAAGTTTCATAGATTGCATCAGTGGAACCTTAACAGCCATCTTAGATTTCAAAAGGAACTTGATGAATATAGCAATGGACTCCTTCCATACATTGACAAATATACTGTAAGTTTACTGCATGCAACCCATTCATTCTGTATCACCTAGTAAGTAAAGCGTCTCTTTCAACTGTCATTCTCCTTGTCCATGTAGTTTTTTTTTTGACTTCTCAAATTCTTTATTTTTTCACACATTCCTATAAAGCCTCTCCCCCCCCCCCCCTGAATAATTCTCATTCAGTTTTTTTTTGATATATGGTGCTATGATTGGGTGATTTTTTTACACTTTAGAAATACCATCTGCAACATCGTCTTTTTCACAGCCCCAAAAAGTGGCATAATTTCCATTTATGACATCCCAAAATTTCAACATGCCTTGTCCCCACATCCTCTCCTGTTCATGTGGTTATTGTCATGGTATTGTCTTGGCAATTAGGTCTTTTATGTTTCCAAATAATTTATTGTGCTTTGTTGGAATTCATTAAGTGGCATATTTCAAAAAGCTTTTTTCTTAGAATCTGCCAATCATGCAATGTACATTAATTTTGTTATCATTGAAGGAATCTCAAGATGTGCAGGAAAGTTTTAAACATCTGGAAGCTTGGTATGATGAAAATGTAAGTTGTTCTTGACCATGTCTCTTCCTTCAAGTTATACTTCAACTGCACCTTGGATCTCCACCTATGTTTCTCGAAGGTTCTTCCCTCTTTTTCTTGCTTTGGGGTCCACTACTGAAGTAGGAGCCTTTCAAACCTGTGGAATGGAAGTGCTAAACACATGTTGCTAATCAGCACTTGTGCTTACACTTTCTAACCCCTGGGTGAAAAGAGGCACTGTGAGCTCTAATAGTGTCTCGCCCAAGAACAACACAACTTCCCTGATCAACAAGTCAACCATTAAACCACCAAACATCCCACCAGTTGAGGTTTTAAAAATGATTACATATTAATGGGATTAATTGTGGAGGTTTTGCCCTTATCTTCCAAGTACACACCCAGCTTCTTAAATTCACACTGAGATATCAACTGAGTTTGCCCAAACATTCACTCTTGTACTCATGCTTAAGAAAAGAATGGTCACTAGTCCATGTTTTGACATCCTGGTGTAGTAGGTAATAACTTAAGTTGGAGTCCAGTAGACTTCGTTACAATTCAGAATAAATGCAATTAGAGTAGAGAGCAAACTGAGTTGACTTGGAGGCAAACTTACTCAATCTCTCCATAAGAATGTGGTGGAAACCCAGACACTGCAAACTTGTTTGGGTATGAAACCTTTGGATACCATACCAATGCAATTTGTAACTGTTGATGATAATTTCACATTCATAGGTTAAGTTTGTTTGTCGTTGTACAAGCTTGTTAAAGGAAGACCTTTCTGTTCTCATAGGATTGGTGAGTGCTCTTGTTGCATAAGTGTGATAAGAACATTTATTTCAAAACGTCACCCTTATATTACCCATTATTTAATAACAACATGTACAAGAAATTATAAATAATAAATTCCAAAAGGTCTTGATAGTAGCAGACAAGTAAAGAATTTTAAGAAAGGACAAAAGTTACGTTTGAGTTTACAAAACATGTTTCGACAGAAACTTCTGTCCTCAGTTAATCCAAGTACAAAGCAATGGAAGCTGAATTTATAATAAGTCAAAAATGCTAATTGTGATAAATAGTAACAACAGAATGAAACAAAGCGTGAAAGTGTGAGAATTAAAGAGATAATTTTAGATTAACATGGTGTAATTGTTGATTCATAGAGGACTGGTCTCTCTGGAAACAATCTGCTGAACACAAGGCGTGCCAATGTTCAGAATTTTGCAGATGTTTTAAAATGTGAGAGACCCTTTCACTGGCTAAATGCTCTTTCACACGCCTGGAAAAATGCCAGACCATTTCGCCACCTAAACAGGCATTACAGCCCCCACATGCAAACTTGTAAACGACACGTGAGCGGAGCCTGCCAGGGATAGGGTCTTTCACGCCAAACATGTATTTCCCACCGTCAAAACTACTGACATTTGCTCATCACTTAATAGTCAGAGAGTGTGTCATTTTTGATTGCTTGCTGCCTCTTGCTTTGCTTAGTTCTCTTCATCCCAGGTAGGATGGTCCTTCGCAGGATGTTGTGCCTCGCCCCACGTCAAGCCCATCTCTTTTAGCTCAGCCATCACAGTATGTCTCCAAGTTTCGCCCTTGCTTCCTTCTCCCAGGTGGTGTCCATCTGAGAGTGGTTTTGGCGATGCAGTCCTGGTTCATTCTAAGGACATGACCAAGCCATCAGATCCAGTGGCATTGAGTCATTTTTAATTAGTTTTGTTTTATTTTTGTCTACAGGGTCTGTTAGGAGGCAAGTTAGAAGTACAAGGTGATGAAAGACTGAAAAAGGATATGAAAATGTGAGTGGCAAAGTTATGCCATGATTGTTGATATTGCTTCAATCAAAGAAATAAAACAAAATCTTGAACTTAGTGGTTGCTTCTCTTTTTTCATCGTAGGTTTGTTGATGCTTGTAGCACAGTTCATGTTTTGGGAAAATCAGCTGAATCAGATGCTTCTAAGGTAGTTGAAGTGTTTCTTTTTTTTTCTAAGGGTGAAATGTCATATGAATGATCAAATTTTCCTTATGTTTTGATAAAAGTGAACAAAACAGAATTTTTTGTTAGGTCAGCTGGTCAAAATTGAACTATGTATTTGAGCTTAGCAGTTAATATTATTATAATGACTAATGACCAGTTTTTGTAGTGTTAGTGATCAGGAATATTGCTACTCCCATCTTAACTCTTCTTGTAGAACAACTGTTGCACGACAAGAAGAGTTTGTGATGACATGATTACCATGCTTTAAGTGGTTACCGGTTTACAAGAAGTCCAATAACCCAACAAACCACAGAGGCACATGACTGCACTGCAGACAGCATGTCAGTGGTTTTATAATAATTTACTTTTTTAGCCTACAGAAATGACAAGATTTTCTCTATCTGGATAAAGTTTCCTTTTCAATCTTTGTTTGCAAGACTAGTTCATGTACAATGGCCCTTTTCACAGTTAACCTTTCTCATTTATATTACAATATACTCTGGCTTGTGTGTGAGGCAATTTTGGGCTACTTTGTAGTTTCAGCCTGAAATTATCATGCATCCACGTTGGATAACGTTGTAATGCAAAGGAGCAAAACTAGCCGCAAAAAGGGTGATATTAAAATCTTGGATCTTTTCTGTCTTGCATCCTCTTCACTCCACAGGATGGTTCTTCCCTCTTACAATCAGAGCTTGACAAAAAACCCTTTTGCTTTTGGGTCAGTAACCTTCCCTGCTCAATTGCCCAATGGGCAAGGGCCCAGGCAAGCCTTTCACTCTCTGTTTAAAACCTTGAGCAAGTGGGAAGTGCTTTAAGTGAGCACAGGTTTTTGGTGGTAGAGTGGGTGCCTGCATGTGGTGGGAAGTGAAGTGCACTGCTCAAAATAGGGTCAGGTGGTGGGCACTAGTGGATGACCTATGTTCCATCGGGAATAAGAGGATTGAGTGAGTGGGAGTGGGTGTCTGCCCAAAGGGCTAGCGGGAATCAGAATTACTCATGCCTTGACAATCCTATGGGAAATGTTTTGTCAACTTAGTTGTCTGGATACTTGCCATTTCTTGTGGTTGTTTGGTCCCTTAGAAGATGTATACCAAAAATGCTTTTTCATTCCAAACTGATATATTAGATGAGATGTTTAATTTTTTTTTTTTTTTCGGCAGGATACAGAAAACCTAGAATCTGAATGTACTTCAGTTATACCTACAGAAGTTATCTTTAAAAAAGATGGTTCAGAATATACTCTTAGCAGTAAAGGTATTTACATTAATTAACTGTACATTAATTTATGGAAGTTTGCAGAATCGTTAAATAGGTCTGCAATGAGTTTAATTACCACTGCTTCCATGAATATCTATGCATTGTAGTAAAAGTGTTACCAGTATAATAATTTAAAGGGGATGAAAAATAGGTCTGCAAGGCATATGTGCATCTACTGGTTCTGTGAAGCTGTAGGCACCATGCCAGGAGACAGTTGACTGTGGTATTGGTAGGGACAGGTGAACAGTTTTTCAAAGAATATGTGTGTCCATTGCAGCTTTGTGCATAATATAAGTAAAATCTGCATACAAGCCTGGAGGCCCATCAGGCCGGTGCTTATCTCCGGTTTCAGTAGAATGAAGTGACTAGGAGTATTTCTACTCCCCCCTGGATGGGATGCTAGTCCATCACCGGGTTACCCCCAGCATTAATTCGCTGGTGCCCGTTTATACACCTGGGTGGAGAGAGGCACTGTGAGAACACAACACAATGTCCCTGGCCAGGCCTTGAACCTGGACCGCATGATCCAGAGACGAGCACACTAACCATGAGGCTGCTATGCCTCCCTTGTGTCAATTTAGGGTAGTTGTATTTCAGAATAGCCTTCATGTTGAAACTTCCACTTTAAGACACCTTTTCTGAAGGAAAACAGAGTAATGGTCGTAAGCAGGCTGCACAGTAAAACGCTACATTATAACCTGCTATAAGGGGGCACCTCCCGTAAGCTGGGACACCAAGTCATGGCTGCAGCTAAAGACGAACACCTCATTAGTTTGTAACCTCGAGTAGGATCAGCTCTATTGACACTGATCAGGCAAAACGCAATTTTTCATGTGTGATCACACTGACTCTTCACTGATGTAAAAATAATCACGATAATCTTTTTCCTTTCTTTCTCTTTTCTTCAGTTTCTACGCGGTTCTGTAGGGAATGGGCCAAAACAATGTTGAGTGATGCAGTAGACAATCCCGTGTTCCTTCGACAAGTGATAGAGAACTACAAACTGAGGGTATGTAAAGAAAGATTAGATTACAATCTTCTCGTATTAAACCTAAGATCCCCGTAATGATCTTAGTACGATTTTGCTTTGGATCAGTCAGAACCTCTTAGAGTAATCTTCAAAATCTCTGTCTCTCAACAGTGTATGGCCCGCGTAGCAGGCGTTATAAGCCCAAGCCCTTCCTCTTCCCCATTAAAGCCTGAACCGCAGGCTTAGAGTATAATATTACAGTCCTGCTTGCTGCGCCTCCTTTCTCCCACATTTCCATTCTACTTCTCGTTCCTGGGGCGTGACGCTACTCGTTAACGTTGCGTAACGATCTCTGTACGGTAGCGGCTATGACAGAGTTTACGTTGATCACGGAGAAGATCGTTACAGTTGGTTTTTTGAATCGCAAACCATTTGATTGAAAGGGGCTGAGATGTTTTGTAGTTGCGAAGACTGAAGGAGTATTTCAAGTTCGATTATCCATGAAAACTACAGTCTTTTTGCAAAATATGTTGCACAAGAGTAACTTAAAGACTACAGGGAGAGTTGAAAATGGTAATTTATGAAGCCCGAACATCGAAGCTCTAAGTGATATTAGTGACGAGTGACAGAATCTCTGAGTGTTTCCCGTTTGACTTACAGCGCAAAGCCAATTCTCTTTCCTTCCGGCATTTCAGGAAGGAAATTGGCGGGAAATTGCACGTCTGCGCAGATGCTCCTGAGCAAATTCGCCATTCATTGAAATCACCTCTCGTATAGCAACAAAACTCTCCTGTACAAACTTTTCAAATAGGAACAAATGCCTTCCAGTTTTATTATATTTTTCTTTGCCGTTGGTCAGTTGCCAGGTTATTAACTGTTATTTTCTGGAATGTCTTTGAACCAGACTAATATTGGTTACCCTTTGCACCAAAGTCTTTCCGTGTACAATTTTGTCTTTTTTTTTTCCATCCCGAAACGTGAAAAGAAACAACCCCCTGATGCTCAGGACGCGCATTAATACGCTTGTTTCTACACTCGACAACTGCATCTTTTTTTATATGTTCGTAATTTATATTGATGCCATCATTCGTTTTTCATGTACTCTCTTCATTGTACAGAATCTTTTGATATTGTAACCATCGCAGTTTCAATAGGCGTATTTTCTTTCGATAACAAAAGGCAAAATTCTGCCTTTTATTTCAACGAAATCCCACAAAAGCGCAAATTTGACATTTCAGTTTTCCCTCCGTTTGTTAAGATTTGTTAAGACTGTTAAGCTATCACTAGTGTTAGTCATTTTGATCAAAAACTTTGGCCAAGCTTTCAACAGATTTTTTTTCTTCTTCGTTTTTTTTTTTTTTGAAAACAGTAATGCGTTAGCTTAATTTTGATTTCAATTTCTAAAGATACTCTCGTGTACACAAGATAATCCCTCTAATCTGTTAATTTTGATGAGCAATAAAGAACTTGAATAGATGGCAATTAAACGTCAAACTCGCCGGAACATTAATCAAATGCTGGGGAAAATTCCGCGCACTCTCAACTGCGCAGTGCTTATTAGAACAGAAAATTCTTTTAACTTTGACTTTGGATTGTGTTCTGTAATAGGAAACAAGCTAACACGCAAAATTCAGAAATGGTCCTCTAAAGAATTAAAACTTTGAAAGCCTACTAAATTATTCATTATTCCTGCCATTAATCACAAGTTTCGACAAGTTTAATTACCTTTTTCCTTTTGTTTGTGTTTTTGCACCTCGACGTGTCACATCTATTATCACTGTCGAGACTGGGTTGACATCTTAACGTCATGATGTTTTTTCGTCCTTCAGGTAAATCACGATTTGAATACATTAAAGAGACTTTTAAGACAAGCAGAGACAGATCATTACTCGCTGTACAGGTCAGTATTGAACTGAGATACCAAACTTTAATTTTATTAATTTCATAATGCGCACCCAAACAACAGGGTTGCCCGGAAGCCGCGCGCGCGAACATATTAGCTGATTTCAACTGCGATATTCGCCTTGGAGAGTTAAACCATAGAGAATTAATTAACGGGCGAGTATGCAACAAATCGTTTAATACCCACCATTACAAGCGCCAATGAACACAGGGAGTTTTACTGTGGAATTTTTTCGACTTATTGCAAGCTTGAGGCTTTTGATCAGTACTTTCGATCTCTCATTATTTTTTTCTGTCATACACTATCTTGATAGGGGCGTTGGCTTCTCTGTTCAAGTCAAACATGGAAGTCACAGAAGACTAATCAGCAAAATATTTAAGCGGAATTTTCTATTGGTTTTAATGTTAAACAACTCATAGGTTTCGTGCGTTGCATCCTCAGTGAATCCCTAAACGTTTTAACTGAAGTTGCCATATTTTCTGTTAGTGAGATACAGATATCATTGTCGTGTTAAGAGACCTTAATAGTGAGTCTGTAAGAACTCTAGAGTCCTAAGGTACCCTTTCATACAGAAAATCAATATCAGAAATGTATTTAGGAAACCCTGTTTCTGCAGCTGTACGGAGCCATTCACGCGTTCCCTAAGTAACGCTGTCATTTCGTTGCTTTTGACCATGTTTTTCCGCAGTACATATTTGACTCTCGCTTGGAGAATGTTTTAACCGAGCCGAGCTCGACAGGAAAGTACTGCTTAGTGCAGCTGGTAGATTTTATTTGAATTGTCACACACTAGGCTCAAAAGTTAAAACTCGAAGTTTGACTCGAGGTGAATGATTCAATATTTCGTGATAACCTGTTTGCGCTAGTTGGTCGTTAAATTTTAACGCCTTTTCTCGAGGGAAAGTTCTGTTTGTTCAGCTATTTGCGCAGTTGTTTCAAGGCGCGCCGAGATGAAAACAAAACAAAACTTGGGCCATTTGGCGTGTTATCTAAACATCCCTTTCCGGGGTTTGACGCTTTGTTGCGCTTCAAGGCAATAACATTGACCTTAACTCTCTCTTTAGGCCACTGCCAACACAGTAAGATTTGTGCTTTATTGTCATTAATATCTCTAATTGCGTTCGCTTTGTTCCTGTTTGCGTCACTGAGATGAAAAGATGTTTTGGAATACCAACGCCCCTCTCTTGAAAATGCTCGCAGGCTAACAACCCTTTTGATTTATGGCTTTATAACGCAGTCAAGTTGATGCGCCTTAGTTTCTCGTATTCCTTTCCTTTCTCGCGTGGGGCAATGTTTCGAAATGTTTTTCCTTTGTGCGTTAGAGGAGCTTTTCCTGGTGAGACGAACTGTCCTTTGTTCGCCCCTTATCAAAGCCGGTTAAGGCGTCAATGATGCGATCAAGAGACCCTGTTATTTTGGCCGACTGATTACCTTAGCTAGAATGCAAATTTTCTCGGGTAGTTTTCTCACAAACACCGCAGACTTGATGACGCGATCGCACGCATCGGTCTCACAAACGGCGGGAAAATTGACCAATCGTGTACGTCCGTGACCGCAGCAATACTATTGGCTCCTGATGTCAGCATTTGATTGGTCGAACAGATTATAGCTACAGATTACAGTTCGACGTTTTAAATCCAGAGCAAAGCTTCGTGAAATCGAATTGCACATGTGGAAACTGAAGGATTTAAATTGGCTTATTGGCGCTTCCTTTAGTTTAACCTCGAGGGACCTAGGCACTTGAGATAATCTGTAATCTGGCAAGAAACGTTTTGATATAGTTTACATAAGAGATTATTGAACTACATTGTAGTTACCGTACTTAAGTAACAGATTAGCATCTATTTTGTCTCGAAACTGATAAACCTTATGCAAGGGCCACTATTGTATGCTGAAAAGTTTTGTAAGAGTTTGTGCCTGTCAACACAATGTAAAGCGAAGTCGTATTGGATCTGATTTTGTGCAGCGCGGCTGGTCCTTTCTCTAATGAAGACACGGCTTTTCTTATATCTTTGAGGTCGGTCACGTCACGATTGCATTGACCAGTAGTCTTGTAGGGTTGCGAGCGGCACTGTGGGAAATGACGGACTGATAACACGTCACCTAGGTCAGATGGAAGGCTCGATGGCGGCACGGGAATTTTAATTAGTTCTGGAACTCGTCCAGAAATAATTTCTACCATCATCCGCCGTCTGTATCTACATTTAGCAGGGCCAAAATTGAAATGGAGAGACTGTTGGGCTGTGTCGGTGAGCAAGTGGAAGACCGAGGTAAATGAACCCCCCTTAGCGAGTTGTTCTCTTTGCTCTGACGAAGAGCCAATATGATACTCGAAACGTAAGCTTCATAAACTTGCTGCGTGGTTCAGTAATTTACCGTTATCTACTTCAGTATTGCAACAGTCTGTCTTTCGTGATTATCGTGAATTGCAGCTCTCTTGACGCGGTAACATTATCATCAATGGCTAGGTGTTGTGACTTTCAGAAAGTGAGAAAATGCCGGAGATAACAGTGCAGCAAGATTTTGTCTGGAATCGCTCAGTTCAAACGGGCTTTCAACTAACGACCCAGGTTAATCGTGGCGTTCCGCGAATGCAAACGGATTTTTTACTTGTTGGTTCACGCCATGCAGGGAGTGAAAAGCAAGGCTGTAAAATTTTCCTACTTTTCAAAGATTTTTTCTGCAGGTCGCATGAAGTGTAATCCACGTTTAACTATGAGCAATCTTGTTATAATTCTCCATTTGAGAATTTTATAATCATAGCTTGAATCTCCTTGAGTTTGTCATAAGGACGTAAAAAAAAGTGAGAATTGGAGATACAGGTAACGTGATCAATTTGCTCATAAGGAAGTGAAATTTTTTAATCAAAAAATGACTGTATATGGATGAACAATGCGTCCTACAATCAAGTATTCCGGATAAATTAGCACCTTTCTGAATGTCGTGTGGGTTCATGTTAAAACATTCATACTTTGCGGTTTTCCTCTGCTGGCCGCGTGGGTTTTCCTTTATCAGAACCAATTATGTAAACCTAACGCGTTTGACAGTTTTACTCGCAAAAAGATTGAGAAACAGTGTTAGTTCTCAACCGTTCTTTGCCCACGACAGCTTTTGAGTGAAAGACACAAAAAGTAACTCAGTGGTTACAGGGACTGTCTCGCCAGACGCGCTTGTAAATGCACCTTTAGGAACCCTCGCGAGGATGAAAATTACGTCATTGGATTGGCACGATGCATTAGATTTCTGGATGTAGCTAGAACGCCCGACAATTGTGTTAAAAAACCCATTCCTATACTGTTTGCAACCCGCCGTGATAGACCACAAGCACGACAACGTGCAATGTTTCACCTTTTCGAATATTCTGACTCGTGCGCCAACGCAAAACTGCATTGTTTTGGAACTTAATTTCCGGATCAGTTTAACAACACACCCTCGCTGAAATCTTGGAATTTAAATGCGACTTGAAAAATTTATTTCCTGTTCAACTCTTTGTTGTCTAGTTTCAATGACATTTACCCCGTGACCGTTCTAAATTACTTCAATGCACAGTTGGTAGAACTGTGACCTGCATTCTGCAATCTACTCCCCTCGCCGGGATCGTATATTCTGGCACCCGCCCTCTTTTCGTAAGATCCTACGCACAACGGAAATGTATCAATTAACGCGCAGTACCATTATAAAAACGAAACGGGGCGCTGGAATTTTTCCATGTATGCTTTCTTCTTCTAATTTTAGATGCCTCTTATTATTTTCATTTTGACCCATCACCCCCTCCAGCTCTGCTATTTGATTTAGAGTAGCCATCCCACCATTTTTTGAATGATTTCGAAAAAATTGGTCTAAAGCATTCCTAGATCACAGTTAACGTGATATTAATAGACAGATGCAGGGCAAAAGAAGGTTTCGTTTCTCCACACGTGATTTCGTTTCTCTACACGTGATTTCGTTTTTCTACACGTAATTTAGTATTTTTTTTCATTGTTAGGTACGTCATCGGAGCACGTGAGCTGTTTATTGCGACTGATCTCAAAAAAATCTCTTTGCGCATATCGAGTGAAAAATACCTTGTGAGAAACTAGAAATCTAGAAAAAATTTATGTCGTCGAGAAGTATTGTATTAATTCTGTATTGCCATCATTAATTAATTCTAACCCTTTTATCCGCCTTTTTTGACGGAAACTGCAATCGCACTGCTTCCCTTTTCCTTGGACTGCCCAGTAATACTTGGATATATAACTCGCTTGTAAAATGCATTTGTTAACGATATTTTGAAAGTGCATTTTATATGCCCTTTTCAAAACTTCAAGTAGTGAAATCCCAACCCCTCTTTATACCTCCCTCTTGAAAAAGGAACCCCTTTCAGGAGAAGCCTCCCTTCACGTCCATTGTAGGGAGTATACCCCTCCCCCCTCCCCCCTCCCCCCTTCCTATCGTGGGGCTCTGGCGAGAGTGAAAATGGATTGCAGCATGTGAAGTTCACGTTTACAAGATTAGATTGAATTATTTTAATATTTTGTCATATTGTAGAATTAACAGAGAAATTTACCGTCAGTATTAAGTTGCCACATATTACCTTGTTGTTTTCACAAATCTATAAAGAATTTTAGGTTCGTGCAAACGTGTTTACAATACGCAGAGAACGCTTTACTTCTCTTGGAAGTACGGTGCAGTATTTTACAAATGGTTAATGTCTTTCAGCAGTGTTTCTAACCATAGGAATTCAGTAAATAACGACTGTAACGAGACGTGTAGTTCAAAGGCCTTTGCGTAAATATGCCTCGAGGCAAAACCAGTTGAAGTGTAACCTCCGATCAGGCGTTCTTTTGCTTTCGGTGAACTTTCATCGTTCGCCGAAAAACAAAGAACACCTGATCGCAGTGTAGTTGATGTGGCTCTCCGAATATACTCTTGCGCCGTACTGTCCACTAACCTCACTATAAAGTATTTGTTTGTCTCTTTCACGTGAAGTGGTGTTTGAATCGAATGGAACTTAAAGGCTTAAACGAAAATATATAATGTGGAAGCTATAGAGAAACATTCCAGAATGTTCAAAGTGGACATTACTGAAGCAGATGATGGTTTTTTTTTTTTTAAAAATATATATATATATAGGGTCGACATAGATCGAGTATTGACCAGTCGAGAAAGTTGACGATAAGCCGACACTGAGATATCTGTGAGATTTCATCATTCCTAGAATATTTTTAGCACATTTTCGACTTTTTGACTTGGATCTCCTTAATTTAATTATAGTGAGATGTGCAAGTCTTCCCCAAAACCCTTCTTTAGTAGTGACTCGGCTGAAAACCGCGCCTCATCTTTAAGCCTTCGTGTTCACGTGTGGTGCAAGTGATACATACCTGACAGTAACCTATGCAGAGAGTCAGCTGCATAAGCATTAGTGCTTTAGGATGAAAGTATTTCTTGAGTTGCTTTTTAACTATTTGTTATGAACCTTGGAAAATCGTTTTTCCGTTTTCAAATTTTGCATCATACAATAATAGGTTTATGTTCCTGAAATGGCATGCACTAAAATGGCTTTCGCGTTGTAGGGCGAAAGCGATACTCAGGACCATTTGTGTTTTAATTTTATAACCTCAGCTGCTACTTAGATTTCCTTATGTTGAGAGAAAGTTTGGTGGCAGGAACATATGAATTGGGAGAATAAGGTCTCATAAAACTTATGGTGGACATTTTTTTTGCCGTTGCTGCGCCATTGCTGTGGAATCCTCTGCCTCTGTCAAAGATTCTACATCACTTGACACTTTTAAACGTAGACTCAAAAAGCATTTTTTTTTCTTGAGTGCTTACTACGGATGCTGATTTTTTATTGTTTTATTATGGTTTTACTTTTTTTAAATTTAGTCAATTTTAGATAGTTTTGGTAAGTTTGAAGTTAGTTTTAGCGAATTTTAAATCTGTAAAGCGCCGTTGGACCACTAGGAAACAGCGCTGTATAAGTGTCTTATTATTATTATTATTATTATTATTATTATTATTATTATTATTATTATTATTATTATTATTATTATTATTATTATTATTATTATTGATTTGTCGCCTTTCTTTCACGGGTTCTTTACACTCTGCTTTTTGGTGATTGGTGCCTTGAGCTACGCGGAATATTTTTCTCTTCCTTAATTGCAAAGAGTTGCACGGTTTCCTGCATTCATCCAATGCGTAATCCCACCGGACCCTGCGCGGTGTGCTTTTTGGAGGGTTAACAATGTTGAAGAGTTTGTTACAAAAAGTGGATTTACGCTGTCAGTTGAAGTCAGCTGATTTGTGTTTTTATGTTTTACAGGTCGTACGTATTTCTGCTGAAATGTGGAAATGGTCCCATCCTTCTCCGTAACACGACGTTAGAAGCCCGTGCACTGTGTTCTGTGGACACACTGAATGTCATCAGAGTACTGGAAGAGTACATTGAAGAAAATGATAAATTTGGAATCGAAGCTCTGTCAGAGTAAACTGAAACGACCAGATAATAAAGCTATTTCCATGTGGAGCGCAAGGATGACATATCAAACTTTATGTTTAATCTTTGGTGGACAATGGCTCTGGGATTAACTTCCTTTTGTGGGCATTTTTATAGTTTGCAGCTTTGAGGCTCTTTTGTTTCTAGAACAAAAGTTTGAAAGAACCGACGCGTAGCAAATTTCCGAGCGCGAGATTCAAAATCTTCGTTGACGACCAGATGTTGACAATATCACCCTTCTCGGTGTAGGGTAAGGGAAATTTCGCTCAGAACAACGACAATTTTACCGGGGGTACGCAAGGAAAAATTTGTTTCATGACGCGCGGGCTGTAAAAGTTTCAATGTATTTCCCTTCTTCGCGCAGAAAATATAAATGGTATTAAACTGTGCGGGATGTGTGTCATATGTTTCAAATGAATGGAGATGGAATTCGACGACGATAGAAGGCAAGACATCGGCATAGACCTCGATAGACCATATACGAAATGACGTCATTGAGGAAGACGGTCAATTTAGAGAACTTGCAGGACTCTTCTTCTCAATATACTCAATATATTATTGATTAGTTTACGAGTTTTTGAATAAACTTGAAGGTAAAAGAGCTTTAAAACGATGCCTCCTAACGCTTGCTACAGTAAAGCCTCGGATCTCGAACTCCCTGGTATCCCGAACTCAATTCGTTTTCCCTTGGATATGCTTTTTTCAGTCACTTACTAGCGGCTATCGCGAAATCCTTACGTCTCGAACTATTTGTCGTTTTGCTTGGTTCAGCTGTCACTTTCCTCTCTCTCTCCCCAAGCCTCTCCTGTTTTCCGAATCCAAGATGGCGCTCGTCCTATCAAAATGCGCTACAAGTAGCTTGCTCGCTTAATACGCCTTACTTCAGCCAAAACTCTCGGATCCACACTGAAAATGAAGAAGAAAACAACGCGTAGGAAAAGAGAGTGGTTTACATAAAAATTAACTCGCGGTTGAAAAAGGAAATAAATTCACCGATTCAGTAATGGAGTGCGCCACTCTCTAAATCGGAATTACAATGGTTGCGCTCTTGTATTGTCTTTTGCGTTAAACTTTGTTTAGCATTCAAGGGCAACCTCAAAACCGCAATACGTTAAAACGTTTGTCATTCAAACATCACATAATTCAGTAACTAATGAGTTTACAGAAAAACTCTCTCTAAACTTAGACTGAATTTTAAGATAAATAATTATTCGACGTGTACTTATTCCAAATTTTTGCTTAAAAATATATAATTCAAACATGATTCATCCCCTCTTTACATGAATTGTAGGTTATCCGTTTTGTGTCGAGATGGTTGTATTTTTAAATCCGCAATTCTACTTCAAGATAACACGCCGTGATAAGTAAAATTACATTGTTGCGGTTAGAACGGGAACTTTATACCAGTTCTGTTTTACTTTTTTCAATTTATGCCTGTACATATTGATAATAATCTCGCAAAAAAAAAACCCATGACTGTGTCGTTTCGGTCCCTCCGTTCGCTACCGAAAGAGGGACCCGCTTTCTATATTCCGTGCTTCACAGTTCTCCGAAAAGAAAGTTTACCGATATGATCGGAAAAAATCATCATTATTAGAAGAGGACCTTGGGCTATTATATTGTGGTTCATTAACACGCTTCTGTGGAAACACCGCTTTGTCGGTAGAGAGTTTGATTCTTGCACAACAGACGCAAAAAAAGTTCGGTTTCAGTTTCTTCAAAGAGCATTGGAACAATGTCGTGGCACGTGACTGTCATTAGCGTTTAGTCGGCTTTATTTGTTTATTTTCTTTAAAACAAATTCGCCTCGAGCGACACAAAAGGAGAAATTCTCAATGATGTAGCCACTTGTATGACAAACAGACCTCTCAGCAATAGCTTCTTTCGAATGTCCTATTTCGTTGATCGAACGTCTGATCAAGTCTATCAAAATGCTCTTTTTACAGGATGAAAAATGAATTATGCCTGGTTTAAAAACGAGTTTTTCGTATTTTAATAAACTTATCATTAACGACATTATCTGGTAACGGCTATATATTCATACTAAGCCTTCTTCTATTTTGATGTCTATTTTTCTTTTAATTCCGCCAAAACAAATTTAGTATGAAAAGAATATTCAAAGAATGTGATGGCATCAGAGAAAATTGCCATCTTTCCAGAAGAAGAATTACATCTTTTTATAAAGTAAAGATATTCTTGTTAATTTAACAAAAATTCAGAAGACACTTAAATCGTAACACATTATTTCAACGATCAGTCATCTTTGTAAATATTGTCAATATTTACATGTAAATTTGAAGTATCGATCGCGTCTAAACAAACCCTTGGTAGATTTTCCGCTGATAGCGCTGGCCTTGAGGTCAAATTTATTTTAAGCTGAACTTTCCCACAATAAACCAATCAGCATTATACATGATATCACAAGTAAGAGGATTCAGTGAATGCGCTGAAGTTCCTAATGTTATCAATTTTCGCACGACGGAGATTCACTTAGAATTTTCCCGTATATTTCGATAAGTCATGTGTTGCATTCATTGCTTTGGAGACTTCCGCAATGATTTCACAATGCTTGGCGAGTTCCCCACTCCCCCAACGCTTGGCGAAGTAACAAGAAATTGTGAGAAATTTCTAGAATCTTGAAGGGCCCGCACCCGATGTGGCCGTGGTTAACAAGGAAGTAATATATTGCTTTACAACCAGTATTTCGGGACGCTGTCACGCAAAAACCAACCCGCAACGTAGACAAAACCCAGACAACATTTTCCACAAAGCTTGAAAAATTGCGTCATTGTTTACACAGTATACAGTATGCCTTTTGAAAAGGCATGGCCAAAGACCTTTGTCCAGTCCTGTGAGCTAAATAAAGAAAACATCATTCGTGCTGGCAAGCACGTTTCCAAAATCAAAAGTTTTATAGGCAGCCTTCACTTCGCAATTCCCTTTAGTCTGTGTTGCGGCTGAAACAAAAAAAGCTTTGAAAATCAAATGTTTTATCAGATACCAGTATCTAATTGTTCTGTCGATACACTCAATCCAGTGCTACAAGGCGTCCTGCCGTAATAGGCTGAAAATTTAATGAAGTATTGACTGGACTCAATAACGTTCTTCATTAAATGAGAAACAATACCGCAAAATTACTTCAGTTCACTTGAAGTATAACCTGCTTAAGTATGAAACGTAAATTTTCCTTTCTGAAAAAGTATGCATATTTATAAGGGAGCTATTGACACGTGGGCTATTGAGCCGGAATGAGAAATCAATTCGAATAGGCAATCCAATACGAAGAAGATAGCGAAGAAACTTCTTTTTCTTGCCGTAGTCTATCTTTGCAGAAAACTTCAAATTAATATGTATACAATATTCACAGTGGGGAACTTGAATACGTGCGGTCCATAATTTAACATTTTTGTCCGCAATTGAAAGGGATTGCGGACACGCATCAAAAAAAAAAGTCTCAACTTGTCAAAATTAACTCGCATACAATACGTCCTGATCACGCGCGTCTAAACAAATATTTGTCACAAAAGACACTGCATGTGAACGTTCCCAAACTAAATTTATTCATGGTAGGAAAATTCAGGGCAGTAGGGTTTTGTTTGCCGAGTTTTGCGAAGCCAATCGACGACAGCTGAAGTGTTATTTCGGCGCGCTTTTTAATCCCAATACGCGCTCCGATTGGTCCAACTGGTTTGATTGACAGAGTATCACATGACCCAAACCTCAATTTCTCAAAGGCGTGATTGATTTTCAAACGAGTCGCTCGCTGTAGTCGACTCTCTTCTCGACCTTACTAATAAATTATTCGTGGATCTGTAGTCGCCGCATTTCGGTTCTCTTGCAAGGCGACCGCTTCAATAATGTTTAAGTTTTTTTCAAGGACACGAGACAGGAGCTCCGGTCATCTGAAGGACAAACAAGGACAGGATTTGCTTCTGTTCAACAAGGTTTGGTTTTGGCGGTTTTCTCGTCTTTCTCTTTGAATAGAATGTAACTCCAGGGACATGTGCTCGTATAAATACCCTCAATTTCTTGCAGGCTGTAGAACACGGATTTCCACCGAAACCCTCAGCAATCGCTCACGATTCGGAGCTAAACTTGTTGGCTGTTGGAACAAGCAATGGACTGCTGAAAATGTATCCTTTGGTAGTAAGATAAGAGAGGTTTTTGTCGAAAGCGGAGGTCTCCCACCCTTACCCAGACAGTCCGTTTGGCTTTGTCTCAGAAATGTCTATAACACCTATACGGAATTAAATTGTATTTCCAGAAATGGCAGGATTTTTTTGTCGGTTCGATGCATATAGGAGTTCGAAACTTAGGAAATTCAGATAGATCTATCAATTCGTAGTCAGGATAAATCATGATTTAATTGCATATTCAAGCGAGTACAGTAGTTCGAAAGCCCAAAAGGTAACTAACATGTGCGGCCTTTACACACTTCAAACGTAAACTTTAGGGCTTAGTCATCCGTGATTTCTCTGTTTCTTCCAAACGTCAAGAACTATGAGTCTTGCGCTTCTCAGTTATGATGAAATAGCATCGTGGGAACTTTCAAAACACCATTCCCAAGGGCCATGATTTGCACGCTGTTCTTGCGTTAAACACGAGCTCACTTTAAAATTATGGCTCCTAGATTATCCTTCGCTGTAGTTTTCATGTAGAAATTTAGGCAAATGTAGTTTTCGTTGAGGATAGGAGCTCGTATTTTGCACAAACAGTGCAGATCGGCCATATTCCTTCTTGCGTTTAAACACACGTGTCCTCGCTTGCAAGTAGCTTCCATCGATATGCGTTCGATTAATTCCCACTTTTGTCGTGGCATTAGGCCCCTTGTTATGGTGTGCAGATGGCTGGGACAAACTTGTTTCAGGAAATCTAACCAAGCTGATCTTTGATCAGGACGAGGCAAGCTTCCAGCAACTCTACTCGGAAACCGTTCACTTCGTCTGTTGCTACGAGAGAAATTTTATTTTTGCGAGGAAACCAGCGTGTCGTTTTTTTCTAAATAATTCTAAATGAAGTTAATGTGGTTTCAAGCCGGGCTAAACGAAAGAAACAAGCATAGCGTTTTACGAACTTGGAAACCGAAATTCTTAAGAGGCATTACAACCAAGCAAAATTCTGCGTTGACGATAAACTGAAGATGTCCATGTCTTCGTGGTTCCATAATTCAGCGCACCGTTAATTTTCTTCCATGTTCGATGTTAGCCATCGAGAGCGCTCTTCTCGCTAATTTTCATTATTTTGCACCTGTTTGATGGCTCCACGAGAGTCATCTTGTGATATACGTTTGTCTAGAAAACTGCATTTAGGTATTTTTAGTCACGCGCTCATCATTATTTTGTTTATAATATATTCTCCATTCAAACAGTATATACATCCCTGGTATATTTTCTTTGACTCGTCTGTTAGCTATGGTCGACCTGGAGTGGAGCTTTCTGCTCGTCATCAGCAAGAAACAGTGATTCAAGAGTTACATTTTCTGCCCGAACAGGTAACTAACCGGCGAACAAGTTCTGTCGATCCTTCGACTGCAATCGATAGAGGGGAAAATTGAGGGTGTGTTTTGCAGGGTGGGGCTATTTTGAATGAAATTAGTCGAGAAAATTCTGCTTGTAGCTCTTGCAAAATGGTTGATTTTTACTGTCATTGCCTGAAATATTATCGATTGCAATCTTTTCGACTAAATTGAAACGGCTTTTGCTTTACAGACTGGTTAGCTTCTCACACAGGAAATCAATACAAGCTTATTTATTTTGTCTTGCATTAGAATAAATTTAGGTGTCGATTTCAAACAGTAGAATGACCTAGGTGCTATTTTTATGTTGTGCTGCTAAAAAAATGATCCAAACACGAATCTTCTTTGTTACTTGTAGGTCCTATGTTACTCCTGATTTGTGTTCGTTTGTGATCAAGCGTTTAAAATTTGGTTGGAAAGTAAACAGAGATTCTAGAATTTATCAAAGTATTGATATTAGCAGTTGTTTATAAAGTGAATAAAATCACTTGGCCTTAGTAGAAAGGACTACCATTGCACAATTCATCATTTCTATTTTTTTCACAGAAATTTTCACACTTGCAGCACTGCTAAGCAATAAATTCTTAAAATATATTTTTCTCTAGCACCATGAAATTATATTCCGTCCAACCTTTGCTCAGATTGATTATAGCAGGTCACACTGCATGTTACTTCATGGCCTCTCTGCTTGGGCAAATTTGGTGTAATCTTACATTTCAAAACAGTTCAACTTTGTTCAAGTTCAAAAATTGAAATAGGAAATCCCTATTTCCAGCTCTGACCTTCATTGTAGATTTTTAGTAATGCCTTATATTCTCTCTGTTAGCCCACAGACCTGGTGTTCGGGCACATTGAGCTTAAATTTTCTTACAGTTGCCAAAAACAATATTGTACGTGTACTCTGGTCAAAGTTCGGTTGTTGATCATTTCAAGTTTCAATTCTGACACTCAAAGTAAATTTCCACAAGTCACTTCACATCACTGATTACAAATTTTGCCTTTGTATTACATTGAAGAGATAATCTTTTACAAGTTTTGCTCAAAATGTTAAATGTTGGAATTGTTCCTGCACTAATTGTAGAGCTATTTTGCAAAGGTTTTCTGTATTGCAACAAGAATTTTATGAAATTTCAAACAAATGCAAGTCTAATTGCAAAACAGTCCCATGATAGTCATAACCCTTCAGTTTAAGTCACTGTTAGTCAAAAACCATATTTTTCTCGAGTTGAAGCTAGGTTAAAGTTTGGTTTCCTTTATATCGTCAATGTTTCAAGGGAAACATGCTTAAAGTTGACAATGCATGTTTTTTTTTAGTTAAGGGAATATTTACATTAATTAACATCTTGTTAATTCCGTGAAGTCATGTAATCTGTGCCAGTTAGGTCTCCAGTTTTTGTTCAGAGCTGTGTTTGTACTTCTGGGGTAATTACCATTTACATGGGGAAACCGGAAGTTCCAGTTGGAAAATCAAATGGTTTGCGCCATTCCGTTTGGGAAGCTTCTGAAAATATGGGTTGTGATTTGAGGTGATGCTATTTTTCTACTCTTTTAAGTCTCTCTAGCTGATGTGGATATACTTTATAGCGATTCCCTCTCCCGCAACGTCGCATTCAACTGTTTAATATTTTTGCCTGAAATTTCCAACCAGATGGTTTCTGTAAATGGTAAGCACCCCTGTTTTATTTGCTTCTAGCCAAACTACGTAAGAGGGGCGTGAAGTCAAATGCATGCAGGTTTTTCATGCTCCATTTATCAGGATAGAACTGCTGTGTTTATGCAGTTGGTGATCTTAAAAATTATAGACTTTTTAAGGGGTGTTGAGTTATAAGAGGTATTGGCTTTTTGAGGTGCCATTTGCTGCATTACTAAGACAGAAATTTTATAATTAGAACATACTATAAAGAACAAAAAAGAGAATTTACAATTCTGTACTGCTTTCATGAAGATCATTTGGGTCTATTGTGATGTATTTTGTATTGTAAATCTGCTTGTGACAATTCATTTATTGATGCAAACTTTTTAGTTTTAAGTTAAGTTTTAAGTTGATTTGTTGGTTATTGTAGAGGCTTCCAGTATGATCCAAAGTAAAATGAGTGGTCGGTCCTGTTTTATACATTTGGAACTATGGTTCTCCCGTCAAACCAAACAGAAGTGACATTGTTTAATATGTTAATTACTAGTCTGAAATTTGTGAAATTTTTAACGAAGTTAAACAATCTTGTAATATAACCCAGTTGTTCAATCAAAGGCTTTTGTCGACCTGCTAAATTTGTGATAACAATCGTAATAACTATTTTAAGCAAATTCCGGCTACTCTGTCTTGAATTAATTTTGTTGTAATCATTTAGTTGATTTTGCAAGGCTAACTTATACTTCTTATTGGACACATGATAGGAAGCAAATATATTTTCTTGTAATTTAGTGCTTTTACATGTAGATGAGCACAATTTGAAATATTGCTCCCAAAGGTTTTGTTTTGTAGCTTCATTTTTGTATGTTATACCAACAAATTTTGCTCTCTTTTGTTTTGTGTAAAGAAGGATGGTTGTGATTCGTCTTGTTTGAATTATCTTTGTTTTTCTTTCAATACATCTTACCACAATTGGATGTAGATTACTGTTAATAGCAGGTGACTGTTAGACTTGAGACAAGTTAAGAATTATCACCAGTTTATGTAGTGATAAATTGGGGCATGTAAGTGAAAGAAATTTTTCTGAACATTTTGAGGCTCGAATATGCAGAAGTTTAGAAAAATCGTTAAGTTCAGTTGAACCCAATCTCCTTACAGGCATCTATGTTCATGTACATACAATACACTGGGTCCCAGAGAAACCAGATTCCTTGTAATCTCTACCTGTACACTCTCTCTTGACTCTTAAGTTTCTGTATGATAGCCATTTGACTGTATTTTGTACTGTAAAGTAGAAGGATTGGTAATGCCCTACCATAGAAATCACTAGGTCCTCACTGCAATTTACAATATTCTGTATTACAAATTTGTCACTTGCATATTGTAGATCTTTTTAAAAATTAGAATGGAACCTCGTTTGGACTACTGCTAGTCAGGAATGTGTTAGTAACCAGGGAGTTTTTTCAACACTTAATTGAAAGCTCTTGACCTCAAAAACACAATATATGTTGCTTTCTAGAAATCACCCTTGGTTGTGTCTCAGCTATTAATTATTTTCAGCTTGTCTTGTTAGTGTGTGGGATTGTCAAAAGTTGCCGGCAGCAAGCTCAAGTCACCATCTTTGTTATGATCAGCAGGCTACTGTCCTAGGCTAGTCTATTTCTTGAGAAAAGACAGCAAAATCCAATATCTATTCTAGGAATAGAGCTCTTAACTTCAAAACTATGAGACATTGTGTGGACATGTACCTACAAAACAACGGTAGACAAAAAAAATACAGCTGAAAGAATATTCTTAATAAACCTCACATGTTTGTCATACTGCAATATCATAAATCACTTTTAATATTGGCCTCTGCATATTAAGTTGTAAATGAAAGCCAAATAATTCTAAAGAAGAAATAAACTCTGGATAAATTGTACATGATCTTCCAGTTCTTAAATTGAAAAAGTGCCAATTTGCTAAGTTATCGCAGAATTTGGCATTCCTTGAAATAATTATCAATACTGCAAGGTTGTTCTTTTGATTTATTCCAGGCATCAGTGACATTTATATTGCGTTGTGTAGGTAAATTGCAAACAGATCAATTCAATGCTATGTTTTATTTTGCACGTAAATCAGTTCAAGATAAATGAGACATCCTGTAGTTGAACTCTGTGTCTAAAATGTCACATAAACTGTAGTGTGGAAACACTACTCGTAAAACAGTTTTCTTCCATGAGCACAAATATGGTTTTTCAGGGAAGGAAAAGTAAATATAAAATAATCCTTAAGTTTATGTAAGTTTTATTTATCTTTCAATCACCAATCCCGGCTGAAAACCGTTTTAAATTTGGATGAAAACCAAGAGAGACAAGCAAGAATTAAAAGTTATTCATATACCTCATGTGAGACTACATGATATGTCTATCACTTTAAAATGCCTTTCTCATTGTGACAACCCAAATTTCACGATAAACTTCTAGTGATAGTTTTCAGTAAGTACATTGATAAAGAGATGATGGTTAGGTGTTAAATCAAATCTGCATGTGCATCTGATAAAAACCCAAATACTGTAATAGACCTGTGTGAGAATGCTTACTGTCACCTACTCCAAAAAATTATCCGTCTGCTTCTAATTTTTGGGAGAACCCTGTTGAAGATCGGATTTGATTTATTTTACAAATGAAGAAGCCCTAATGGTGCTCTGTCAGCAGAAGGACGTTACATAAGCATGAAATTAGTGTCATGGGAAAAGAATGACAAATGTGTTTGTACAGTTTTTGGAGTGTTTTTGTCACTTCCAAGTTGCCTTCCATTAAAACATTCTTCTTTCTTATAATATGGTAGGGCTTATTTCCTCGCGACAGTTACTTCAGTTTTGCAAAAGTTGAGCAATAAAAATTATTTTGAAAACACTAAGGTGTACCAAATGGGATTATTTCAATATGGTCTGTGCCAGATAAGCCATCAGCATGCAAAATTAAATGCTCCTTGAACAAAAAAAACAAAACAGAGAGAACAATAGAAGCTTTTTATTTTTATGTTTGGTTACTTAAGCATGTTATGTAAGCTCTCCTCATGAATTGTCCATGGAATATTTCTAGGGACGTATCATCAGTGTCTGTGATGATGGAGAACAAAACACAATTCACCTTTGGGAAGTCAACAAAAAGGAAGGAAAATCAGTTCTGGAGGAGGTGAAGACATGCACTCTAGAGGGAAGGTAAAAAATCGTTTCGCAATGGAACATGAAACTGTAGCTAGTCTTGCCAAGAATATCAAAATTGGACTTTGAAACTTGAAAGTGGAAGGTCATTCCTAGAAATCTATGCCTTTGAAACTATAAATTACCTTTTGTGCCTGCCAAAACATTGTATATAATTAAATACACTGCCCATGAACATGTAGTTATAAGGCAGTTAAATTTTCAAACATACAAAGCAAAAATATTTGGATCCTTGATCTTGTTTTCGTAAGCAACTGTAAGGCTTTTGAGCAGTGTCTTTTCTTGTTGTGCTATGAAATCTCTTATCTGCAGGGTTCCAGCATCATTTCTAATGCTAATTTTACATTTTGTCTGGATCTTCTAGACTAAAGAAGATCTCTGTGTGCTGTTTATCCATGAAGACCAATCGTCTCTACCTTGGCACAGAGGGAGGTAACATCTATCTGTTGGACATCAACTCGTTTGAGCTTCAGGAATACATCATTTACCAGGATGTCGTGATGCAAAGGTTGGTGGGATATCTGTGAAACTGCATTTTACTTGCGTTCTCATGCCTATGACATCTCAAGAAAAAGTTCCCTTCCACACTTATATTTGTATTTCATTTGCATGTAGTTTTCAGGCAAAAAACCCTGAAATTCCACCAAACAACTTTCTTATTTTCCATAGAAACCCTGATAGCATTGAGAACATTTCAGCTGAAAAGACTGACACAACAGAATGTTTTTATTGATATTGTTGACAAATGACAAGGTTGAATTTAAAATGTGGAAAGTGAAGTTAAAAACTTATTTAAGAGGAAAAAGGGCATGTAACACTGAGTGTGTTCTGTAATTCGGCCAATCCACAGTAAAACATTAATCACTGTATCATTTTAAAGGGATAGAGCTTTCAAGTGGTCATATTTTGTTATCTCGATTGGTAATTTGAACATTAAGTGAAAACAATAAATGTTATTGTTAAGGTGTGTAGACAGCAGGCGAAAAACAAGGTATTGTTCAAGACCAGCCCATCAATACCCTAATCCCCTGGGTTGTTTTCATAATATTCAGCATAACCAAGACTTACATTTGCATTTCTGCTATTAATGCACTTGGCGATCTTAAAGGTCACTCTAGAGACAGTGATGATTATATTTTGGAGCCATCAGTTATTAGCTGCTAATAAAATCTTGCTCTTAGTGTCCAAGAGGAGAGCAAGACCAATGCAGGTTCTGTGGAGGCCATCCAGGAACATCCAGAGGATTCCAACAAGGTGAGAATGCAGCCGCATAAACCTCTTTGAGCTGCATGCTTTGACTTATTCAAGTTGTTTAATTAGAATTTGGAGAGTCTAAGTATTGGTGTTTGGAGCTCAGATAGTGCAGTTGTTTGATTTCTTGCCTGCTGGCTATGAGGCTTGAGTTCAGTTTGGGGTGAGAATTATATGGATGTGAGTTTTCCTCCCTCCTCAAAAACTGCCATTTTTACAAATTCTTTTTTGACATAATTGAAGGATCTAAAACTGCAAACCGGGCTTTTACATTTGGAGATAGAGCATTAAAGACCTCTCTATTGTACGGGTAAGAGTGGTTTATCACAAATGCACCTTCAAATATTGGCATTTTTCGAGTAGGAGCTTACTGGAATGAGGGAACTACAACAACTCATTGTGGTTTCTGTGTTCATGGATCACTCTGTTATAGACTTCTGATTGAGAATCTTGTTCTGTAGATTTTGATTGGCTACAAGAAAGGCCTGATTGTTCTTTGGAATCATGAGAGATGCAGTGTCCAAGCCACCTTCAGCGTCCAATCCTCTGATCAGCCACAGGAGGTGGAAAGCATCAGTTGGCATTCTGATGGAACCAAATTCATCAGTGCTCACGGTGATGGCAGCCTCACAAAGTGGTCGGTTGAAGGAAGCCCAGAAATACCCAAGGCTGTTACCCCTCTGGGACCCTTCCCTTGCAAGGCTATCACCAAAGTGGAGTGGAGTGATTCTTCTGTGTTCTTCAGTGGTGGGATGCCTCGTGCAAGCTATGGTGACAGGCACTGTGTGTCGCTAATTCAAGATGCCAACTTGGTTGACGGGGGTGACAACACCCCGCAAGTTGCATTTGACTTTACCTCGCGTGTTGTGGACTTTTTCACTGTGAAAGCCAATGGAGCGGGTATGTGTGGATAAAAGGGAAACAATTTTTGCTTCCCTAGTCAACTTCCAATAAAATTAGGTGTGTAACCGTCACTTTTGCTCGATGGTTGGACCATTGTGGGCAATTGGCTCTTGCAGTTTACAGTTAAGTTCAAGCACAGACTAGTGGAGTGCTTCTTGATCGTAAGGCAGTCATTTTCCTGTGAAGGCCTTCCATTCTGTTAAAAATAAGATTTGCTGTTGTCTAAGACAATTCTGTTTGACTTTTTATAGATCCAGCTTATTTGGTTGTGTTGTGTGAAGAGGAACTGGTCGTCATTGACCTGATCACCAAAGAAGCAGGGTAAGATAAATGATCAGAACTTTATTTAGTACCTTTATATCATAAAAAAAACATTATGAATAACATATTTGTTAAGAATTGCACACAAATTGAGCTGTGAAAGCCAACCAAAGACAGAAAGAAAAAGATGACTGCCATGCTCAAACTTGTGAGCTTGACTTGTTTCGCTTCCTAGAAACCACATCAAGTTAGTCATTTTGGCACTTATTTTTCTGGCTGTTATGTTTAAGTGGTAGGAGTTATCAAACTAGTTTTCTTTCAACTGAAGGGAACACACTTGAGGAATGCATTATTGAATGTGCATCAAATCAAAGAAAATCCTATATAACTCCAAATAGAAAGCATTTCATCATTTCAGTCTGATTTTCACCAGGGATGTCATAGAGGATATAACAAATTCTCATACAGTTTTTGACAGCATCTCAAACAAGTAGATCACATTTGGCTTAATATTTTGCTAATAGCCTGATCAATTGATTGATTGGTTGACTTGTTCTTGATCATTTGCACAGGTTCCCTACATTCATGAAACCTTACCTGGTCTGCCTGCACTCTTCTCCAATCACATGTTCATATCACAGCCATGACTGTCCACAGAGTCTGTTTGACCAAATATTAAATGCTGGAAAGAAACAACTGCAAACTGACTTTTCTAGTGAGGTAAGTTATGTAGTTGTTATTGTTTTGTGCAATGGTGTTAGGTGTAGTGATCAAATGGTTTGCGCATTGACCTTTGGGGCATGAGGTCCAGGTAAGAGTCGGGCTGGCATAGTTGGGGTGGGTTATGGTGTAAGAGACTAGAGACGTCTCACAGCACCTCTCTAACCAAGAGTGTAGATTGTTACCAGTAGCTTGTTAAGGCAATGTTGTCAAGACGGTGGGTGCGACCTGTGTTGGATAAGCATCCCATGGGGGGGGGGGGGGGGAGTGTTGATGATTCTTCAAAGGGTCTGGTAATAGGTCTTGTAAGGTCTTCCATGAATGAATCAATGCCCTTTGAGAGAACAATAGAACAAAGACAAGAAATAATGTTCCTAGCCCCAAAGTAATGTAGCTACCATTCTATGAGGGCAAACAGGATAACAAGCTTCTGAGAGCTGCTGCACTTCTGTCTTGTCAAAATCATTAGAGGGATTACCTTGTGAATAAAGCCTATATAAGGGGATTAATTCCTTGCCCTGCATTCTCTTTTGATCTTGAAGCATCGTGCTACTTAAACCAGAACTAGATGAGGCAGTGTACAAACAGGGTTCTTACACACAGTGAAAGTTGTTGATAGGCCTTGAATTTGAAAATCAAAATTTCATGCCCTGGAAGTCTGTAAAAAGTACATTGGGTCGTAAAAAAACATGAAATTTGTTGTTGAACTGTTTGACTAAGAAGGACAAAAAAAACACAGGAGGCAAGCTGGCCTAACAGTTAACATTTTTCAACATCTAAAGACGTCAGATAGCTTGGGTCTAGGGATTTTATCTGAAGGAAGTTTCATTTTGTTGCAGAGCTGGCCTATTACAGGTGGCAAACCTTTAGTTGAAGGTGGAGAAGCCAAGGACCTTCTTGTAACAGGGTGAGTTATTTTTGTATTTGCGTTTCCTTGTCCTTTCCTGGTCCAGCCAGCTGTTTCCCTTACATGATGGTGAAGCAAGGTGCTTTATTCTCACTGTACCACTCACCCATCCGAATGACTCATATTAGTGACCTGTTGGGGAAATGGGGTAACCTGCAATTTACTCGCATTCCGTCAAGAATTGCTGGAACTCTCCCAAATATAAACAACAGGCTTTTAATTAGTGCACCTACTTCAGGAGATACAGCTAGCAAAAAATCTAACTTTTGCTAGGCATGTTTTGATTACATGAATTATGTTTCTGTTTCTTGTAGACATGAAGATGGTTCCATCAACTTCTGGGATGTTTCTCAGCTTGAAATGTGTCTCATTTACACTCTCCAAACTGCCAAGTATTTTGTTGGCGAACATGAAGGCCATGAATCCGAGACCAGAGATGCAGAAGAAGAAGTTTGGCCACCATTCAAGAAAGTTGGAAACTATTGCCCATACTCCGATGATCCACGATTTGCTGTGACCAAGATAATCTTGTCGCCAAAAGCAAAGAGCCTGACAGTGGCTGGAAATGGAGGTCAAGTTCTCATCTTTGACCTGTCAGAGGAAGAAACCAGCGTAGAACTTCAGGTATGACACAGTTACTTTGTACCAATCTTACTTCAGGGTTTGCACGGTATATAAAGTTGCTTTAAGCTGGAAACATTCTGATATCTCTATCAATCTTGTAAATTACTTGGGTTGATGACTCCCCGATCATAATAAATCAAAATATTAAATAAAGCACTTAAAGTGTCATTTAATTTAGCACTCACTGCTGTGATAATTGAGGACTCTATGAATCGAGAGACAAATATTGGAAACAGAACTAAAAACTGGTTAAAAATCCCCACTGGTTTGAGGCTGACCAGTTGGCTATTTAAATAAGATGCGGAGGAGTTGAATTCGGGACCCCCATTCACAAATTCCATCCTTTGGTTGAACCTGGGACCTCCAAATTTGAAAACCAGCAACCTAACCACACCGCCTTCTCCAATCATGCATATCCATTAAATATACTTATTATAATTTATTTCCTATCAGATGGTGGAAATCGACTTTACTGAAGACAAGGAAAATTTCCAGTGGAAGGGTCATGGTCCCTTGCTTCCCAAGGAAGGTTCAGTCACAGTTCCTGCAGGTTTCAAACTGCAAACTGGTCTCCAGCTTATCCCAGCTGCACAGGTCAGTGCACTGGTCGTGGAAACTCAATGGGGACTCCTAGCAGCTGGTACTGTTCATGGGTTCATCTTGTATGATTACTTAAATAAGAAGACAGTCACAACAAAATGGACAGTCAGCCAAGGTAAGCTGTGCTTTGAAGTTTTTTTACTCTAATAGAAGGAAAAAAATGAAGGAAGAAGCTTGACTCTCCGATGTATTCATCAGTATCGTAAAATAGACACACCTTAAAGCATGAAGCTAAAATTTATGCTTGACACGGTTATTCGCCCAATTCAAATTTTGTTTAATTCCATACGGTCATTTTGTGATTTTTATCTGCTGTTGTTTTCTAGTCCTCTTTTGTGGTAGGTTGAAGGTTTTGTTTCATCCTAAATACAATTACACAATAATAATGTGTCATATGTAACCATCATTACGTAACAGAGTGCAAATCTCTGACAAACATGAAGATTAATTCGCATTTGATACTTTCTTGTTCAAGAAACGGACAATGGAGAGCATCTTTCCAGAAGAAAATCGTTGAAAGAGAGCATCCGGAGATCCTTCCGTCGGTTACGTTCTCGTAAAGGATCCAGGGGTGGTGCAGAAAGAACACCCAAGAAAGAAGGTGAAGCTCCAGCATCCCCCACACCAGAGGCAGTGGCTTCTCCAGTGTCACGCCTTGTTGAGGAAAACCGTGTAGATGAGAGTGTGCTAAGCATGGTGCGCTGTTTATACTTTGTTGACACCTTCGTCAGGGATGGTAAGGCATTGATTATCAATTCAGCTCACATTTGCTTACATTTGATTAGAGTAACAGTGCTCTGGCTAGCTGTTATCAAAGTTGTCTTTCCTAATTTGGATATGATTTTGCCAGATGCTACCAAAGTTTTGAAAAATACTGGATAAAATTATTCTGCAAGGCAAAATAGAACCAGTGTTTTGGGGAAATTGCACAGGACTACCCTGATGGAAATGGTTTATAGTCAACTGAATTTGAATTAGTGGCCAGCTGTCAAGAAAACAAAATTTCCATTCTAGGCTGGTGCAGTTTTGAATCTGTTTGTCATGTTTTTTTTTTTTCTTTTTCATGTGACATTTCTTTTCTTTCTCCATGTTTGTCATGTTTTTTCTTCATTTTGCAAGAGAATGATTATGAAGCAACTTTATAGCTGGGACAGTGGCCTTTTAAGGATACCATAATTTTCATTTGCACTTCAATAAACTGTTGAACCCAAACCTTTGTCCTCAGGAGTACATCACTGTCCATCGCTCTGGGCCGGAACCAATGCAGGCCACATCTATGTGTGTTACCTGACCATCCCTGAAGGAGAGAAGAGAAGTGAGGAGGAGGTTCAAGTAGAGATCGGCAAAGAGATCAAACTGAAACACAAAGCACCTGTTGTGTCCATGTTTGTTGTTGATAAGGATGGAATGCCACTGCTAGGAAATGTCATGGAGGATAAAGATAAAGGTAATTTTCAGTGCGTTGTTCACTCTGGGGGATATAGGATGAGTAGCTGGCCAATTTTCAAATTGGCCTCTGGATTGCACAGTCTTGAGTTTCATCACTGACCAGGATCATATGTTGTGTTCTTGGGCAGACAATCTACTCTTTTAGACTGCAGGACTTGAAAAAACCTTAAATTCTGTAAGTGCCCAAAATAATTGAGACACCTCAAGAAAATGACACCTTGAGACGATTAACTCCTTATTTTATCTCGAATGCATCTAGCTATAATTTTCTGATCCACTCGGCCACCCAATCCAATATTCTGTGGGTGCTCTGTGCAGTCTTGAAGAAAAAAGCAAAACCATCATTTGTTTGTGGGGGAGGTGGGATGTTTTATTTTTATTAACTTTCAGGTCAGTGGTTGATTTTTTCCCTTTTGTTTTTGGCAATCTCTTAGAACCTGACATGAGCGGAACACATTCCTTAGTGATTTGTTCTGAAGAACAGTTTAAAGTGTTCAGTCTACCCCATCTGAAGGCGCGTAACAAGGAGAAGCTCACAGCCATTGATGGCTCAAGAGTGCGTAAGATTGGCCTGATCAATGTGAGAAGCAAGAATGATGATTCTGGAATGGTTTACCACTGCTTGGCTTGTGTAAGCAACCAAGGAGATTTGATCGTCTATTCCATTCCAAACCTGAAAATCCAGATCAAGGCCTCTGCCATGAAAAAGTCAGATGTGGACGCTATTAGATCCCTGGTGTTCTCAGTCAGTGGTCAAGGATTCTATCTCAGTTCAAGAAGCGAGATGCAGCGGTTCACACTCTCTGCAACAGACTTGTAAGTGTGGTTTTTATTAAGATGTGTTTAATTGCTGTCAGTAAGTGACAATTGCAGCAAACCATAGTAGTCATAGTAGAACCCATAGTAGTCCTCAATAATATTTATTTATCAATACGATAACTGCAGAAATTCTCAAGTGCTCATTGGCTAATTTTCATTGTTAATAAGTGGACAGACACATGAATTTATAATTGAAGGGGTGAATGCAAAACCATGCTAAGTGAAGATTTGGGTGAAAAAAAAAATTTCGCGAAAGGGTTTGAATGTTTGCATGTGGTCTTCAATGTAATAGAAAAACGCAGCCCTGTATTTTTGTCGCTGGTTTTTGCTTCGTTTTCGAGTTATAACGTATGCAAAAATACTTGGCTTTTCCTAGCCATGTCTTTAGCAGTTTATTTGTTGAACAGCAAACAGGCAGACTGTTTATAGTGTATGAAGTCAAAATCAAATCTCACAGCATATATAGAGCGGAAATCTGGGAACAGATTGTTTACATCAGCTATTGTGACGTGAGCACAACACGTGAATCGATCGAGCGGCAAACGAAATATCATCGAACAAAAAAGATATGTGCCGCATTAGAGCTCTGTCAACTAATATCTTAAGCATTGTGTCAAAGTACCTTGTATGCCTGCCTGGTGGTTGAGAGGCATCATAAAGCCTTGATAAGCCCGTAAGTCATCAGCACGTTTTAAAGAATCAAAATGTGTTCTGAAACTTCGAAGGTAGCCGATATACTGTAATTGTGTTATCGGCATTTGAAGTCAGATCGAGCCAGGCAGCAAAGTCCAAGAGCAGTTCTTGCCCAAGAAAAATACCCTGTGGTGAGTTGTGGCCCATTTGCCAAGCGTTGCTAGTGTCAAAGTTTGGAAAGTGAAAACTGGTTTTTGACTTATAAAATTTGTCTTGTATCGACCGCCATGTTTTCCCTCGCACGAGGTGTAAAGACCCTTCCCAGCACGCATTGCGATCACATTCTGCTCGCGCTTCTCGAACTGGTAACTAGATTGTTTCGGCTTTTTTCATTTAAAGATAATAATGACCAACAAGTAACGATTGATTGTAACATAGATCTGTGATCCAGGTTGCGTTGATTTTATTTCATATCGGCATGATTTGTAGTGTTTTGAACTTCTGGGATCAGTGGACATGCAGATGTATGGAGACCCGTACATTGCGCAGAAGGGTTAATTTGTTAATCTGTTAGGCGGTGCGTGACATAAAGCTACGATCGCGTTTGTCGAAAAACATGTATTTATCTCGTGATTTTTAGCCATTTAAGACGTTGCTGTATTTGGAAAAGTGCTTATTTGATGTTTATTTGTTCAGTGCAGATAGTCATTGTCCCAGATAACCAAAGTAAGTTCCAGATGTTAACACTATTTTCCGGCCGCCATATTTTACCTATTTAAACCTGAAATCAACATTTTTGAGCTTATACGTTGCGTGAAATTTACATTTTGCTGTTTTCTAAGTGAAATCAACATCCTTGCCGTCACGCGTTACGTGAAATCAACATTTTTGAGCTTATACGCTGCTTTAAATCAACATTTTCTGTTTTCTAAGTGAAATCAACATCCTTGCCATCACGCATTAACGTGAAATCAGCATTTTTACCTATTTAGACCTGAAATCAACATTTTTGAGCTTATACACTGCGTGAATTGACATTATGCTGTTTTCCAAGTGAAATCAACATCCTTGCCGTCACACATTAACGTGAAATCAGCATTTTTACCTATTTAGACCTGAAATTAACAATTTTTAGCTTATACGTTGCGTGAAATTAACATTGTGCTGTTTTCTAAGAGAAATCAACATCCTTGCCTTCACGCGTTAACATGAAATCAGCATTTTTACCTATTTAGACCTGAAATCAACATTTTTGAGCTTATACGTTGCGTGAAATCAACAACCTTCCCGTCACGGGTTAACATGAAATCAACATTTAAACCTTTTTTGACCTGAAATCGACATTTTTGAGCTTTTACGTTGCGTGAAACTGACATTTTGCTGCTTGCTAAGAGAAATCAACATCCTTGCCGTCGTGCGTTAACAGGAGTCAACGTTTTAACCACTTTTGACCTGAAATCAACAAATTTGAGCTTATAGAAGTTGCATGAAATTGACATTTTGCTGGTTTCTAAGTAAAATCAAAGTCCTTGCGGTCATGGCGGGCCGATCCCTTGTTATAATAAACCGAGGCGAGACTTCGACCTATAACAAAGGCTTGGGCGCTAGGTATTTTAATCAAAAGTGAACTTTGTCGAAAACGCTCCAAATTTTGCATGCAGTTTTGTTTAGGTATGTTTAACAATGTCCCGGAGTTTTTCCGCTAAGCTTCACTTCGTTTTCGAGATATTGCGTATGCAGAAAAACCACTCGGTTTTCCTAGCGGCGTCTTTATAAACGAAGCAAAAACCAGCGACAAAAATACAGGACCACGTTTTTCTATTACATTGAAGACCACATACAAAAATTCAAGCCCTTTCGCGAAAATTTTTTTTTTCACCCAAATCGTCACTTAGCATGGTTTTGCACTCACCCCTTCAATTTCTGCAATGCATGAACGAGCCAGAGTAGACAATTTGACAATTTGTCATCGTAAAAAGAAAAAAGAAATTGACATCAGTTTTCATGTGTCTGTCCTGCTATTGACAATTAAGTTTGTCATAACATTGTCAAAGTAGTCTACCTTGAGAATGTTATGACAAAATTCATGATCAATAACAGGACAGATGTATGAAAAACTGACATCACTTTATTGATATTATGTAATCATAATTTAAAGCAGTTGTCAAGTTTATTCAACCTTGGCAGTTGTTATTTTGAAAACTATAAAGCCTTGGAAGAAAAATATTACCTCAATTTTATACTGATCATTACTTCTCATCACTTCCTAAGCTTGAGATTTTTTGAGATTCAAGGTGAATAATTATGTGCCAGTGAGAAGGCTGTATGCCTGGCAAAGGAGTCTTTGTACTGAATTTGGTTGTTAATCTAGTCCAACTTAAAGAGACAAACCAAATCTCTGCAATTCTATCTTCAAGCTGAAATGTTAGACTTCATTTCCAGTAGTGATGGAAAGAGAGACGTGAAAAGAAATGGTGATATTTGCTATGCTTCTTATGAATGCAGCTAAAAAAGTATTCAGCTATCAGTTACTTGAGCTAAAATCTTAGCCCGTAGTGAGATCTGAGGTCTTCACTGTAGCTTTTGTTTCTGACTGATAAATCCCTTTCTTATTAAAAGGAAAGCATTTTATTATCCCAAGCAAATGGGTGATGATATATTTATTACTGGAAATGCTTAAGATCAATTAATAAAATTATGTCACCTTGTAGAAACCAACACTGATCTGCCACTTTCTGATGTGAAGCAGCTGAAGCATGGACATGCTCCATGTTACCATTTTGAATGGTGTCTGCTTTTATGAGGTGCTTTATAACTGTTCTGAAATTCTTTGTTATTCTGTTGGTTTTTACAGGTTGAAACCAGATTGTGTGTTGGAGCTTGCTGAAGGAATGAGACCCCCTGAACCAGAACCCGAAGTTGTTGCCGAAGAGACCGAAGAAGACAAGAAGGAGAGAAAGAGCTCAACATCCAGTTCATCCTCTTCATCATCATCTTCTGATGATGAAAAAGATGAAGAAAAGAAAAAGAAGAAGGAAAAGAAGAAGAAGGAAAAAGCTGAAGCTGTCGCAGAGGCTGTAGCTACCCCTGAAATAGCAGGAGAAGTTGCGGCAGAGGTGGAGGCAGAAGTGGAGGAGAAGAAGGAAGAAGTTGAAGATAAAAAGGAGGAAGTTGAAGAGAAGAAGGATGAGGTGGAAGAAAAGACAGATGATGCTGCAGTCGTATTAGCCAATGAAGGAGGAACGACTGTGTCAAAGGTTTTCATTTCTGAACAGCGATCATACACCCACCAGTCATCCTCTTCGGAGGAAAAAGGTGTCCCAGAGCAAACGTTTGGTGAAGACATGAATATGTTCTCATCTTCTGAAACTTCATCTTCAGTCACCACAACCACCCGTGTCGTCAGCTCTAAGCAAGTGTTCACCTCCTCCTCTACCACGCAGCGAATAATCACATCAGAAGGAACTACGATTGAAACAATTGAGAATGGTGAATCTGAAAAGGTAAACTACCTAAATAATGTGATACCCTTTGTTCACTTACATCTATCTGTTCATGACCCAATTGACTGTTACCATACTTAAGAGTTGTTGGCAATTTAATCAGGAAGCAGCATGCCGGTGTTGTTTGAGGGTGCTTGATCTAAAATCTGGAGGTGTCTGGTTTAAATTCTCAGTCCTTCCACCAGCTGGAGTTGTTCTTTGTAGTCCCAAGTTAAATTACCCCACTGTGCTATTCAAATACTCAACTGGTCAACGTCCTACTAGTCAGCAATTTTAACCAGTTTTGTTCTATTGCAATATTTGTTTGATAATAAAGTGTTGTCAATAAGCACAGCATTGCTTCAATGTAGCTACTTTGACATTTAGGCAACATCTCAACATCCTTTTTTGGTAATGGAGGTCAGCTAAATTTGCTGACTCTGTTGTCTTTTCAGCTTATGTTGAATGACCCTGATCTTCAAAAAGCAGCTGAAGATATGCTTAATAATGATGCCCATGATGAGGTAAGGAAAATTATATTTCTCACTGTTTTTTTTCCCAAGCTAACAATCCACTTTAAAATAGCCACATCTACTGTATGCTTGTTGATTATATGTATCACTGGTTCGATCAAGTCATACTTTCCTTCGTGATTTTTGATACATCCATGGTTGCAAGTCAGATACCAAGAGTAACATTTCAGGAAGAATTTTATGTCAGAATGGTTTCTTCTTAAAGCGATACTGATTGTTTGGTTTTTCTTACTAATTGTAGTGAAAATCTGAAAAAAAATTATTTACGTCAAGAAGCATATGAATCTGGTTGTGGAATACTCATTCATTCCATGCTGTAAACTTTGCCATTGTGCTGTGTTGGCTCTACAAGATGAAACAAACCATCTGAAACAGCCTTAGGTACCAAAAGGAAATCGTCCAAATAGCACTCTTATTTTGTTAAATTGGATTTTTGTGTACAAATGCAGATTAGATTTGCTTGAAAAAGAACATGGACGGTAGTAGGTGACTTTGTTTTGATGGATGCCTTTATTGAAGTGTGTATTTAAATATAATTTATTATGCAGTTTAAATTAATCGTTATTCTTGTTTAGAATAAGCTGCTATTTACAGCTGTTTTTTGTTTGTTAAATTGTTGAACGCTGCTCTTTGAAGAGTGCTTATCTTTGCCATAATTGTTTTTAGGTTGAGCAAGCTTCCAGTTGAGAAAGGCATTCATTTTAGAACAGGTCTAAGTGCAGTTACTTTCTTTTCATTGTTTGTTTTGGCATTTTTGTGTTTGTGTTATGACTAGTTAGTCCTCAGATTACCACCTCCAAGGGATTTGTTTTTTCCTTTTTTATGACCACACATGACAACTTGGTAGAGGTCTACTTTTTGTTTAACATTTTAAGAAAGATAAATCTTCAAGCTGGCAATCCAAGCAACCGTAAAACAAATTTGATAGACTGGCCCACCTAGACTAGCATAGCTATCTGCGGGCCAATCCAGCTGTAAAATGTAGGTTTTATTAAGAAATAAAATGATGATGATGATGATTTAAAAAAAGGCAGCAGTTTAAGATATAAATTTAAGTTGTAGATGGAGTTAGGTTGCTTTAAAATAAACATTCAAAAAAATAAACGTAAGAGCACTATATGTCCAGTGTAGAGTGATCCATCTACGTTTTCCAAGTTAAAGAATGCCAACTATAATAAGGTTTACACAAAACGTTGCAGTCTCCAAGAGTTTCTCTTTTGTCGTTCTTGCATATATTATCAAGACACTGCTCATTCCATACTGTTGATATCTTGAAACGCTGCTCCAGTTTTTTCTTTTTTTTTTTTTGTTTTTCTTCAATAAGAGTGTATTTTAATCCATTATGAAATGAAAGCTTTGTTTGCTGTCACTGAATTTTCTTGAGACAAGTTATAATAGAACATGGTTTTACTGAGGGCAAACATGCCTATTGTTCATCGTGCTATTAAAAGTTTTTAAAACATTTTTCTTTGAAAATGTGTCATTGAACACTTGTGGAAGTGCTCAACATGATAAAGTCATAAGCCTTTAATGCACAACTGAAAATTGACATTAACAAGAACTAATTTCTTTAACATAAGTATAAGGAATTCAAACTCTTCAAATAAAAAAAGGACAAAACAGTGTTAAATTTATACTGGACTTAACTCGTTTTGGCAAAAATCTTTCTCGAGAACTAATTTAGTAAACCGAAATTGTAAAGATACTGTGTATAAGATAACTTTGCCTTGATCTAGGGCATGACTCTTCATGTATAATATTTTTAGCATCATTCATTGTACCCTCAATCCTCATTACTCTTAGCTGAATAACGAGTGCCTCTCTCTAAAACAAAATACAGGCAAATGTGTGTGTGCCTTGAGATTGGTTGATAACCCATAGGAATGGTGGCACTGGAGCCAGCAGTTAGTTTTAATGGTCTTGTTTTCTTCCCCCTGCAAATAAAATTATAATGTGAAACCTTCACAGAATATTTTGTTTGTTAGTATGCAAATGCATGCATGCGTCTGTATTTGCAGTGCCTTGCCCCAGTTGTTGTTGCGGGGGGGGGGGGGGGAGGTAGTGTTGCTTTATGGCACAAAAATGTTTGAACATTTGGCTCAACAACAGGAAAAAACAATGGAAAAGTCTTAAAATCTGTCATCTGCCCCTTTGGTCTCTGTTCCTCCATCGTCGTGCGTGGTTTATTGAAGTGATAAACCATACAAATCCTGACTAGCGCTTTACAGTTAAAGCCAATTTTTGGGCCTTCCACTTAGTGAAAGGTAAGGCATTCTCTAACGCTGTTTATTCTTCTCCTAACAGATGGACTCTGTAGATTCTTCTGATAACGACAGAGAACTCACAGCAGCAGTCAGGGGAAAAGGATTCAAGAGCCCAGGAAAACTGTTTATAAAGAAAAACACTGGGAACGAGGGAACCGAAACTGCGGGCTCATAAATCTTGATTTTGATGTATTCACTATACACTAGGGACTTGGATTTAGGAGGCATTTATTGTTTTACATCTCTTCTCCTTGATGGAAAACTACAGCAGCCTTTCAGACGTTTTTGTAGTCAACAGACCATAGTAGCTGTTTCACGTCTTTAGTTTAGTTAGTAGTAGCTTTTTTGTCTGTTTGCATTGATTTTTTTTTGTCTTCATTTGTTTGAGAATCCGAAAGTATCGGAATATTTTCGAGAAGTACGTAAAAAGCAAGGTAACAAACTAGGAGTGTAATTGTTTTGATCACAGATATTCTTTGAGATTGCAGAGATGAATTCGAAGCTTGGCTAGAAGGAAATTTTTGGATGTCTAAGGCATCTTTATTTAACTAATCTTCTTCCCCAGACCGTTTTATTAAGGGACAAATCGCCTTCTGTTCTGGTTAAGTTTCGTACGAAAGCTTTTCCCATAATTAATTGCACACCCAATCTCTCTCCTGTTTTCATCTCTGAAATTCCCGAGGTACATTGCGCCTCTCTTTTCAGTTTTTTTCTCAATTGGAGTGAACTTTTGACTCGCTTGTTTACTCGTTCGTCTGTTTGCAGTCAAAACACGGCAAGAGTTTTTGCTAAGTCGAGTGCCCTGCACTTGAATTAGATTTTTAACTGTAGGATAATTGTTTTAAAGAGTGGCTTCAATTAAAGGTCGTACTTGTAAACTTCTAGTATTTGTGATTCTTGGGTCTTCCAACAGATTGCTCTCCCTCCCTTTGTTTCCCTGCCTCTTGGGAGGGTGGCAAAGGGTTTTACACGCGATGCGTGACGAGGACGAAACTTTGGGTGACGCGTGATAAGCAAATACCCGAATTTAAAGTGGGAAAAGTTAACAATAGCTAAAATTATATGCTACGTGAATCATGTTACTTCCCTCTCCTGAGCAAGAGGGTTTCAAAGCTGCTTGAATTTTTTCTAGTCTGTTCCAGGCGGTCGTATAGTCGGGGAGCAGCGCAAAAAACACGGCGAGAGGAAAATACTGTGCTCAACTAAACGGAAGTCTTGACAGCCTATGAGTTGTACTCCTCAACCACAACTAAATACTTTGTAGAGGAAAGCTTGAAATTTTAACCACTGCTTTTGTTAAAAGTAGGTTGGTTTTAAGGGTCATCCTTCCACAACATATGGTGGTCTGACGCAACCTTTAACTCGGGGAGGGAGAAGCGGGATTTTTTTACTTCCTGTCCAAATATTAAAATTTTCGATCCCCGTACGACATCTGTTCAGTTCACATAACTTGAAAGGAGTGGCAATCCTCTCTAGGCAAAAAGATGGCGACTGGTACATTTACCCACAGTTTTTAGCGCAACCCAGGCTACTCAATGACCTTTGTACAGGGACAAATATAAACATTTGGCTTTCTTAGTGCCTTATAAGCTGTGTAAGTTTGCAAGGCATTGTAGTAAAATGAACAGCCGCCATCTTTTTTCCTACGGTGGATTGTGAACGATAAGGGACCCGACGTGGGAAAGTTGGCCTTTTTATTCCAAAACATCTCTTGTCAATCCCTTTAGGATCTCCTCACCGGCAGCGATGCCCCTAACCATCTCAAGCTTATAAAAGACCCCCCTTCCTTGCCAATACCCTAAAACGCTAGCCCGTTAGTACACTTGCAGAAGGCAAGAGGACCTTTTCGCGCCGGAAGTCTGGGCTGATATCGGGTGTACTCGGGGGACTGGGCTAAATTACCAAAATGGCGGCTGATTGATTCAACTATGGATCGACTCTCATCTCTGGCTTTCGAGGCTGTCTGTACGCCGCATAATAATAATAATGGATGTAGCGTACTACACGCTGCATGCATTGAAAGGGACGTTACTACATGTAAAACTATTCTTTGTTGTAGTCCAAGCAAACTGGACACGGCAATAGCCTTGAGGGTAAAGATGGCAAAGAACTCCAAAGCCACGTGTGACACTTCTGTAACAGCAAGAGATCTTGTCAAAGGTAACAACGACGCCCCAGAATTGTTAAAAATTATCGAGAGTGCCGACAAGAACACACAGCAATTGTCACTCGTGCATGAAGCGGCACGTAAAGGTAGTGTTAGACACGTCAAAAGAGTTTTAAAGATGGGGGAAAGTATTGACGAACCTTCGCCATTCCGAGACGATGGATCGGCCACGCCTCTGTTACTTGCTGCAGCCTCTAATTCATGTCGAGTTGTACGATTTCTGGTTGAAAATGGAGCAGACGTTAATGGAAAAGACAGAGGTAGGAGAGGAGTTCTCCATTACGCAGCAATGGGAGGAAACAAAGACACAGTCTTGTATCTTCTCCGCTTGGGTGTTCCTGTCGACTGTAAATCGACTTGGGGAAAGAGTGCGTTACACATGGCAGCTGGTAAGGGTCACGCTGAAATTGTAGGCATTCTCACTCAAAATGGAGCTGATCTCCAATCTTCTACCGGATTTGGAGACACGCCTCTCTTACTTGCTGCAGAAGAAGGTCATGTTTTATGCGTAAAGGCACTTGAGCAAAATGGTAGCAGTGTAAATGTCTCAAACATGGCCCTTTACACCCCACTTCACAACGCAGCTAAGGAAGGATACAGAGAAGTTGTGAGTTACCTTCTACGAAGTGGGAGTCGTGTTGATACTACATCTGCTAAAGGAGAAACACCTTTGAGCTTAGCAGTGAGAAAAATTAATAACAAAGACACCGTTGCATTATTACTTTTGTATGGAAGTAGTCTCAACTTGTGTGATCGATATGGACGAACACCTCTTCACTATGTTGTAGAAAAGGAAGTCGCTGAACTTTTAGTTGAGAAGGGTGCTGACCTTCATGTTAGAGACTTTGAGGGGAAAACACCACTGTTCTTAGCAGCATTAGATGGTTACGAAAAAGTTGTTGAGTTCCTTATCGAAAAAGGAAGTACTATAAACACATCTAGTGGTTCAGGTGACACGCCCCTCCATGAGGCAGCAATCAGGGGGCATGTCAACATAGCCCAACTATTGCTACAACATGGAGCTAACATTAATGCAAGGAGAATGACAGGGGAAACTCCACTCTTTCTTGCTATCATAGCTTGCAAGTTTGAAATGAAGCAACTCTTAATTTCATCTGGTGCTGTTATGAACATTTCGACTTTTGAAGTTCAAGAGGCTTAAGGTAGCCAATAAATATAATAAATTGGAAACATGTCCTTTGTTTCTTTAGAGTTACTGAAAAAAAAAATTGAAGTCTGGAAGAATAAACCAATGTTGGAGTTCCATTGTCCTGAAATTAACCCAGTAAAACTATAGACAGAATTACTTCATTTTTCAATAAATAATCCCAACTTGAATAAACAGATGTCTCTCTGTATTGTCAAGTTATTACCACAGCAAAAGTACCCAGAAAAATTCCATAATGATGATACAGCTATGAAGCAATCCCTATGGTACCCCAGTTATTGATGTCTTCAGAGACCATGATCTCCCAGAGGAGGGGGCATGCTAAGGAGACTTGGGTTAAATGTACTGTGATGAAAGAGTATGAATTTTAATACCCCCTAATAATCTCCTTGAGAGGGGATAATTTATACCAAAAAACTCCTATATCAGGAACCACAGTTAAACCCAAAAAATTATATGTCTACCTTCACTTAAAAAAAAAAAAACACAAAAAAACCTAGAAACACCAATGTTTTAAACAGTATTTATTCAAGTTCTTTGCTGTATGTACATACTTATTTCACAGTCTGTCTTTGCTTACAAATCTCTAAATTTTGATATGAATTTAATAATGGTTTGAATCAATAAGAAGTCATTAGGGTTACTGAGTGTAAACCTGTAGGTTAGCCCCCAAAATACCTGCCAGAATCTCACAATCCAAATGAACTGAGCAGAATTTGAAACTGTCCATAATCGCAACTACATAAGGCACAAATGAAATCTCCTACTCCTGGCCTAGCTGATCAATTTCAATTCAAGATATCACTGGTGCCTTTTAGTCAGCACAAAGAATCGCAACAGAAGAGACTTTGGGTCCTTTGGGACCCAAGGCTGCTGACCTACTCTATCTAATATAAAGGAGGAATGATGCAAAGTTTTTAATAGTTTATGTTCTGACTGACAGTTAGTTGTGAAGTTTCTTCTACTCTACCATCTTTGTATGTCATGCTTATTTTTGCTGGTGCATTCTTGGGTGAGCCCCATTTTTTTATTATAAAATTTTGATTTTAAGAGTAAGATGCAACTTTTTGTAAAGTTTAAAAAAATTCTGTCTAGGGGGTTGTGACAGCCACCTTAAGTTTTTGAAAAAAATAGAGTGGCAGCGGACCCACTTGACTTTGCAAAAAGCTACATCTTATCAACCTTATCATATATATCATAATTCAATAATAACAAATGGAGGTCACTGACGTCACTGAACTAGCTAGTTGTACTGTTGCTATGGTAAACTATTATGCCATAAAGATTACTATAATTAGTTTACCAGTGGCTGGGCAATTATGTCATACTAATATTGAAGCATAACTTGATAAACAGAGGCGGTATTCATCCATCAAAGTATAGCTTTTGGTAAAGTGGTGGTTGGTCGGTGGCTGGACTCTAAACTTTTCTGGTACCTAGGCTCCGCCGACTAAGAATGGCAGGAGGCTCTGGGAACGAGAAAAGCACTCTGGCAACATGGCGTATATTTGAGAACAGTAAACACGTGAAATTAGTTCCTCGCCAGCATGACAAAGGGAGGATTAAAGGACCGAAAACGAAACCAAGAAAAAGCTAAATCCGTCCAGAATTATTATCACCAGAAAAATGTTGAAGTAGATCGCAAGGAAGGTGAAAAACAGAATCCTGTAACACTGCCGCTACTAAAACGTGCTCTGCCTTCTGACGGGGAGAACTCCTTGGGTGATGATGTTCAGAGGGATTCAATTAAGAAACGAAAGAAAAGCAGGAAGGACAGAAGCGTTGATTCATCAGAACCGTCTGGTAGCGTTGATGATAAGCATGAGAGTAAGGAAAAGGAGAAACGAATGGTTAAAGTGGAATTCACAGGAACAGCAAATTTTAATGTCTGTGAAGAGAGGGATTGTAAAGACAAGCCTGGTTTTGAAAGTGATACCAAAAGGAAAGAGTTAAGAGATTATAATCGTGAACATTCCAAACGTAAAAATAACAAAGACACAAAAGAGCCAAAACTCGAGGTTAGCGAGAAAAGAAGGAAAAGGAAGCAAGATGAAAAGAACTTTTATGAAGTACAGCAAGATATAAGTCAAATAGGCGACGCACAAAACACTTGTGATTCAAAGAATGTTGATGATGAGGTTAAAGGTAGGAAGGAAAAGAAAAAGAGGAAAAAAGAAATCGAATTAGAGAACACCCTTAACACAAGGAGTGATAACAATTCAGGGCTTAGCGAGGAGGTGGACACTGAAAAAACAGACAGTGTCATGAAAAAGAAGAAAAAGAAATCAAAACGTCAACCAGGAGAGGCTTCTAAAGCCACCATTCACCCAGGTGTTGACTATTTACGTACATGGCACTTTGATAGGAGCAACTGGAACTTCAAGAAAGTGCGTCAAGTTTGGCTTCTACAAAATATGTTTGATCAAGAGCAGGTCAGTAGAATCATCCAGTGTTTCGTAAATTTGCAAACATGTCTCAAATACATGAGTCACATTAATTTTGTTATCAAGTACAGTAATGATTCCATTTTGCACCCGGGGTGCTAATTTACTGGTAGACCTAGGGAGGGGCGGTTATTGGAGAGGGGGCGCTTATTTGGGATGGGGTACCTTCATTTTGAACATGACGTCTTAGTTTGGTTCAGTATGAAAGAAAACAGCACCCAAGGTGGAGTGCTTATGAGAAAGGGGGTGCTTATCGGAAGGAGTGTGCTAAATCCAATCATTACGGCACATTGCCCTGCAGATTCTTATCTCCTATAATTTTATCCATCTGGTAATTTCCCAGAAATCTTGCACACAATGAAAATAATGAGGTTAATAGTGGTGGTACATTGAAAACCGTTGCTGGTCATGATAGTATAGACAGTCAGTACAACATGCAGACTGCAAACTGGGTACAAAATGTAGGTTAAGGACAAAATGCAGACTGCAGACTGTAGACTAGGTATAAAGGGGAGACTGAGAATAAAGACTGTTTTTTTCCATCTAATAAGTGATAACATGTTACATTAAATTTTTGCAGCATGTCTGTTTATAACTTACTAGACATTTTCTGTGATGATCTTCTACACTGGGGATTATTCTTGGCCATATTTCTTTCTATTCTTATGGGAAAAAGCGAAGCGTCATTTTCATGGCTGGTCATTTGTATAATTTTCTTGTTACTTGTATGGTAACTAGTTAACTACACAATCATTAATTAATATGTAACAATCAGTGTGTGGTCACCCTTGAACATTGAAAATCTATCAAGATGAAGGAACATTTTGGATGTAAGTCTTCTTCCCTTTTTCCTTTCCTAGTTTCTTGACCCTGTGAAGAGCCTGCTTAAAGGCTATTAGTCTGCATTTGGCTACAAAATGAATGCTGATTAATTGTTGTTTCTTGAATATTACATGTTATTTTTGTTTACTACTGAACTCTCATGCAATATGAGAAGACTGGGACAGCTTTAAATTCTATTTTAGAACTAACAGGACCTTGATGCTTTGTTAAAAACAAAGTATATGAAAAAAATGGGCCAAAGATAATCCCCAGTAATACAAATTTTCTTCGAAGATGACCGTGGTCTGTAGTCTGCAGTCTGCAGTCTGCATTTTGTAGTGATGGAAAATATAGAGGTCAAGCATGGCATTTATGGCAAACAGCTTCTTCTAATCCCTAAATAAATGACAGAAAAATAGAAAATATCTCTTGCTATTCACTACAAAATCAATACAATTGTTGTTTTACTCTACCGTACAAACAGCTCGTTTGCTGTAAACATCATCCATAATCTCTCCAATGTGACAAGTTAGAGAAGGGGTTAGATATGAGGTAATAAATTATTGATACAACATAAGATGAATGGGAGGTACAGCTCATTTTGTATTATTATTTCTCTTGAACTAACCAGAAATTTTTGATTTTGGAAAAAGCCCAGCTAGATTTCTGGGAATTACATTGGATTAGCATCCCCAGTGGTTTGACTAGAGGAGGGACACTTGCTCCTACCCCCTCCACCCCCCCCCCCCCAAAAAAAAAAAACATTTTGCTACCCCAACCCTGATTTAAGCTTCAGGAGCTCTTGATTTAAGTACCTTTGGCCCTGCTAGTGATCACATCGGGTAGGGGGGGGGGGGGGGAGCACAATATTCCTTGGCAAGTACTAGAAGTGTAACCCAGTCTGATTTGGTAACAGCTTCCAGTACCTAGGTCTGAAACAGGGCTTTTAAAGATTTGATCTCTCAAATGCAGAGGAGGAGGACAAGCTAGCATATATTGGAAGCTAGCACAAACTATTAGCAGTTTTTTTAGTCTGCAAAAAGGGTTCTCTCACTGTTGGTAAACAAGGTAAAGTCTGTCAGGCCAAAACAGCGGGGGCTTACCCCAGTTTCTGTAGCATTAAGCAACTAGGAGTATTTCTACTCCCCCCCTGGATGGGATGCTAGTCCATTGCAGGGTTACCCCCAGCATTAAATTTGCCAGCACCCTTTCATACACCTGGCTGGAGGGAGGCACTGTGAGAGTTTAGTGTCTTACCCAAGAACTCAATGCAATGACCCCAGCCAGGGCTTGAACACAGGCTGCTTGATACGGAGTCCAGCACACTAACCGTTAAGCCACCATACCACCTGCTCGTTTTCCCATAGCTTAACCATACTTGTGAATGGTTATATCCACCAATGGAGGTGATGATGTTGTAGAAATTTAACTTACACCTTTTAACTTCTGCATATCTCCGATGAGAACTTTCACATTCTTCTCAAATATCTGGAAGGGTTGAAGGGAACGGCCAAAGACAAGACGATTGAAATGGCAGAGCAGAGACTTGAAAGTGAAACAGGTACATTTGTCATTAAGTGGAAAAAAATCCGTAGCACATCAATAAAATTTTGAGCATAATGCATTGTAAAAGGGGCTGTGATCTCTATACATGTAAGTCTTCACTGTAATACTTGGCACCCCTTTAGCCATTACATCAATGCTTCTCAAGGAATATTGGTTGCATGATAAGTAAGCTCTCAGTACTATAGTGGTCTGTCCATAGAGGTTTTTGCTGACATTTTTTTGCGGGAGTGAAGCAAGCACACACAAATTTCCCAACCCCACCCCCTTGGTTTTGGCTTGTTGATATCCCACATGCCAGGTTGATATTTTGCTAAGCTTGCAATCTCGATGAACTCATGACAAAATAAAGGGTCTGTTCAGTTGACAGACTAGTACTACAGAGACTAGAATAATGTGGGCATCTTTTGCAGTACAGATATTTGTTTTTTTTCCATTAAGCATTTAGGCATGTTAATTACATTTGTCTGAATTTGTTACCAGTCTTGTTACTATTAATAAATCTATTTAATCCATCAGTCTCTGTTTTGGTATTTGCTCACAAATTATTCTTCCATGTTATACAATTTTAGGAGCAAGTGAACAAAATGCTTTGGTTGAATCCCGAGTCCACCAAGTGCTTCAGTTGCTGACAGACTAAAATTTTACAGAGAGGAAGCTTGTGAAAAGAAGTGTGATGAAACATTAATCAAACAACAATTCTAAAGAACAGAAATAAAGTGCTGAAATTTTAAAAGTGGTTTAAGTTTATCAGGGCCACCAGTAAGGATTCCAGTTATTTCTGTTTGCAAAGTGTTTTTTTTTGGGGGGGGGGAGGTGAGTGAGGGGGCAGGGTGTTGTGGTTTTAGCCTGCCATACTACATGGTTAACATTTTGTGTCAAATCAAATAATGGGTTCACAACACTGATAGAAGTTCAACCTCTTACTTAGGCTCTCTCTCTCCTTATCATCCTTTGTCGTTGATGAGGGAGAGCCTGGGATTGAGGTTGATAGAAGCTAACCTGCGATCAGGCCTGCCATGTAGTGAGGGAAGGGAGGGAGGATGTGACTGCAGGTAGGTAGGATAGATAGGAGGCTGCTCTGCACTAATTCATGCGCACACCAGACCACCCATGATGTCACTAAGTCCCAAAAACATTGTTATGATGAGTTTTACGTGTAAACAAGTTCAACTGTTCAACCCACTTTTAAAAAGTTGATTAATCAAACCAGTGGAAAACAACTTTTTTTACATCTATCCAACCCAAAAGGGATCCTGAAAACGATCTTTCTCGATGTCATTTGCATATTTCTACTGAAGAGAATTTAAAAAACGAGTGGTTTTTCAGGGGCAGATCCAGGATTTTCAGGAGGGGGCTAGTACTTTGGGGTTGCCCAGAGTTTTTGCCTCTGTTTCCTTCAAAATATTCACAATCTTCTTCATTTTTTTTCATTTTTGCTTCACCAAGAGGGGAGTGGCTAGCCAACCAGTCCACACCTTCTAAATCCACCCCCGAGTGTTTTTTTTTTAACCACAATTTGCAATCAAAATTTTAAATGCCTAAAACCAGCTGACGGTTAACAAGTGCGATTTTCCGGTGTGCTATTTCCGCTGCAGAGAATTAGAGTATGGGAAGCGAATCGTGTTTTTGCCCATTTTCACTCTAGGCAGGTTCCATTTTTGAAGGGATGATTGCTCTGGGAAGGATTGAGGGCAGGGTCTGAGTCGATTAGGACTTGGGACATGACCCCACCCCCCCCCCCCAACCCCCCGGGTGGGGGGGGGGAGAGAGTCTCACATAAAAAGGACGGAAGTACTGGTCGTACCTTTTAAGAGTTAAAAATGTGGTTTTGGTAGCTCTTAGGGTGTTCAGTCTCAAAAGGTCCACAGCCGGAGCTTGCGCGGTACCTTTTAGGGTATGGAGCCGAAAAAATATGACGAGATATTTGACAATCAAATGATTTATGACAACGCCTTCATTAACTTAAAAAGAAGAAGGCACTCAAAGCAATCGTCTTTATTGCTATTAAAAATGACGAAAGTGTCGGTTTATTTGTTGTTTTAGAATTGGAACCTCTTAGGGGTAAAAAAAATCGCAAGCCACACCATGAAGTAGGATCTTGGTACCTCTTAAGGTACACTTCCGACGAGCACCCCGTCCTTTTTTTATATTGGAGCCCCCACCCCCACTCCACTCCCCGGGATACTGATTCATTTTGTTGCAATTTTGTAGACACTGTTCGCTATTTCCACGGATTAATGAAACAAATTACCTGGAGAGTAGTCATACACCATGATGAGAAAAACAAAACTTCTTTTTAGTCGTAATACAATCTACACTGCAATCCTGAGAAGGCGTCAGCGAGGGTTGGAGTGCCTCATCTAGGGAATGTTATACATAGTGTGCGAAAACCGAAACTCAACACACAATCAGACTCCAGTCGAACAGAAGTATTTGTTCGACCCACTAAGTCAATCAACTATTAATTTATTCTGGACACTACATCGTAATTCGTTCATTCTTCTGCATGAAACTACTTCACACTCTACAAGCATATATTAACTGCGCTACGTTTTTATTACTTTTCACTTGACAATGATACCTTGACGATATCGAAACGTAATATGTTTTACTCTTCAGATGTTTCTAAAATTAAAGCGATAAAATAAAAGCTGACTACACGCATAATTTTTGCAACTGTCAATTCCTTATCCTTATCAAGAACATCGACCTCTTTCGTTCAGATGAATCATGCTTTTATTAATATTCATGTCATGCAAGTAAAAACAGAAAAAAAGTCAACTCAAACGTGTCAAAAAGAATAATTTATTTGGTTAACCCTAAATGTTCCCAAACAAACAACATGTAAAATGATTCCAATGATTGTCTCCCCTTTTTGACAGAAATTCAGAATTATTTAAGCGTTATTCCCTTTCTGTTTCTTTAACTGATCCCAGATGTGATAGAAGTTTTGCTGATATTTGAATAATAATGTATAACTTCGTTAGATTTGGAATAAAGGCTTGCGCTGTCTATCAATTCGGGTGGCTGGCGCTTGGAATTCAAGCTGAAAAAAAGAAGACTTTGTCGTTCATCAAAGAGTTTCTTTGTGGGGAACATTCCTTACAATAAGAGGTTTAGGACGTTAGACTGTGGACCGATTTGAAAGAAAATATACTTATTTATTTATCTATTTATTTATTTATTTATTTATTTATTTATTCGAAATTCTGGAATAAATTGATAGCTATGACAATTATACTGGAACTAACACATCTTAATTGTGACCTAACAAAAGGCCTGTACATGTGTATAAATTACTTGAGTGTTGAGAGATCTATGTCAAGTTACTAGCTGTATAAATGAGACGGCGGCGAAATCTATGGTTTAATCAGTTATGTCTAAAGACGTTCACGGTGATAGGGTTAGACAGAGAAATAATGAGGTATGAATCGTGTTTCTCACTATTTAGTATTTATCTAAATATTTAATTTTACTTTTACATTACCGTGCTATCTGCCTCTTTTAGACGTGAAGCATCTTGACATTTGCTGGCCCGCTACTCCACTATATGTTGTTCGCAAAATAAAATCACGCGAACTTCGCGATCAAATTTCAAATATCGTTCAATCCAGATAGACCGGGGTAGAGTCAAATCAGACAGAGAGGACGCGTGTTTATAATGCCCCGCATGCAATGCATAATGTAAATGTATCATGTTTTCTGTTCTTTCTACCCAGTTGACCTGATACTTCAATAAGATGAACACCTTGCCATTAATTTGGAGATAATTAAAATGAAACGTTCTAGTTACATTTAACTTAAAAACTGGTCGCCGTATCTCTTACATCTGGCGGCACTAGTTGGGTCAGTTAGGAAATTTGATTACCGTATCTTTGCTAAAATAATTGTTCCCGGCGCGATCAAGATTTAGTAGCTTGGAGGCAGTTGTTTCACTTCCCTATAGAAGACTCTACTGCGTCAAAAAAGCTGAGGGGGGCAAGCTGAATCGTTATTATAAGTAGAATATGTAAAATCCATTTGTCATTGTGACAGAGCCAGGACTTGGCTTATTCAGTCAGTTTCATGGCTCCAAGGAACGGCTAACACCAAGAAAATATGCAGTCTTTTTTTTTTTTATCAATATTTATATTTTCTTTGTTGGTTTTAATGCATTCTTACAACTTGCTTAGCGAATTTCACTATTACTTAAAAAAAAAACCTTTAGCAGGATGTCGGAACTGGTTAAATTTTACCAGGGGCCAGTTTCTCGAAGGTCCCGAGATGTGTTTTCACCCAGAAAGCCGTAGAAAAATCTCAGACCTTATGATCACAGAGCTGTTGTATTTAACGAAGGTTACTCCCATACAAGAAGTTTCAGGCGTATGCAGCTCTCTGTTTGTAGATACAGACTAACTAAGAACAGCTTTGCGGGCCCAAAAGCACAGAGAAAAATCCAGTGACTTGATGAATATTTTCATTGTACAACCCCGACGAAAAACGGACAACCAACACTTCATTCTCAAAATTTGCTAAGATGACCGTCGGAAATTTATCTCTTTTCTCGTGGGCATCATTCCCCACTCCAGGAAGATCATATTTTCAACCAGGGAGGAGCAAATCTGATGAAGGAATTTCTCTTAACTGAACGAAAGGAAAAAAACAAAAAAAACAGGTCTATCATCACTTACTAAATTGATGCAGAGTCCAGCAAGGCTTTTTGATTTTGACTAGTTCAGTCTTGGCCCTCCTCTTTCTCGCGCGCGCGCAACGTTTGACCTGCACGATTCTCAGACATCCCGTCAAACCTGATAAACCTGATTAGCTGAAGATACAAAAACGGGTCCGGCTGGTCGTGGGGCCAGAAGTCGCGTTTCTTTGTTCTGACCAAAACGAGCGTGGCATCTGGGGACGAGAATTGTCTGATCAACTTTTGTTCATATAGTTGGACGCATGCGCATCAGAACCTCCGTTTCTTTTGGTCACGTGGCGGAAGAAACGACATTTTAAAACGAGTACCACTGAGGACGAGAGTTTTTGTCTTGTTTTAACCCTTTTCTCGTGAAACTTCTCGGGTTTCATATCGTATGCCTCGATGCAGTTTTAGGCATCGAATTCTTTGAGAACACGAATATTCACCGGATCTGTTACAAAGGGGTATTTATATTCAGTGATCAACTATTAATGGAAGACGTGGAACTGAAAAAGCAGATGTGTTGCACAATAGTAAACTGGAATGAAAACTTAAAAAGTCGGAATAATGTTGAGGATGAAACGGAACTAAAGATGCGACATCTGTGAAACGCTTTATTCATGTTCTAGAGGACGATAAGCTGAGGAAGTACCTCCTCAAGGAAGAGATCATTTTAATGCCTCACAACAAAAAGCCAATATATAAACGTCGACGAAAACAAGGGCAAGAAATTAAATATAGTGCAGACGTGACTAATGTTAACTCCAATTCAAACCGCATAGTCGAAGAAAGTTCAACTGCGCAAACAGACGTCACAGTTCGACGTAAATAGGTGCAAGCTATTGCTATAAATTATATTTGAATTGTTGCAAGATTGCGGGGGCGACGGATGGTACTATTATTATTCTGAATTTGAAGACGGTTCATATTTCAGTCCTTTTTTAACCATGAAGAAAATCGATTATTTTTATTATTTTATCATTCTTGCTGTAATTTTCAACGTTCATTGTTTCTGGATTAATTTGGAAAAATTCAGCCTTTGTTTTTCACGCAAACGTAGACTGGATTATATTGTAAAGAACGTTGGGAACACAATCCGCTTTGCGGTAAAAATTCAGCAGTTTGGTATATTATTTGACTGTAAGTACCCACGCATCTATCTTCTGACGTCACATTGACGTCACAGCCCTGTAGAATTGGATAAGTTAGTGTGACGTCACGTCAGTTCTTCTCTGCGATCCGAGCGACATTTGCGAGCAAAATGGCGTCCAAAAAGCAAGATGGTGATGCCGAAGCGCTCAGGCAATGTGAAATTTATGTAGAAAAGCATAACATTCAAGCTATACTAAAGGACTGTATCGTGCAGCTATGTATCAAGAAGCCAGACAACCCGCACAAATTCTTTCGGGAATATTTCGAAAAGCTAGAAAAGGTGTTTTTCTTTTAAGCTCCATATCGAAGCTTTGTTACACTATCGTGTTGTTTTTGGTTGTGTTTTCACTTCATTATTCTGCATGTAAACCGGTCAGACAAATCATTTCATTTTCTAGATGAGCAATTTGTCTTAAATTTATTTACCAGGAGCGTGAGGCAGAGCCACAGGAACATAGCGAACCTGAACAGAAACTTGAAATTGAGGATCACCCCGGGCCCGTCCGTGGCTTTTCTCGACAACGTCGCGGTGCTGTTAGCGCTGGACCAATTACAGAAGACGAAGCTACTTCTTATGTGAAAAAGGTAATTTTCGGCGATGGTTAAGATAATTGCAAAGAAAAAGCAGGGGCAATGGTGACAACGGCAAAAACTCTCGCTTGGTTTTACAGGTCGTACCAAAAGACTACAAAACTATGGCCGCCCTATCGAAGGCAATCGCAAAGAACATCCTGTTTTCTCACCTGGACGAAGGAGAAAGAAGGTCAGTGGGATAAAAGCATTTAACCTCAAGAATTGGTATTGAACTAGTAACACATTTTATGTTAAGTACTTACATGAATGTCGTTTTTTTCCTATAGTGATATTTTTGACGCCATGTCTTTGGTCAAACACGGTGCCGGTGAGACTGTCATCCAGCAAGGTACGACGTAAATCAAAGCGTTTTAAGCCTGTAGTATCTTTAGAACCGATTTTTTTTGCGAATATGTAGACCTTTAGTTTTCGTAAGTGACTCACTGCCGTTTCGCTCCTTTTGACTGCTCGGAATGTTTGTTGTTCTCAACATTTCCATGAGCTTAACAAGATTATTGCAACCCTTATAATTCAGGCGGTGTTATTGCGGCAGCCCGTATTCTCAGAGAAGTATTAAAACAGCGTAGCATTTAAAGTTAGGCGATGTGACCTTTATTTTTGCTGTTTTAGGTGACGAGGGGGATAACTTCTACATCATTGACAGTGGCGAAGTTGATGTAAATATCCATGTTGTCTGTTTACATAATTTTGAACACTCGCCCAAAGCACTTCGCTCGATGGATTACCACACTTCCAAGACTCCCAAATAGTTTGGAACCTTGGTGGTTCTTGTAGTCTCGCTAAGACATACCACATCAAATTGTGTCTAAAAGTGCGATATTTTCTGCGAAGATCCGCTGGAAATCATAAGCTTACCTCTAGTTATTCTAAGGAAAATCTTGCCTTTTCTGCTTTGTGCTGAAATTTTGATTGTTTGGTAGATAGTCCGCTTGTGCAAGGTCTGGAGCAGAAATAATGGGAGGGCTAGATAGGCACTAAAAATTTGGAATTCCTTGGAACTTCTAATTTTCCTAAGGAGTCCAAACATTTTGCTAAACGTTGTTTGGTTGATGAGCTTGCATTAGCTAAGAAAGTCCAAAATGACCACCATTCAGTCACAACAAAGTGTTAGCTGTTATTTTGTTGAGTTTAATGTCAAAGCTCTCCTGAGATGGTAGCATGCTTTTGTAAATACTCCTAGTCTATGTCTTTTTTACATCGAGATATTTCTACCAGAAATATGTTTCCCACAGGATCTCACAAAGTTAGAGGTTTTATATTCTGCTTAGAGTTTTTGTGTATATTGATTTTCTCTTGATAGAGTTAGTAATCTTTCATTTGTTTCTGTCATGACCAGTAATATTTTTCCAAGCCTACAAAATCCCTGCGTAGATTTAAACCTGGCAACTAAGGGGGCATCTTGCATCATGGAAATGGTTCTTCCAAAAATAATTTACTGTACCCAAAACTTGATCTTGCCTGAGTTCTTCAGTATGCAGAATGATATCATAAATCTCAACTGTTTGGCCTTCTGTTGAACCTTACATGGTCAACCCTGATTATAAACTGCACTTTGTAAAGAATTATAATTTTCAATACTGCAACCACTGACTGCTCATACAAATAAGTTTTCCACATCTAAACAACTTAAGGGTAGAATAGAGGAACGAGGGTAACTACAACAACAAAAACTATAACAACTTTACAAATGCAAATTGTAAAGTTGCAACAGTGTACCTTCACAATTGTTACAATTGTTAGCTAACAATTGAAAAAAATTTTTAAAAAAATAGTTTTTTTTTTACTAAACTACGAAGTGATACTGTTCATCCAAAATAACTTTAAAAGCTAAGCTAGTTGGATGCCACAAATGTGTAATGAAGGCATTTGTACTGTTAAAACTAAATTGTTCCATGAGTGTATTTTGTTTTTAGTGGATATCCATTTGGGATGAGTTGAAATTAGCACTTGCCAGGGGAAGTCTAAATCCTTTTGTATGGGTTGAAATTATATTTTTTTGGTCCAGTTGTAAAGTTCACCAGCCTGGATGATGAGTGCTTACAAAATTTAGCTCCCATCCCTGTTTGGGTGAAATTTATGAATTCCTGGTCATCCAGTATTGTTGAAAGGGAGGGCTACCTTCAAGGAATCTATGTTTGTCTGACATTTCATTTGCTCTCATCAGGTGTTTGTCAGTGAGGAATATGTTTCCACCATTGGAGAAGGAGGCAGTTTTGGTGAACTGGCCCTGATTTATGGCACACCAAGAGCAGCAACTATAAAGGTGGGAAAGATTTGATTTATGCTGTGTTTATGATGAACTGGAAAGTGTTGTGCCAAGGGAATTCATTTCTCTGATAGGGTTTTTGTAGGTTAGGAAATGGTCAGGGAAAATGAAAAGTCTTCAAGGTCAGAAAAAGTCAAGGATATTTATTTTGAGTCTGGGAAATTGAAATTTAAAGAAAAGTCAGTTACAATTGAAATAATAACACTGCTGATTTAAAACCATTCAAGGCTGAAAGAAACATTTTAGTTCATTGTCATCTCCACAATGTTTTTCCTTAAATGAAGAAGGTGAACTGTCATTGTAAAGGTAAAAAGGGTGGCTTTAACGGAGGCTGAATGCTGCTACTATATCTGACATTTTTGCTTTTATTATTTTGGTCACGGAAATTATATTTTTATCAGGGAACAGTCTGAAGTTTAAGTTTAAAAACTGATGTCTGGCGACCATTTCTGATCATCTTTGGAGTTCTTGGACTAGTGTTCATGATCTATTTAGAAATATTTCATTGTATAATGTGCAGCCAGTGTAACCAAGTTTTCATGGGGCTAAGTGGTTAGCAACTTAGGTACACTGTTTCTATACTAGTAATCATTGTTACAACTGTATTGGTAATCATGGAGCAGCTTGTTGATTAAGAGAAAGTCATCAACTGCTTGCAATTATGCTTGACTGAACAGTAGTAGAAGTAGACATTGCAATGGAAGCACTACAAAACCTAAGTGACTGCTTTGCATTATGCTATGTTAAGTAGGATCTCAACTTTTGTATGCTAATAACTAGAATAACTCATGCCCTAAAGAAGGGGGAAAAAGTTGAGTGCCACTTGCTTTAGATTTGGCACCTTTCAGTGAGGATTTCTGGTTATCCACTCAGTGGAATCCTGACTTCTCTAACCCTTGATTTTTTGAACCCCTGTGATAACTCAAGCCAAAAGTAATTTCCTTCCCCTCAGTAGAACTCGGTATTTTTACCCAATCTCTTGAACTACTGGATTTTTCAAACTAATTTTCCTTTCCCTTGGATGTTCGAAAAATCGGGATCCCACTTTTTTTTTTAATTCTTCAATTTTGACTTTGATCAATCTCAAACTCTACAAAACACCGGCAATGAAGAACAATTTAATGCAAGACTGGTTATTTTGCCATGATATGTGTGTTAATCAACTTGTCTGTCTGCTTTGTGTCTCAGTCAAAAACAGATGTGAAGCTTTGGGCCATTGATCGAGTGACTTACCGACGGATATTGATGGGAAGTCAGATTCGCAAGAGGAAAATGTATGAACAGTTCCTCGAGAAAGTCAGTATTCTCGAGTCATTGGATAAATGGGAACGCCTTACCGTGGCTGACGCACTGGAAGCTGTTTCTTATGAGGATAATGAAAATGTTGTAGTTCAGGGAGAGCATGGTGATGAATTTTACATCATTGTTGATGTAAGTATTTCCTGAAAAACTCTTACTTAATATTTCAAGGATGTGATGCTGTCAACCCAAGTTCTGATCTTGTTCATTATTAAGCTCATTCCTAGTGGTGACATTTTGCCATTTTGGTTAGTACTGAAGTTTCGATGGTCAGTTTTCTTTATTTTTGTCTTGTTTGCTTGGTGTTGTATTGATTTTATAATGCTGTGAAATGCAATTCAACAAAGTTTACAACAAAGCAACATTACTAGTTGCTGTTACTTCCGGCCAGCGGTATTCATATGGTATTGCAGGTTCAGTGCACTTCGCCATTGTACTAGTGTGTTCCAGCTTTGTACTAGCATGTAGTGTGTTCCAGCATGATGGTCCCTGGAACATTTTGGTCATAGGATTGAGCAGTTTCCTGCACATCTTTGATCTGTTTGTCGACGTCTTTCTGTCCCCCTCCCATCCCCGTCTCTACTGTTAACTCCGTGTGACGGGTGCCTGGAAGACTGGGTGGGGGCTCCTGGGTTGCAGGGATTCCCAGCCATGGGAGCATTATACTGCCTAGGGTCTGGCTGGTCACAGTGGAGGCCCCTGGATATTCCAGGCACACATCTTCTACAGCTCAGTACAGTTAATGAGAAATAACATGATAATCCCTCATCGATTTCAAGATTTAACCAGTAATGTTTTATAGGGGGTAGCTGTGGTGTTGCAGCGTAGATCACCAAATGAAGATTATATTGAGGTCAGCCGATTAGGACAGTCTGACTACTTCGGTGAGTGAGGATATTTGAAGCTGTGTTGGACTTTAACACTGCAGTGTAAAATAATGTAGATTGGCAATTTGTATCAACAACTGATATTGGATGCACGAGTTGAGTTTGCCATAGGGAAAGAAAAGTTTAGATGTCACAAAATGCAGACTGAGGAGTATCAAATTTGTGTTTTCAGGTGAAATTGCTTTGGTCCTTAATCGACCTCGAGCTGCAACAGTCCGGGCAAAGGGAACACTAAAATGTGTCAAACTCGACAGGCAGCGGTTTGAACGAGTGCTGGGTCCATGTATCGACATCCTCAAAAGGAACATACAGCAGTATAACAGCTTTGTTTCATTAGTGGTGTAATAAAGTTAGTGATCAGCTACAGATTGTATTTAGCAATGTAACAGATCCAGTGATTAAGTGAGTGGTGGATAACCCTGTATGTATCTGCATAAAGGCAATTGTAATAGTACAGCAATGAGTGTAGGTACATTATGTCATAGAATCATAAGTTATTTGCATATCTTCCCTGAAACTTATAATTATTGGTCGCGATCCATGTCTAGCATTGTTAATCTTGTTTTTGTTTGGCCATTGTAGTCTTCCCATGCTTTGTTCTATTTTATCACTTACGTTTTTAATATTCAATTAAAGGTACTGTATGTTAGGTAAATCTACAAAGGCTATTCAACACCAATATCTTTAAGTTTCAAACTGCTGGTTTCTCCAAACAATTATGTCAAGAAGCAAGTAATTTTACATAAAATTGCCACCTTCTGTAGAGCTGTCTTTCCATTTTTTGTGCTAGGTTAAGTTAAGGAAAAAAAAAAATCTTCTCTGCAAAGGTTAAAATGAAAGGTGTGATCCACCTTTGCAAATATTTGCAGAGGTGAATATGAAACACATCCATTTTGTATTGTCCAGTGACTATAGTTAACAACCTATTTTACGGGTCTGCATTAGTGATTTTGAGTTGTCCTTGTCATTAACTTGTGCTGTCCACAGTTTGGTTGTTTTATTCATGTTATTTATTTATAGTTTTATGTGGTTTGATGAAAAACATGATAAAGTGCTATGTAATTAAGTAATTGTAAGAATGAAAAATAAAAAGTGCAGTGGAAAGGGTTTTTGTTGTGATTAAACAGACCTTTTTGCTTCAACTGGTCACTTGTTGGTAATACAAGAACTAGGTGGATGTGGCATCGATCTACTGTCCCAGAGGGTACTCCCTATAGTGGCCTGTATGGGGAGGCTCTGCCTAAAAGGGTTAGCTTTTTCAGGCTTCAGGTATATAAAAGGGTAAGTTAATCTGTCATTTAGTTATTTTAAGGACCTTAAATTAAAATGTTTTGAACAGATTCACCTTATGGCTGTATCATTCCATTAATTGTTAGGCGCTACATGAAAATGACAAGACTTCCTTTATTGGTGACTCGTTCATAATATGTGAAAGGGGCACCTTTTTTCAATTAAAGGTATACGAAACGGGTACCTTTCGTGTTAAAATGTTATACAAAAGGGTAAGGGGTTAGACCTCAGGGCAGAGCCTGCCCGTATAGAACTTTGTAGAGTAGCCCCCCTCATCCACCCTCCGGGTCTAGCATAGCCTTGTTGCACCATTTGTGCTGAAGTTCTTTATAGCATCTTTATCATCATGAAGTCACTAAATCTCTTATTTGTTAATTTGGTTTACAAAAGTCCTCGGCAATCTTCAGCCTGAAGATTCATGATTGGTCTCCTTTAGAGGGTTAATTTAAATCTTGCAAAGAGCACCCCACCCTTAACCTGGGATTCCCCTTGTACACCTTTCAGATACCACGTTTGGGAAGCACAAGCGATCATTGAATAATGCCATTCAAGAGTTCTCATTGGCTTAAGGTTACAGTATACCTTCAGATCGGCAATTTTCTTCAAATTTGGATTTTTGGTTCAAACTAATGGTCGAAGAGTAATCTCTAATTTCTGAAAACAAAATTGAAAAAAACCTAATATTGGCGGAGAAATGGATGATTTACGTTATGGCCGGAAGTAAAAGTTCCCTCTTGATTGACAGCCCTATAACGTGTATGCAATCAACCGAGACTACTTTCGCCGGAATATTACCGATATGGATACCACGAATTGGCTGGCTACTCAGTTAATCAGCATTGTTAATCCAAGCATTTTTCGTATTAGATGTAATTCTGTTAAGTTATAAGTAAACATGGACCACGGAAAACTCCGTTTACCAGTTCGAAAAAGCGAAGAATGAATGAAAATACATCAATGAGTGAAGAAGCGAAAGTTGGCCTCGCGGATGAAGCTACGGACGTATGAAGCGGGCAAAAAGATCGAGTCAAGGGAAGAGAAAGGTTGTGTTAAATTTGGAACTCGACGGCGATAACAGCGATGTTTACGGTGACTCTTTTATTGAGTTCGATACCGATGAATCGTCTAACTCTTCGAGATCCACTGGAATATTATCCATGCACATTTGCTCTGCCGCGCTTTCTTTTGTTTGTTCTCGTCGCCCAACTACTCTAGCGTTCGTATCCTTTTTCGTCTTCCCCATTTTGCCAAACCAGCTTCAAGAAAAACCCAGCTGCAGAAAAATTATCTCTCCGCCTTGAGCGCATTGCGAAACGCAAGGTTTTTTTGCAGATTCACGCGTAAATTTTACCGCGAGTTAATGGTAGTAAATTTTCCAAGCGCTGATTGGCTCAGTGATCTGAGAACCCAGCTGAAGGCGTTTGTGGGCGGAGTTTGTTTGCGAAGCAAGATATTTTTCTTAGCGCTGTTTTCTTGAATAATTTTGTTCGCTTGAAGCAGACACTTTAAAGAGTTACAACTCAAACTGAATTTGTTTGTTTGCCCTCAAATTTGGACAGTAGCTAGATTAACATATAAAAAACAAACACGTGTCTACGAATTGTTTATTTCGAAATATTTTTTCTCCGAGAGCGATTTTTGTACGATCACTTCACATTTTTTAAATCCTATTTCGAAAATGTTCTGTAACTTTTTACTACAATTGAATGTGGAAAAACGCAGACACGCTTTTTAGCGCTTTTTGTCCTGAAACCGAGGAAAAACATAAATTGGCGAAAAACAAAATTCGCTTTGACTTGTAGCTTCCAAAAGGTGATTAGGACGCTTGCATTTAGTGGCCGTGAAAAAATTGGCAATTCATTTTATTTCAAAATTTTTGGTATGGTTTGATAGCCAGCTCTATAGGCTTTAATTTGATATAGGGGCTTAGGTATCTACAGCTTAAACCGGACGCGCTACATCGCTTGGACGCGAGACACCCCTGAAGGTATACGGTAACCTTAAACCAACACGATATATGAGCCATTATAACACGTACATGCTCTACAAATAACTCGTTTTCACTGTCACGCAATATAAAATAAATCGAAAACCATTCAGTGGATGAAGTCAAGAAATTGTGATCTTATATGAAATAAATAAAGACGACACTTCACCAAGTTTTCGGTCTGTGCGCTTTTCCAAACTGCAGCTTTTCGTCGAAATGTTTCGCAGAAATTTAGAGCCCATTATGGAAACGCCATGTAGGTGCACCACATATCGATACTCTGGTTTCCAAACAAAAGCACACTATTGAACTGTAAAATTGTAAACAGATATAAATTTACTTTTTATGCCTGATGGGGATAGAAACTTTGGTGTCATTTGAAAACGACTTCATCCAACCGACAAGGGGAGGGAGAGGAGGGCGCCTGGGAACGAGCTTATAAACTCTGACGTCAAAAGTTATCAACCAATCCCGTAGCCTGCCCAAAGCAAGAGACTTTTGGAGGGAAGTTCGATTCGATTCGCGCTATTCTTCGGTAGTTTGGTGATGTAGATTTATGTACTGCGAGGAAGAACCGAGTATTTTATGTGCTAAGGAACAGACAGATCTTATTATCAATGCCTTGTTTGTTTGCGACGAATGGAAATCTTTAAAAGGTGGTTTAACCACTTTCAATAGAGAGCTTGCTCTGAATTTGGCTTTGAGTAAGAACTTCAATGTTTTCTGTTATGTCACTCAAAGCGACGAGGAAGACAGAAAAGACGCCAGTAAACACGGAGTGAATTTAATCACTGCCAAGAGTATTCCTGGATCTACTGATCCCCTAGATCATTTGAAAATACCGCCGCAACTTTCAATTGACATCGTGATAGGCCATGGAAGAAAGTTTGGTAGCCCTGCGTATTTCATAGCGGAACGTACAAAGTGCAAATGGATCCAATTTGTTCACGTATTCTGTGAAGATCTCGGAAAGTTTAAGAAAGGGAAGCGATCGACAGTAGATACGATTGATGAAAACGAAAACAAGCACAAGCTTGAAATACAGCTGTGCGAAGCGGCTGATGTGGTTGTAAGCGTGGGATCCGGACTACAATACAAGTATGGAAAATGTCTTCCGGGTACTGATGTTCAGGTTCTCACCCCGGGAATTTTGGAGAGTTTTGCCAATCAGCCGAAGCGTCTTCTTCCAGAGCCAGGTCCTATCGTGACAGATGATTTCAGTGTCTACGTGTTTGGCCGAGTAACCTCGGAGGACCTATTTGTTAAAGGATACGATATCATTGGAAAAGCAATCGCTACCTTAGGAGAGAGATTCAAACTGACATCTGTTGGTTCACAACGTGGCAAACAAAGAGAAACAGAGGCATGGTTTGTAAAGAAAACGGGGATTAGGCGCGAGCAACTAACAATCCGTCGTTATTGTAATCAAGAAGAAGTGAAGAGGATGCTGTACGCCGCAGACTTGGTTGTTCTGCCATCTCGTGCTGAAGGCTTTGGCATGGCTGCCTTGGAAGCCATTTCTGCTGCTATCCCAGTTCTTATCTCTAGGCATTCAGGAATCGCTTTAACTCTTCAGAAAGTAAAAGGTGGAGACTCTGTGGTTGTAGCAAGTCAAGAGCCAGAGGAATGGGCCAGGAGAATGGAGGAGTTGTCCCGCAAAGCACCCAAAGAGAGATCTGATAATGCTATTCACCTGCGAGAGAATTACAGAAGAATGTACCCATGGAGCATCGCATGTGAGCGATTCAAAGGGATAATTGAGGATCTTTTTAAAGGTAAAGATACCAAACAAGGTGTTTTCTTCATTTGTCCATGTCACCCGCTATGATTGGTCAGGTAGTTCATTCCCTAGGTGCAGTGTTAATACACAATCATAGAATTATTTTCTTCAACAGATGCAAAGACAGGGTCTAACAAGGAGAACATTTATTGTAAACAAGATGACCAGAAGTCAAATGAAAGAGTTACCAGTGGCATGGGTAAACGACCTCTATCTGCTGAAGAAGACTTAGAGAATAAAAGAAGAAAGTTAGAGAACTGTGATGAAGCTGCTGTTCTACAGAGGCAAGTTTCACGGGACCTGCTTAATCTCTTTCGCATTCGTAAAAATGAAAGTCATCGGCTCAAATGGGGTGATGTATCCTTGGCAAAAGACCCAACAACTGGAAAAGAAAGTCTTGTTTTGAAAGCTAGATGTAGTTCTGAGCCACGTCAAGTTTTTCTGCCCGTAGCACAGATGAGTACAGACCCAGGCACCAGCCAGTGCCCAGTTCAGACATACAAAGAATTTAAAAGTCACAGACCAGAAGAGATGAAAGAGCCGGACTCCCCTTTCTATTTGGCAGTCAAAGGGAAAAGAAGACCAGGAGATCAAGTGTGGTACATGAAAAGGGCACTGGCACAAAAGAAATTAAAATTGTTTTTATGACTGAAGTTTGTTATTTGTTTTTGCAGTGATCCCAGGCTGATACTGTAGTCCATTAGGTATTAATATAAGAAGTAATCAAAGACTGATAACTATGTTAAATATGTTAAAAATGAGATGGTTAAAATGCAATTAGCCCTTATTTCCAAATCAGTGCGACTGTACTGATTTTACACATTGTATCCTTCTATAGCAAAATTCATGATCATGACTGATTCTCCGAGTGCCTATTTGTGACAAAATTGGGCGCGTTCATGTGAGTGTCCAAGTACAGGTATCCATTTACAAAAAGTTGTAATTGGATACCTGTAGTTGGATACGTAAAGTGATTCACATATCAGTTACGTGGGCTTTAATGGTTTCTTCTTAATGTTGTGTATAGTTTTTAAAGCTCATGGAAAGAGCTACTGACTTTTTCGCTGTAAAGAATTTCTCCCAAGACTTTTTTAATTTAGAAATTTGTTGTAGATATGATTGACTGGTAATTGGACCTCACATTATACAATTCAGTGAGTAATTGTGCTCGTAAGTTCAAATCAGCTTACGCTTCACGCTCATCCGATTTTGAAATTACTCTCATGATTAATAATAGTAATTGGACTGAGTGGAGTACAATTCAGGGAGTAATCATGTGAGTAATTTCAAAATTGGACGAGTGCAAAGTGCAAGGCCGATTTGAAATTACGAGCATGATTACTCCCTGAATTGTACGACACAGGGTCCAGTTACTAATTAATCGTATCTATAACAAATTTTGGAATAACAAATGTCTTTTGAGAACTTCTTTTGAGCGAAAACGTCTGTAGCGCATTTCATAAGTTTTTCAAACCTGTACAAAGCCATTAAAGTGCACGTAATTGACGTGCGAATCACATGGGTATCCAATTACAGGTATCCAATAACAAAAAGTTCAAATTGGATACCTGTAATTGGACACCCACGTGATCGCGTGCTGATTACATGACAAATGGGCATGTGGAGAACCAATCACGATCAAGAATTTTGTTACAGATACCATTACTCCCTGAATTGTACTCCACTCAGTCCAATTACTATTGCTAATTTTACAATCAATAACTAAAGATACTTTGTGGTAATTTTGTTAGCAAGGATTAAATTTAATACTCAAAATAGTGTTAATATAATATTATTACCTTCATTCTAAGGAAGTCCTGTCCTTTTTTCCTGATATTTGGTTGAATGTACAGATGTAAATAAAATATAAGGATGTAAGTGAGGCATTTGGATGTAATTTAGCTACAGCTCCAAATTATGTTTGAGTTGTTGTTCCATAACCTTAACTGTCCCTTTCTTTTCAAGATGTGTTTTATTTAAGAAATAAAAAACGTGTACCGTGTTTCTATCGAGTTATAGAAACACAAGTGGAAGTTTGGGAGAATGAGGAATGCTGTGGGAACACGAGCTGCAGGCGAGTGTTTCCACAGCTTTTTTGAATTCTCCCAAACTTTATGGAGTGTTGCTATAACTGGATAGAAACACAGAGAACATGTTTTCTATTTCTTTTAGAAAACACCGCGATGAAGAAAAGAAAAACAGGTTTGTTACTTTGATCATCAAAATGGAAATTCTCTTTGCTCGCACCATCATTACATCAACAGCTCGTGCTAGTTCTGTGTTTCCATCGAGTTATAGAAACACGATTTTTAACCAGTCAGTGCGCATATTTTCTTAGGGCTGTTTTCGAATTTATTTTATTGTATCTTGAATAAAATATTATGGTATGTTGTGTTAAGCCAATTGTGCCTACTTAGGAATTATTGTGGTCAGTACCGGTAGTGATTTGCAATGTCAGAGTTGCAGTTCCTCAGCCTACCTGCATGCTTACTTGAGGATGAAGGTCAAGATTGGCTTGCATAACAGTTTTGTCATTACTTCTCCAGTTGTTTTAAAAGCACTAATCAGTAATATGAAAATTTAATAGGCCATTTTACAATTGTGTGCTCAGTTACCTGGCCTTTGAATGTAAGCGAGGCTGGAGGTGACCTAGCTTTGATACAGACCTCTCTGCTTTTCTCAATCAAATGCCAACTAGTTAGCAGGAGAACAACTTGATTTACACAACAAAAGTGGTGAGGTCTGTATCAAAACAAGGTCACCTTCAGCCTCGCTGCCATTCAGAGACCAGGTCACTGAGCAAACAACTGTAAAATGGTCTATTGTTGTATAGAAGAATAAATTATGAAATCAGTAGGTACCTAGAGTCATCACTCCCTTATACATGATTTGCACTATGGCATCATTTGACTACAACTACCAGAATACTTGTTATCTGGTTATCGAGTTGTTATTTAAACCCCACTGGGGCTTCAAAATTTACATAATAAAGAACATTTGAAAGGAACTGTAGTAGCTGTGGTCAAATGATGACAATGTGCAAATCTACTGCACAAGCCTCATTCTCTAAATATACTCCTGTGCAGTAATTTTGTGTAGAAGATGAAGATGTCTTTTGAAAAAAAATATACAATGTACATTTGCATAAAAACAAGAGGGAATACCAAAAGGGGAAATACTAAGGCACTTTTCAATGTTGACAATACAGTATTATTCTCACCTGGGCCCACATGAGCAAGCACCCTAATTTTCTTTTCCATGGGCCTAGTTGTTTTTATCGGTCACATGTTATGCTGCTAACCTTGTCTGTTTAAACATTGATTTTCCCAATTCACACACTCTATTTTTCATGATTTGCTGGAGGACTCAGGGATCAGCGACCTTCCCTCCCCACAGTAATAACTTTTACACTCGCTTACTTGGGGCTCTTGCTCCCCTTCACCTCTGCAGTCACCTTGTTTCCCATAACTTAACAATACCCAGAGTGATTTGAGAGTAAGGGCCCTGTGGGAATTACTATATTTTGTTGACATTCCAATGGTCAGAGCACTGGACTCTGGTATTAGAGGTCTGTGTTCGAGTGCTAAGAGAACCTCTTGTCACCCAGGAGTATAAAGTGGATATTTGCAGACTGTTGGGGCAATCTCACAAAGTACCTGGGGGTTTCCTGTAATGGACTATTAAAACAGCCCAATCAGAACTTAATGCTGGTCAAATCTAGAAACAGGAGTTAGCACTGGCTTGATAAGTCACCCACTCTTCTAATCTGCAAGATTTTAATCTTCAACCTATACTTTCTTAACAAATAAATCACCAGCTAGAAGTATATTTCTTACCAGCTGTTATTATTTTATTAGTTGTCACTAGACAGTCCTCTCTATTCCCATATTTTTTTGGATTGGTAAATTGAATGCTGATTCTGGGTAGATTAAAAAGGGAGAGAGGAATTAGATCATGTTTGATGCAAATAAGAAAATTGACATTTCCGTCTTTTTAGTTTAAAGGATCACTTCCAGTTGAGGAGAACACAATTTATAATACCACTAATATGTAATGATTCTAGAAACTACTCAGGTATCTACTCTAGGAAGCCAAGCCAGAAGCAAACAAGCACACATAATTCCTATGACAACATTAACTAAATAATATAGAAGATGAGAGCGCTGCTTCTGTCTTCCGTGGCCATTCTTTTTGAAATATTCTGTTACTCCATCAAGTGTGTATTTCTGTGGATTGTAACCAAGATCATCACGGGCCTTCTTCATACTAAAGTAATGTGTTACTCCCGATTTGTACACCTAATCAAAAGGAGAAAGAAAGTTTAAATAGTGACGAGAAAAAAAACATTGTCAGAACATTTTGTTGAACAAGGCTAGACAAGAGTAAGTCTCGTCTACCATTCAAAATATTATTATCCTCCATTACTGTTGATTATGTAAGCTTATACCAGAAAGTGTAAGTTGGGTTCTCTTTTGTGGATGTTGTGAAAAGAAGGTAAAAATATCCACTTGGGTCAAAATAGCCCACAGTACTGGAGCTGATGCTTATTTCCTTAAGGATGAGGAGATTAAGAGTAATGCTACCTCCCCCTGGATGGGATGCTAGTCTATCACAGGACTGAGTAACCAAACAGTTTATTGGTACCCTTAACAGACAGATGCTAGCCTAGTCCACTAATCATTAGGCCACTGTGCCACCCATCAACAAAAGAATTTCTTGAAAGGGACAGGGGTTTTCCATACATTCTGATTTTCACACCAAAAAAATTTTTAGTCATTAGGTACTTGTCAAAAGAATACAAATATTAAGATATTTTATGCAGCAATTTACTTACCTCTGCTCTTGTAAGGAATGGTTGAAAGTTATAAATATATTTTCCTAACACTGAGTGAACCAATTCTGTTAGGAATGCTAGAAAAAAAAAAAGAAATCAATGATTACAACTTCTAGCGTAACAGTTACTTTATTAACAGACCACCCAACACTCATTGACCAGTTAGAGCAAGAGTTTTGACCAAAACATTAAAACCTGTTTCTGGACGTCATTATTCACGAAGATTATTTTTGTCTCTTGCTTGTTTGATGTGCCATCCAAGTCAATTAAATTATCCTGCTCCTATGACCATAAATTGAACTGTTAGGATTGATCTGATTACAAACAAACTCATATATTAAGTGTTTGGTTCAAAAGTCTTAGACGGTCTCAACTGCACTGTAAAAACAATACCAAAAAATGATCTTCAAAAATATTCTTCTGCAAACTTAGCCGCCTTTGGGGCTTGTTACTTTCAGGGGGGGGGGGGGGTGGGGTGGTCATTACTTTCAAAGGGTCATAACTTTCAGGGAGAAAAAATGTTATATAAGGTTGGTATGACCGGACTCTTCCTCCAGTTTAAATCTATATTACTGCCACATGGGTGAGCTGTTCATGTCTAGACCATGTTGTCAGTGGTCAACAGGAAAGCTAGCTAGACACCATTAACTGTTTCAAGAGAAAATTAGATTTTATGTTGGCTGTTTGTACTTCACTATGCACAGCCATGTTGGTCATCTGTAACAGTATCTCAGTGTGCTTTTAATACACTCCTATTAAAAATAATATCAATTTGGATCAAAGTTTCCTATATTACGTTCATGTTACTTGTTAACACGGCACAACATTAACTGAAGTGGCACAAATTGACATTTCACAACACTTTGTGGAATAAGCGACCCTTCCCTTGTTGGAGAGCACCTTATATCAAGTTAACACATGTAACTATCGCCTGACTATTGATTGGAAATTAAAATAAACATTCTATTGAACCTGGGTCTCACTATTTTCTGAGAAGTGGGGTGATTAGGGGCAGGCTTGTTACTTTTGGAAGGCTCGCTATTTTTGGCAAGTCGCTACTTTTGGAAGTTTACAGTACTCTTAACATACCAGTAAGTTATTTGCTATGAACTAATTTAACAGACCATTGGACAGATATTGACAAGTCAACCAGTGTAGTGGTCTGAATGGAATCTAACTTACCAACCAAATAGACCAGAGTAATTGATACCTTTAACTTGGGCATGGTGTATCCCAGACCTTCAGTCTACCAAGACAAAACAAAGCAAGGTGCTATCAGTGAACATGTTATAGAGTCAGGGTTAACTAAGTCTTGTAATACTTTTTTTGCTAATTAACATGCACTCTTTGGCTTTCAGTACTATATGTATCCTGTCTTTAGTCTTTAACTAATCAAGCTTACTTGGGAGCCACCATGCCTCCTCCTTAAGAAAGAAAACTTTCATTAAATATCATCTTGACATACACGCAGTCAAACATTAAACACACTAGCTGTAACTTACTAAAGGTCTGAAGAACTCGAAATTGTTAATTGGTGAGTTGTCAGATATAAAATATGCTTCTCCTGCCTGGAAGATCATTTGAATAAAAAAATAAATTAATAACAATCATGATAATAATTTTAATGACACAAAGTTTGTCTTCACATAATCATTATAAATCATATTGTTAAAAGTCAACTTAGGAAGGATGGATAATAACATGCCTCTTAACTGACTGCATTAATTGCTTCAAAAACTGGAGCTTCAGACATGGTGTTTTCGATCCCTTGGATTGAAAATTGACAAGAGCAGCTTACACAAGCAGAGTGCAGCCTTTGTGTGACATACAAATATGTCAGTCAAGAAAAACTTGCACAGTGAAAAATAGCATCTAAATACATAACAGTGTCACACTTATATTAAGGGACTGTAAATCTCCATGCTTTATAATCTGATACAAACAGTATTGAGTCCCTGTTAAAGGATTACATCTGCCTCTCTTAAGATAGCAATGATTCAGAACTAGGTCGTTGCATCACCAACAGAATTTTATCTCAAGCCTTGTCGTTTATTGTTATTTCATTTGCCTCTTTGTTGCTGTTTTGATGCAGTGTCATTATGTCAGAATATTACCCACAGGTCTCTATATTATTTGCTTGATATTGTACAGACATGAACAAACTTAATGCAGTTTCTTTAGATACTCACAGCTGTTGAATTAGCTTCCATGAGAACTTTTCCTGCCAAAATATGAGCTTCAACCAAATTATTAACATGAACAAAGTCAACAACTGCACCATCCTGACCAAATGTAAAGACAAAAAGTCCTCTCTCGATGTATGACTGGAAATGTAAGAAAAGCAACAGCACATTATGTTATTATAAAACAAAAACGTTCTGCAATGGGGCAGATTTTGACTGCTTTTTCTTGAAATAAGGATTTAAAGTTATCAATTATATGAAATACAATGGAAACCCTCTCAAAACACATGCTTATTGAGTTATTTTTTGGTAAAAAGAAAAAACCCTCTTAGTTGAATGGGCTTTGGGTGGATGGTTGGGTGGACAGGCGATGCATGTTTGTGGATTAACACAGCTGAGCTATAATTTAACAATACTATTTAAAACATAACACTCTTTTCCCTCTATACAGTCAATTTATATGCCATTTGATTTTCACTTACCACAATTCTAGGTAAATGTCTCAATTCACCTTCTCCATAAATTCCAGCTGGTCGCAGAGCACAGGTCTTAAGGGTTTTTCCATCTGTAATATTTTCAGGGATGCAAAAATGTGTCAGAATACTCAACATCCTTGGGCAAGTGACACGTGAACAATCTGCAATTTTTTCTTGCCTGATTTGTAATAGTAATTGGACTGAGTGGAGTAGAATTCAGGGAGTAGTCCAGCGAGTAATGTCAAACTCAGACAATTAAGGTATCATGGTAGGTGGATCTTTACGAAAAATGCAAAAACGCGTTTTTTGGCTGTTCAAATTGAGAAGACTGAGATAAATATCTTGCAAAAAGAATGGGGAAAAGGGCTTTTTTACTTTCTAAGTTGAAGCAAAAAAACTATTTTTGAATATTATTACCCCTTACAGTGCGTTGACACCTAATTAAAATTCACCGCCAGTTGTCACAAGTAATGCGAATTGCGGTCAGTGATATTTCATTTGTGCACACAAACTGTTCTTGATCTGGTTGTTTCATCACAAGTTGGCTTTCGTTCTTGTCAAATTTTCTTCATGTCAGGATGAAAAATTCTTGCCCATTTTAGTCTTCGAAGAGGCCAAAGAGGCGAAAATCTGGTGGAACCCACAGGTTCAGCGTCGAACAAGATCTTTAGCCCTGAGTGACCATGGGTCGCACTGTAACCAAGAAGAATGGTTGAAGGAACTCGAGGACACTAGTCCTGCCAATGAAGCTAAAGGACAAAATACAACAAGTGCTAGTTGCACGAAATTGTTGTAGAGCGGACGTGATTCCGAAACTTCCACAACGAGAGAGTCAAGCACAGATGTAGATGTTGACAATGTAGACCTTGAGATTTCCTCTTTTTCATGCTTTTTGGCTTCACAAGGCATGGTTTCAAAAAATGTCTGGAGAACGAAGGAGCCTAAACTTAAGCAACATAATACCAATGCTGCCGACGAAATCTTTTAAGTAAAAGATCACGGCAGTTTAACTGTCCTGTAGTTTGTCCCTTCTCAGACGACTTCACTGCAACGCGGGTTTCCACGCCAGAATATTAGTTGTCTGTTTATTTCAAGTTGTCATAACCCATTGTTCTGGTAAACTGACCCATGCCAACATCTGTCAGTGATGAGGGGATTTTTAACACCTATCCATACAAATCTCATAAAAGGTTTTTTGTGTTTTTCTCGATAAAATAAAACTGCATATAAGGATGAACATTTTTAGTTTGTTTACGTGTGTCTTCGGATGGAATTGGCTGAAAATCAGCAGGTATGTTCTAGGATACCTCCTTCGAAAAACCATGTCGGGCTTTGTTTAATTTCGCTTCTGTTTCAAAGTTATGGCCTCTTTTGTAGAAGGAAACGTCCAGATTAAAAATATCAAAGTTTAGGAGGGTGTAGAAAAAAAACCAAACCACATCTGGAAAATCGCAGACATGATTTTTGAGGGTGATGTGTGAGAAAACATTTCCGATGTAAATTGCGCCGCTCTGATAATTCACACTTGGAAGCGAACCAGTTTAAGCGAAGCAGTGTTTCTGGGTATTTCTTTTAATATCACTGCGACAATAACTTTTTAGAAAATTTCAAAGATATGATTGTATTCTATAACTATTAAGCTTTCAGAAAATGTATAGGTTGATGGGGTTTTCTTTCAAAGCGCAAGCATAAGAGCACGATTTCCAAACACTGTCAATCCACCTACCATGATAACTGAATGCAAGTGCGAAGCACAAGGCCGATTTGAAATTACAAGCACGATTTCTCCATGAACTGTACAACATGAGGTCCAATTACTAAAGAATCGTATCTATAACAAATTTCAGAATTCAAAATGTCTTTTAAAAACTTCTTTTGAGTGAAAACGTATGTAGCATGTTTCATAAGTTTTGAAAACTGTAGGAAACATTACAAAGAAAGACATGATTAAAGTGCACGCAATTGATGTGCGAATCACATGGGTATACAATTATAGGTGTCCAATCATAAAAAGTTCAGATTGGATGCCCATGTGATCGCGTGTTGATTATATGGCAAATAGGCACGCAGAGAACCAATCACGATCAAGAATTTCATTATAGATACGATTAAGAATTAACACACTGCATCTATCAAAAACTATGCTCAATCAACAGTTGCATCTTTTTCTTCCAAAAATCACCTCAGGAGATTTCTCAGGAAACAGTTGTTCACTTTAACAGGTTTAAATGTGATTTGTGATTTGTGAATTATGAGCCATTTTGCAAATTGGAGGTGTGTTCTCTGCTTGTAGAACCGGTGCTATCAGTAAGGTTAGAATAAGTGAGGCCCAAACAACTTACTTTCGGGGCCAAAGTATGACAACGGCTAACATTAAATAGCTGGCAATTCATAACATAATACCTACTGGGCCTCCAGCAGGTGCCAGGTCTTACTGAAAGTACAGTAAAACTCACCTTGCAGATTTGAACCATTGGCGATTAAAACAAATTGTTCAGCTATAGACTTTGTTCTGGAATAATGATCAGGATGCTAATGAAAAATGAGATTGAATACTGGTAAAAAAGTGGGATCTTTATCAGTAGCTGGGCATACACCCTTATATAAAAATAGTACCAATGTATCACAAAAATACCCTTATGTAATTTACCTCAAAGAAATTCCATTATATAACAAACTGCTAAACCCGCCAGTTATAAGACTCCTTAAACCTGCCGATTGTAAGACTCCTTAAAACCGCCGGTTATAAGACTCATTAAAATCGCCGGTTATAAGACGCTGTAAAACCGCTGGTTATAAGACTCCTTAAAACCATCGGTTATAAGACTCCTTAAATCCGCCGGCTATAAGACTCCTTATAACCGGCGCTTTTAAGGAGGCTTATAACCAGCAGTTTTAAGGGGTCTTGTCACCGGCGGTTTCAAGGAGTCTTATAACCAGCCGATTTAAGGAATCTTGTAACCGGCGGTTTTAAGGAGTCTTATAGCTGGCAAATTTAAGGAATCTTGTAACCGGCAGTTTTAAGGAGTCTTATAACCGGCAGATTTAAGGAGTCTTATAACCGGTGGTTTTAAGGGGTCTTATAACTGGCGGTTGTAACAGTTCATTATATAAGGGAATTCCTTTGAGGTAAATTACATAAGGGTATTTTTGTCATACATTGGTACTGTTTTTATATAAGGGTGTATGCCCAGCTACTGATAAAGATCCAAAAAGTGCATGGACTGCCAGATGATCACAGATGAACATAATTTCCACTGTTTTTCACGGCATCAGAGGCATATGTATCTGTCATTAATGAAAGCTTTTTCAGAGCTTAGAGTGTCTTAAAATGCTGGTGCTTAACTCCAGTTTAGATTTCTGTGGCATCAAGTGAACAAGAGAATTTCTACTTCCCCTGGATGGGATGCTACTCCAATGAAGGGATTGCCGACCCAGCATTTCACTTACTGTTGGTTTCCAATTCCTTATACCTGGGTGGTAAGAGTACTGTGAGAACAAGGCACCCTAACCAGATAAAATACAATGACCCTGGCATGGCTTTAATCCCAGACCACATAATTCAGAGTCTAACACAAAATTAAATAATTATTACAGTTGCAGGCCACAGCACAACCTACTTGGTTAATCTCAAACTTAAAATAAGAACTAGAGGGAAAATTTGCTTTGTGAATAGTTTATTGGGAAGAATGGTTATGAAGCCCAGCAATAAGTAAACAAAGCTGCTATTAGGCTTATTTCACGATCATTCGCAATCCTTTTTTTTACGCTCACACACACTTCATGAACTATAATGTAGCCAAAATGAATTTATAGGTTAGTTCCTCAGACATAAGAGAACAGCCGTAAATGTTTTTTGTGCACACCATTGAAATGAAAAATACGGGGAAAAAAACAAAGAACTTTGTCGGCTCAATAACCATTCCTCAAAGCTATTAACTATGCTTTGAGTGAGGAGACATATTAAGCCTATAAATTAACTGCTTTCGTACAACTACAGCAGGAGGATTACCTTGTATAGAGGTAAGTAAGGTAAAGATTCATCGCCATTTCTAATCACCTGTCCACCAAAAACCACATTGTAAGTGCTCGTATAAACGAGATGAGCCACATTATACTGGCAGCAGGCTACAAATAAAATTAACCACATAAATTATAAATATGTATTAAAAATTAAATCAGAAAAGGTCAAGCATCACCACAGACATTCTGAAACTTAAAAATTGACTGATTATGTGACGAATTAAAAAGAGTATATTTGCTCATAAGGTTCAATTTAGAAAATTGTCATAATAATGTATTGAGAAAAAAGTCATTTTGATAATAATATTTTAAAAGCATTCTACATTTTATGCGCCTCTTTATCTGCTAACTAAAACTCAAAAATTTAAAATATAACATATATCAAAATGAAATTATATGACTTGTGCAATAAATGGTAATACCACTATGCATCTTACATGTTTATAAGTTACATTAATATTACGTATTTATATTAAAATCTAATATGTAGTTACTAACCTTCAATAACATGCTTGGTTCCTAGAATATTGACCTTCTCTATCTGTTCCCTGTTTAACTAAAAATCCATACACCATTATCACTGATTTTACTGTTTATGCTTTACGGCAAAAATAGAGGATTTTTTAGCAGGCTTGTATTCAGTAACTGACTGTATAAAATTCTTTGCAAAAAAACCAACAGTTCAAATCCAGTGATCATAAAGAGCTGTTATGGCTTTTGACACACTATGTATTGTACATCACAAGTGATCATCTCTCTATTTCATGGTATTTACGAAGGATTGCCAATGTACCCATACAGACTAGACACAGAGATTGTATCAAACTTGTGAAATTGATATAAAACCTGACATTTTTCAGGTTGAAAACAGTAAATACAGTTGAACCCCTATTAAGTGGCCACCCTTTAGATGGCCAGTAATCAAAGTCCCATAAGGGATCTTCTACTGTTTTTACCTCTGTTAGGTGGCCAGCTACAATCCTATTCCCTAGGGGTGAACATTTATTATAATAGCCTATTACGGATTTAACTGTAAATAAATTGGTCCCAGATATAGTATCTGCTAGTAGATTTCACTTTTGGTGACAAGTTTTAATGCAATTTACTTCCTAGAATATATCCTACAAGGCCCTTTTCACAGGCATGTTTTCCCTTCTCAGTAATTTGGTTATGAATTCATCATTTACTAACTTGTTCCCTTCCAGACATTCCATATGACGCACTGTGAAACACAGCATCAATACATTGACCACTGAATAATTTATCCACATCCTCTTTCCTGGTTATGTCACCCTACACAAAACATACAAACCTTTGAATGCTTAGATCACATTAGAGCTAGTGCTTGAGTCACTCCATTTTTATCCTTAAGTTCCTTCTTAAATTCTGATATAAAGATGGTCAGTTGTTTGAGTGGGAGGGAGAAAAGGATAAAAGCTCTCCTTTTGAAGACCCCTTTTGATGAAAAATAAATTTCATTTTTCATCTCTCGATCCCTTTCCCTTGAAGGTCTCTTTTGAGTGAATTCCACAAAGATCTTTGAAAATTTCATGTTCCAGGTGAACACTGAAACATGAACAATCCAAAATAATTTATTTTCTGTTCACACTACCCAATGGCTATTGAGGAAATTGATTTTTTTGAGCATAACTTTCTCAGTAGTAAAGAAAATAAGCAGATTGACTCAACTCATGCACACTGTTATGGTAAAGCACAGTTGACCATTTCTCCTTAAAAAACTAAGGTTCTGATTTATCTTTGACATCTTCCAAGCACATTTGAAAGCTTTCTGATGGGTTCTATTGGAATTGAGCACTTAAAAGCTTTGAAGTATGCGACCACAGTTGACATACTGCTGAGAAGAAAATTCATCAAACCATTTTATACCACATCCACTACAACCCCCTCCCTTCCGATCCCCCTCAAGACACACACATACACTCTTTTATATAGATTTTGATTGTTCAAAGAGACCCATCAGAAAGCTGTCGAAACAGGGCCAAGAAGGAATAACAGAGTGCTAACATTTATTCTTACATATAATGCATCAGTCAATTCCAGCAGTGCCCATCCCCTCCACCGGGCAACCGTGGGGCATTTGCTCACGTTGTCAGTCCCGGGGGTGGGGCATCTGCAATTTTATCGTGGCCTGGGGGCTGGGCATTTGCGTACCCCGGGGCGAGCCCCGGGCATTTGACACACGTGTTTTCGAAAGTGCCATGGATGAGCGTTTGTCGAACAATGACTTATCCGTCAAGCACCAGAGAAACTTGTAGATGTTTTAAAGGTGTGTTTTCTCAATTTAAGATATTTCTTCATTACTTGTAAGCATATAAATATAAGCAACAAGGTGAACTATATTTTGTTTATCACAAAGCAATCACTGACATAAACACGACTATTTTGCATTTCGCATTCAAAACTAGCCTAGCATTTTTTAAATTCATGAAAGTGGAGTTAAAATACTTAAGGTTTGTGAATTCAAATGATGCGATCTTCAAGACAGATCTTGCGAGCTTAAAATGCAATGCATCATCATTTGAAATGTCTTGATTCTTTACAGAAAAAGTAGCCTGTGAAAACAGGCAACTGTCATCGCTGGCGGCTGGAGGCACGTTTGCCGCAATCCCAGCTATCCTCTAGCAAACTGTTAAAAACAAATATAAAGAAATAAATATAATCAGAATCAACTAACACGTACTGTTGTCCTTGAAGTCTTACCGTTGCATTAAAATACTGAACAGCTGAACGTTTTATTCACTGATTAATAAAAAAACTGCAGAGGTGTTGGAAGACGACAATCCCGGGGGCGGAGCATTTGCCCTCTTTCTTCGTCCCCACCCTGGGGTATTTAGACAGCTTATGTGTCCTCATGCTGGGGAATTTGCCCATTTTATTTAAAAAAAATGCTAATGCCCGGGGGTTAGCCCAGGGGGGGATGGGCACTGCCGAAATTGACTGACGCCTAATCAGGGCATATCTAATCGATATTTTCGATACTCGATAGAAATCGAACGTAATCGATCGTAATCGATACTAATCAATCGATTAATATCGGAAATCGATAGAAATCGATCACTCGCGTCTTTGTGACTATCGATTTTGATCGATTTCTGTAATTAGCTATCGATTATATCGATTTGTTCGACAATGATCGAAAAGAAAATGGACGAAGATTCTCTTTCATAAAGTTCTCAGTTTTATGCTACAATGAGTCACAACTCACCCAAACAAATACACAGTAGTCCAAACTGAACTGATAAGCATTCCCTTTACACGGCTTTATTTAAGATTGACTATAGAACTTTTAGTAAATTTTGAAACTGAAAAGGATTAAAACATGAACAACGCAACTGTTACGAAACTATCGTTTCCGCCTTCACAATTAGAGTCATACTTGTTGTTACGATATCTCGAGTCCTCTCCTCGTTCTCTTCAATTCGGTTAGTAAGCCGTTCCACAAATTATTGTGATCCTCTAAACGTTTTCGAGAATTTACCATAATTCGTTCTTTTCTAGTGTATTAAAGATGTTGTATTAAAGATATTGAGGTTATCATTTTTGTGGTCAGTGGCTTACAAATCTAAACAAGCCCTCCACGCTCCATAAGCCACCATGCCCGCCTCCCCATAAGCGGTTGAAAATTACCCTTTTAAATTCTCGGAGAACGGACGACAGTTTGCCAATTTCTACAGTAGTGACTCCGGATATTAACCACGATTCTGATGATTCTAGAGTACAAGTTTTCCTTTGTTTTGTTTGTTAGTCATCGTTATTCAATACCCGTAAGTACAGCAAAGATTGATCCGAGTACACAGTACACAGCACCATAGGATTGCTGGGCTGAAATCTGCTGAAATATTGCTTTAAACAGCTTTACAGCAGTGATCCTGGTGAAAAAAAAAATAAGAAAAGTAGCTACCATTGGAGAAAGAAGTAACATCATCTTTATCAACAAAGCGGATTCGAAGGTAAGCTTGAAGGTAAATGTTATGCAGTGTTATGATAAGATCAGATCACGTTTTTGATTTTCGATTTCCATCGATGTGACAAAAAATGTGATTATCGATTTCAATCGATTAAATTGACTGATCAATCGACAATTATCGAGTACCATCGAGTATTATCGATTAATCGATTACATTTTCAGTGATCGATTTCTATCGATTAGATACGCCCTGATATAGTTTAAACTATTCTAAAACTAAATTTGTAACTGTTCATATATAAAATCAATTCTTACGTAACCCCAGAAAACAAGCTCCTCCCATATCGAACCTGAACACATTCCAATTGCTTGTATGCTGTTTGATCTAAAGGCCAAGAAATATCAAACGCAAGTACTTCTGCCCCTTTCTTCTTCAGTGCATTTCCCAGCTTGTGCCCAAAATAACCCCCTCCTCCCGTCACGAGTATTTTTTTCCCTTGAAACGACTCTCCCGACATGTTGTTGAAGCCTGCATTCAGCCAGCGGCAAACAAGATATTCTGGCAGTGTTGTAGGTGGTGTAAACTTCATCTTGTATCCTAAAAGTTTCATCTTACGAGAAGGAACACCCATAGCTACAATACCCGGAAGTTCTCAGTTTCAACTTCGTAGCAATTTTCAGCGCACATCATGGACTGTGAACAAACATCAAGAACTTCTAACCCTAGCAGTGACGTCGAAGAACAGAAAGTCTGCAATGTTATGTTTCTGTGCAACGAGTGGAAGTCGTCAAAAGGTGGTTTGTCAACCTTCAACAGAGAGTTTGCTGTCAATTTGGCGAAAACATCGAGTGATAGCATCAAGGTTCACTGTTACGTCTCGCAAAGCGATGAGTTGGATAGAGAAGACGCCAAACAACACGGAGTTAATTTGATCACGGCTCAGAGTGTTCCTGGATCTTCTGATCGATTGGACTGGTTAAAAATTCCACCTCCGGAACTTCCATGTCCTGACATCGTGATAGGTCATGGAAGAAAGTTTGGAACCCCTGCGTTCTTCATCGTCCGAGCGACAAAGTGCAAATGGGTACATTTCGTCCACGTTTTTTGCGAAGATCTTGGAAAATTCAAACTAACGGAAAGCGGTGCAGTAGACACAATTGAAGAAAATGAGAAGAAACATAAAGATGAAATTGCCCTATGCAAAGTAGCAGATGCAGTGGTCGCTGTGGGTTCACTGCTACAGCAGAAGTACAGCAGAAGTCTGCCAAATGTTAAAGTAGAGATGATTACTCCTGGGATTTTGGAAAAGTTCTGCAGTGAATCAACACCGCTGACTATAGTGGTAAAGAAATTCAATGTTTTTATGTTTGGCCGAGCAAGCTTTGAGGATCTAACTCTGAAAGGTTATGACATTGTCGCAGATGCCATTGGTTCCCTTGGAGGGAAGTTTAAGCTGACATTTGTTGGCTCATCTACAGGTGAACACCGGAATATAGAACAATGGTTTCTTGACAACTCATGTGTAAAGCGCAACCAATTAACAATCCGTAGTTATTGCAACGAGCAAGATGAGCTTAAAATGATGTTCCGTGAAGCAGACCTAGTAACATTACCATCCCGCACTGAGGGATTTGGATTGGTTGCCTTGGAAGCCATTTCTGCTGGTGTTCCTGTTCTTGTATCTGATGAGTCTGGAATAGCTGATGCTTTAGAGAAGGTAAAGGGTGGAGATTCTGTTATTGTTGAAACAGATAATGCCGGGGAATGGGCTCAAAGGATCCAACAGCTGTCCAGCCAAACCCCAGAAGAGAGAGAGAACAATGCCAAGCTGCTCAGAGAGAACTACAGGAAGACCTACTCATGGAGCACAGAATGCAAGAAGTTCAAAAGGGTGATTCAGAATTTAGTGGAAGGGTTACATATTATTTGTAATCCAGATGGTATGTATAATTTGCATTGTGATTTGCCTCCTTACACTATTCTTAATAAATCTGTTTTGTCTGCCTATATTTGCTAAAGAGTGAGTTCTCCAATTGCCATATAAAGTATTCAGTGTTTCAAACAAACTCAAGATGAGGAGACTGGGTAATAGAAACAAAGTACCACTGATTTTATGTTTGTATATTCCCATTGGTTAAGAAAGTGAGAGAAAGCAAGATCGAAAGTGAGCCTGCTGTGATCTCTGTGAATTTTTCATTTCCAACCTGGAAGATTTTGTGGGAAAATTTTCATTCTTTTTCATAACAACATGCATACACAATTTCTGTTGTTAATAAAGTTTTGGTGAAGAAAGACGGTGAAAGTTTATGCCTAGCGAGGACACACACTTGATTCCAAGTGATCTTGCTCTGGCAATCTGGTCTTTGATGGTGATAATAATAATAATAATAATAATAATAATAATAATAATAGTAATAATAATAATAATAATAATAATAGTAATAATACATTTATAGAGTGCTAATACTAACTACTTAATAACCGCGAGTGAGGTCGTTACGGGAAAATCTCAAACTGAGGCCTTGCCATATTGACTGAGCAATAGTGAGGTCAATGCGGTAGGCCAAGGTTTGAGATTTTCCCATAACGATTGCACGGTCGAGGTTATTAAGTTGTTTATTATATGGCCCATGAATTAAAGAAAAGAAAAAAATTATTCAAGTGGAAGTCGTCAGTTTACATCCGGCGATGCGCACATTTACCGATTCATTCATCGTCTCAAACCCAGGGCGAAACTACACAGTCAGTGAACTTCACCACTGTATTACGTATTCTGTAGAAATACACATTTCTTTATGGGAAAAGTGATTGTCACAGCCTCAAAAAGGTGTTTTAGTATCGTGGTGCCACAAGTTGATGGGGGAGTTTTTCCGACTTTTGTGGCGAAACGTCAACGCACATGGAAAAGACAGAAAGTGCTTCAAATTAGTCCAAACCAAAGGTCTTTCGGTGTAACAAAATACTAATGCTTCAGAATGCACTGCTTAGAACAGCTTGATCTTTGCATTGGCTTTCGACAACATATCTTCACTTTCTTCATTCTGGGATTTACGGATGAACTTTTCAAGCCTTGTGAACATCTAAAACTTCCGGCAGTTATTAGAAACACTGCTACCGACAGAAACCACCTGATTGTTTACATCTGATGATCCTGGAAGCTGATTTACCCTTGCTTGTGTAAAGCGAGTGAGTATATTCGATGAGAACTGTGACTGAGTTTAATATTTCTGTAATTGTTGTGACTAAGATGATATCTTATAATTTTCTTCATTGTGTTCTGCTCAGGATGCATGACAGATCTGCCGATGGTATTTTTCACTTAGCAAGTTTAGCATTACTTAAGACTCAGCAAACTTTGATTGAATTTTCAGAGCCGGGTTCTTCCTAATTTGCATAATCCAAAATCGGCCCGTGGGCATTACGCTGCATAATGACCGCTCAGATCTCGCTCTTAGCCAATCAGAGCGCGCGTTATATCGGCCACAAGCCAAAGCCATATAATAATAAGAAATATTCAAAAAGAAGCTAACAAACTAAAACAAAGATATATAAAAAGCATAAAATGTGCTAAAAGTACAAAAATATAAAACGGCTTAAAAAAAGACTCACAGGAATTATAAATAGTCATAAATGATGAAATAAAACAGGCAGACGCCTTCATGTTGTTTCATTGCCTGCTTGCCACCACTCTTGCCATATGTAATTTAGCAAATTATACGACAAGTATGTCTTGTTTCATTAACACACCTTTAACTGTTATTTCCTGCTCCCTCTTTAGTTTGAAATTTATCCAGAAATAGACTGGAACTTTGTTAAGGTAATTCCTCAGAAATATAAGTTGCCAAATAATTTTTTTGAAGCTTTCCGTGAATGTTCCCTACCAAGCGTCGTTACGAAAAATGCAATAAAAAGGAGAGGTCACCATGGACCATTCTTACCCAATTTATGCCTAACTACACATTTCATCCCATCAATTAATGTCACATTATGCAGTAATGGAAAGCAAAGGTTATTAAAAGTAAAACTTGAAAAAATCTTGGTTGGTAGAAAGTCTGGGACAGTTGGAACTACTATATAATTTAAAGAAAAATCACACAATTTTAAGTGACATTGGCTCAAATTGTTCCTTGAATTGTCATTTTCGAGGTCATGATTCACTTCCTCGAGTAACAGCTTTTGTGCACTGTTTTAGGTATTTTTTTTCCTTCCGAACAATGTTTTGTTAAATTTTTTAACTTAAAGCGGATAATTTGTGCACAAACATTATGCAATAAAAAATATAGGTCATCATGCTCATGTAAGAGAAAATGAGCATTTATTACGCTCTTGGGCTTAGTTTGGGAGAAATCTCTTACATTGTGTGCATGCTAATGATGTGAAAATCATGCACAGTAGGGATGCGCAATGTAATACTGAGGAATCACCTTAAGACATCAGTTATGAAATAATATGCACACTCAACTCTTCCTCTAACTCCAAATGTGGATGACTTACATTGCACCTTGAGAACCTGTGGTTAATTATGGACTCCATTGGGATCTAATATAATCACCCTTCATCACACATAATAGATTGACAGTTTTCTCTCCTCCTGCTTTTTGACCAATGGTGTCTCACTTCACTCAGGCGAAGTAGAAATGAAAAAATTACTAACAGAGATCAAGGCAGGCTCACTTTCTTGGCACCTCGATCTTCATCAGACTTCACCCTGCTGGATCGCTTCCCTCTTCACCATGGGCATATGACTCAAAGGTGAGCCTGCTCTGAGCCTGCTCGCAGTCTTGGTTCAAGCCCTAGCTAGGGTCATTGTGACTGTGTGGTGTGCGTGGGAAAGACTCTTTACTCTCATGGTGCATCTCTCCACCTGATAAATACAGTCTGACATCTGGTTGCGACAACCTCTCATAAGCGAGTACCACCTCTCCTCAGCGACCAGGTTTCCAAAATACTAAAAGTTTTCCAGTTAAATGACTATATTTGGAACCTCTTGTGAGCAACCACCTCTCATAAGCGACGGCAACCACTTTTAGAGTTAAAAGTTTGAAATTTTCTTTTATTTTTAACCTCCCATAAGGAGCCACTTGACAGAAAATAGAGCAGAAATTGGATAAAAGGTGTTGTAATATTGTTACATTCCTTGCTAGTAAAAAAGATGGAAATTTCTTATTTGGAAGTACTGGATTTTTTCTTGAAATTGAATTTTACATGAATAAAACATTTAAAAATGTACTAAAGAAGAATGCACATACTATGTACCCCATCAGTCTTAAAAGAGACAACCATAAATGTCTTATAATTACAGAAAATTAGAACTGATTTCCTGATTCACTGTTCACTCAAGAACAGGCAACAGTTAACATGTAAATCACCAACAACATAAAAGGGCTGTCAAATTTAAAGTTAGCAATCCAATCCTTAATTAGTTCATGTTCAGTCCCCCTAACATTTAGACAATATTCAAGATTCAATTTGTAACATATGGGACTTGTTCCATTTGCCTTATTAGGTACTTTAGCATTGCAATACTCTAACTAAATACTTTGGAAGGCTTGAATATTTTTGTGGCTAATAAAAGTTATTACATGGGTTAGGTGGGGTTGGCACATGGGTAAGTCTCTGCAGTTACCATATGCTAATGAGGCAAAATTTTGACTCAATATTGTCTAAGCTCTGGTAAGTGCCAATCTGGCATTAGTGATCACCTAGGCTTGATATTTTGGTTTGTTGCTTACAGCAGGTGCAACTGTACATCAATGTCTATCTGCAAATTGTTGAGGCAACCTGACAGGATGTGAGATAGACCAGTATCCAATCTAGGAGGATACGCAATACTCTTATAGCTGCTTCATGCTACAGAAATCAGAGCTATGGGATAGTTTGATTAAGAAGGCATTTTTTTTTTTCTCTACTTCACCACCCTTCATATTCATAATTTTGACCTAATAACCCCCAGGGGACTCTCTGATGTGCACCCCATTCTTTTGATATGGGAGTCCCCACACTGGGCTAATAACATGGAAATTCTGTTGCACATTACCAGAATGTTTGTAAAGTGCAATATAATTTATTGATGGTGTTAAAAGAAAAAGAACATTGCTTATTCGGTGACAGTGTCTTTTTATCCTCAGATTCTTACAAAAACACAACTGTACTAGCAGAAAGACCTGTGACCCAGTTTGCCGACCAAAAGGACACAAGTGACAATGATGACTTAGCAACAGGTAATTTGTGTTATTTTTGTAATCCCACGGAACCCTGCTTTATCCATGCTTTATTTATTCTTTATCCATGCTTTATTCATGCTTTATCCATGCTTGATCCTTGTTTTATCCATGCTTGATCCATGCTTGATCCATGCTTGATCCATGCTTGATCCATGCTTGATCCATGCTTGATCCATGCTTGATCCATGCTTGATCCATGCTTTATCCATGCTTGATCCATGCTTTATTCATGCTTTATCCATGTTTTATTCATGCTTTATTCATGCTTTATCCATGCTTTATCCATGCTTTATCTATGTTTTATCTATGCTTATCCATGCGTTATCCATGCTTGCTTCATACATTGTCTTATTATAGGGACGAGGTGGGGAGAGGAGAAAATTTTTTTACAAGAAGCAAAATGACCCATTTTCAAAAAGGCTACTTCATGTTGAGAAGAGCAGATAATAAAATCAGTGTCAGTTTTTATTAGCATATAAAAACACACCTGAGATAGAGGCAATTAACTTCCTTATAGACAAGAGAGCATCTCCATCTTTGAAAAGCGTGCTGGAAGGAACTTACTAGACAATGCTTCACGGGCTGGTAATGTTACCGTCATTAAGATAATGCTGTCACCTTGTCTTGATATCAGTTCAAAAGATAGTAATTGTGATGATACATGTATGTACTTCGAATGCACTTCGGTATAGCTCGCGTCTATTACATGGTGTCAGAAGTAAACCAAAAACGTCGGAAACATGGCTTTAAGCGGCATCAAATGCCCGGTTATGCAGTGGGAAGGTGACAACCTGGAAGAAAACTGGCAGCGTTTCAAGCGACACGTCAGGCTGAGGTTTACAGGACCTCTCAAATCTGGAACAGAAGAAGAGAAATGCAGCTATTTGCTCATCTGGGTCGGTCAGAAAGAAAGGGATATCTACAACACGTGGTCTGACATCTCCGATGATGACTGTAAGAAATTAGGAACATACTACGAATGTTTTGAGAGTCACGCAAGTCCCAAAGCAAATCCTGTTTTCGCCAGGTTCAAATTCCACAGTCAAGTCCAAGACTCATCAGAAATGGCAGAGAAATTCATCACGGCATTACGAATTCTAGCCCAAGATTGCAATTTCAAAGACCCAGAAGAAATGATAGGAGACCGAATAGTCTTCGGAACAAACTCAGTCAAAGTCAGAGAAAATCAGCCATCTCCATCCTTCAAGCCTCCCAGGGGATTGAAAACTTGCAGGAACTGTGGCCGCCCTCACAATGCGTCAGCCAAATGCCCAGCACGTGGCCAGACATGCTTCTACTCTAAGAAATTAAACCACTTGCAGAAGTCTGTCAATCCAAGTCCCGCAGACAACGGATTCATGCCATAGAAGATTCAGGAGATTCTGCAGCTCCAACTTCCTTTGACTCCATTGTTTTTGAATCAGTTACCGTAGCAAATTTAACACATGGGGCACCAGAGCCAAGTCAAGATGAAGTATTTGTATGCATTCAAGTAAACCTGGTGTAGAGCGATAACAGGAAGACCACACTAAGAGCCAAGCTTGACACTGGGGCCCAGGGCAACATACTACCCATGAGGCTTTATCGTGAAATGTACCCACATCAAGTAGACAACAATGGTAAACTCAAACCCAGTGCACTGTTGTCCTCGAATGTTGTGCTCAGTGCCTATGGAGGCTCGCAAATCCAACACCATGGCATAGTCACCATACCCTGCACTTACGTGAAAGAGAGCACACTCACACCCTTTTACGTCACTGACATCCCACGTCCAGCAATCATTGACCGGCCAACCTCCACTGACCTGAATCTGCTACAGTTCAATTATGCTATACAGACACAACATCCCCACACCAGCAGTCATGGATGCCAAAAGGACACGACTCTTGAGCAAGCCAAGGAAACCATCCTCTTGAGAGACAAGCAGGATCTGATTACACAATACCCTGAGTGTTTTAATGGAATCGGGAAGTTTCCAGGAGAGTACCACATTACAGTCAACCCCAATGTTCCACCAGTGATTCATGCTCCATGATGCGTGCCAATCAGCCTCAAAGACGACATCAAAAGTGAATGCTATATAAGGTGAACCTACACCCTGGGTTAACAGTCTAGTCTACCGACAGAAACAAAATGGGAGGTTAAGACTCTTCCTAGACCCCAAAGATCTCAATGCAGCCATCCAGAGAGAACACCATGTTACCCCCACGCTAGAAGAGATCCTACCCAAATTGACCAGAGCTACAGTTTTCTCCATTGTTGATGCTAAGTGCAGGCACTGGAACGTTGTTCTTGACAAGGAGTCCAGTTACCTCACCACATACAACTGATCATACAACTCCCCTTTCAGAGGATTCAACCACATGCCCTTTCGGCTAAAAATGTCACAACACATCCTTCAGACCAAAATTGACAAATCATTTGAGGGCTGTAGAGGAGTGGCAGGAATGCAGACGACATCGTAGTTTTTGGAAAAACTAGTGAGGAAAATGACCGCAATGTGCGTGGTATGCTAAGACGATGCCAAGATACAGGCCTGAAACTGAACCCTGATAAATGCTTTGTGAAGCAGGAGAAAATCAGATTTTACGGTGTTGTCTGTAGCCAAGGTGGGATCCAGCCGGATCCAAAGAAAATCTCAGCACTGAAACAAATGTCAGCTCCAACCAGTGGCCAAGAACTGCAGATGTTCTTAGGTCTGGCAAACTACAAACCCCACTGCGAGAGCTCCTAAAGGAAAGACACCAATTTGACTGGATCCCAGCACACCAAGAAGCCTACAACAAAGTCAAGGACTCCAACAGTAGTGAAGTCACTCTAACCTACTTTGATCCAAAGAAGGAGATCACCTTACAGGTTGACGCTTTGCTGAAAGGCCTGGGCGCAGCACTCTTACAAGAAAACAAGCCTGTTGCTTTTGCAAGCAAAGCACTCACTGATGTGGAAACAAGATATGCAAACATTGAACGAGAACCACTTGCTGTGGTGTATGGGTGTGAGAAGTTTCACACTTACCTGTTTGGTCACAGTTTCACTGTCAACACTGACCACCAGCCCCTTGAGAGTATTCACCTAAAACACTTGACAGCCGCACCCCCACGTCTTCAGAGGATGCCACTGAGACTGCAGCCATATGACTCTGTCATCCGCTACCAACCAGGCAAGAGGATCAAAAGCACAGATGCACTCTCCTGGTTATCACCAGAAGAAAAAGAAGCCATCCCTAGGATGAATGTCCAAGTGCACGACATCCACCCTCAATTCAGTAACAACATTCTGCAGAGAATCAGAGAACAAACTGCGTCAGACCCAGAGCTCAATGCACTGAAGGAAATGATCCAGTTTGGTTGGCTGTCAACCATCCAGCAAGTCCCAGTGCCCTTAAAGCCTTATTGGCCCTTTCGTGATGAGTTCGCTGTCGAAGATGGGATAGCCATGAAAAGTCACCGCATCATTATCTCCACTGTACTACAGAAGGAGATCTTGACAAAGTTCCATGCGGCACCCCAAGGAACTGAGAAGACAAAGCTCAGGGCCAGGATGTCTGTATACTAGAGAGGGCTAAACAAAGACATAGATGAGATAACCAAGACATGTAGCACTTGCCAGGAGCTACAGCCAAGCCAGCAAAGAGAGCCCCTGATCCTCACAGAGATGCCACAAAGGGCATGGCATACGATTGGCACAGACCTCTTTACCTTAAAGGGTTCAGAGTACCTAGTAGTCACTGATTATCACTCAAAGTATCCATTTGTTGGGCAGATACCAAGGGGACAAGGAGTCTATCTTTTTGTCGAGGGTCAAGGGTCGAGGGTCACATGTCAAGGGTCGAGGGTTGAGGGTCGAGAGTAATAATTTTTTTTTCTGAGCTTTTTTTTCAAATGTCACAAATCGTAGGAGTCGTGAATCGGAGGCTTGTCAAGCCCATTCACTACATTGAAGTGTGTTTGCTTTGTCATTGACATCAAATCTAATTTGGTAAAATGTTGGCATGACTTCCTGTCACACGATCAGTCGAACTTCTCAATAAATTTTCTGAAATACATGCTGTAACTACACTGTAACTACTAGCTATTACAAAGGAAGGTCCCAGTGGAGGAAATGTTCAAAAAAGGTCTTACCATCGCTTGTAACTGCGGGTCAATCAAAATTCAAAGTTTTGACAATTAAACTTCAAAGTTTACCCGCCCACTTGGGAACATTTTGGCGCCACTCCGCAAACACTTGAAGAGGGGCAAAGTCAGCAACGCGTACGGGCATTTTGTCTTTTGCAGTTTTGAAAATCAGAATGAATTATAGGAAATCAAGAGAGGAATTTCTGTCGGATGTCGACTGTGATCTTTTACAATATCCCAGGGAATTAAGGAAGAAAGGGTTCACCTCAACATTGTCCGCACGGTATCTAGCTGAAGATGATCTTCATTTTCTCCCTGAAGGCCACAAAAGGTAACAAAAGACTAGTCTTGAACATGATTGCTCGGCTAACAACGCCTGAGAGAGAAATAGCAGCTTGAAACATCATACAGCATCAACACAGCAGTTACAAAGCCCTGAATCAAATTTAAAATCTCCTGCACGAAAAAAGGTCTCCACGTCGGGCTGAACTGAACAATGATGCGGACGAGTATCGAGTACCGAAAACAAGCGACGTTTCTCTTTCGACAAGCAGGCGTCAGTTACTTAGCCAATGTGAAAGGTTCATCGAGGAAAAGACAGGGGCACCCAATGGATCATTTCGGTAACTTATCTGTTCGGAAGGCCTTTAATCCCCACTGATTTTCTGAAGAGAATTGTCACCTGGAACTTTCGTGATATGAGAAATTTAATGTCTGTTGTTTTCGAAGTGTAAAAAATGTCGTTTGGAGTACCGAAAAAAAGTCAGCTATCATTTTTGGAAAGGCGATAAGACCTAAGGTTTTCAGGGAATGGACAAAAAAGCCCTAATAAATTCGAGAATACTCAAGTTCCCCTAGAGTAACCGAACAGATAAATTTTTTTTTTAGTGCAATTTAAAATTAACCTACAGAGCTTTAAAAGTACTTCAGATAGCTTAAAACAGCGTTTAAAAGCATTTGAGAGAAAACGGTGGTTGGGTGCCCCTGAAAAGAGGCAAGAATTAAAGTTTAAATTTAAGGAAGCAAGCGCTAAAAGATAAGAACTTGACTAAAGCTCTGCCAAGATAAGAGACGCAGCTTCCACGCTTGGAAATACCAGGCAACGCTAAGTAAGCTTAATTGTCATGAAAGAAATCACACAGTTCGCACCTGCCGAATGGCAAAATGTGAGTCAGTGTTTTTCTGTGGATAGTTGAGTTGGCATCCAGATGAAAAACAGGAGTTTCAGGAGAATAAAAGGGAAATAGCAGCATTAGAAACGGCCACCGTGAAAATAGAACTGGATTTGAACTGGCTTTCTCCCGAGTGAAAATAGTTCTTTGAATAAACACATAGAGGAAATTTAAAAAGTTTCTCCATGAATACGTTTAGTGTGTTTTAAATTCCTCTATTTATTTCCTATCATTCATTCTGACTAGGTATAAAGTACTAGGTGGAAGATTGTATTCACCAAGTTTGAAGGACGTAGCTTAGCTAGAAGACGCGCAGTTAATTTTTCTAATTTTCCATATATTTGTCTGTATTTTTTTTCCCGCGAGCCGCGTCCATGCGGCCAAATTTACAGACAAATGTATGGAAAATTAGAAAGATAAACTGAGCGTCTTCTAGCCAAGCTACATCCTTTAAACGTGGTGAATAAGCTCACAAATCTCACAGATATTTTTCATCGTGACCAATCGCAAAGCCCTGCAAGTTTACCGAAGGAAAGTGGTAATTTAGATCACAAAATGCACAGATATTTTTTTTTAACAGCGAATTTACCGAAGGAAGAAAATAGCCGTAAATTTGCTTCCAAAGCTTCCATCGCCTCCAGATTTCACCTACAGTTCCTGTTTGATAAATGGCAGAGGAATATTTCTTATTGTGGCCTGTCAATAACACTGGAAAACAATGAAGCCAACACTTCACGAAATCCCATCGGTAGTAACATGACCTAAATGACTACAGCGACATAGAGAAAAAGGTACACAAACAAAGCCAGGGAAGGCGTTGTCATTTGTTTTCCACAGTGAAAAATTTGAAGCTAAAAATGTGAAATTCGAAGCGAGTGAGACACTTGACACAACATTGTCACTCTCAATACAAATATTAACGCGAACCACATTCTGTTATCCCTGTGTTGTTTTTTTGTTGAAGAAATTACAACTGCAAAACTTAATGTTTAGATTTATTTCTACACGGATAGCCATTCAAAAGTTGATGGCATTAGTACATCGGCCAAAGCATCCAGCGTGATGAAGTCACATGAAAAACTGGACTTTGAATGTTATAAACGTTATAGATAAATAATCAGGTCTGTGATATATTTACATTTAACCAAATCAAGGAAGAACATGTAGACCGGACTCGACTGAGCGGCGGAAATCAAGCCTACAGCAAGGAGTAAAACAACAAACCCAGAAAAAAATAATATTACCCTCTACCCTCGACCCTCGACAAAAAGATAGACTCGGGGACAAGGCAACAGCTACACAATAGTCAAAATGCTGAGACAGTTTTTCAGCGAGCAGGGGATTCCCAAGGTAGGAAGATCTGATGATGGGCCCCACTACAATGGTCAAGCATTCCAAGATTTTCCAAGAGAACTGGGTTGAAGAAGAAGAAGATATTATTAAGGTTTCCAGCATTTGACAAGCTCCCCACACTATCCATGTAGCAATGGTTTTATTGAGAGCCAAGTAAAATCAGTTAAAGCTGCTCTTCTCTAACCAAACACCACCCACAGAGACCCTGACATGGCCCTCCTGTGCCTGAGAACCACACCCATTGATGACAAACTGCCATCACCTGCTGAACTACTCCTTGGTCAAGCAATCCAGAACAACTTCCCAAGGAAAATTCCCGGAGACGCCTTGAGTAAAGTTGTTGTCCTCAGTCTTGAGGAGAGGAAGGAGCTGCAAAAATTCTACCATGACAGGTCTGTGAGGTAACTTCAGGAATAACACCAGGGCAAAGAGTAACTACCTACGATCAAATGAAGAAGCTAGTCATAAAAGGGGATAAGTGACGATTTTGGTTGCTTTTCTTTTTTCTTGCTCCAAATTAGCTGAATTTTTGCATGTGGTCTTCAATGTAATAGAAAAACGTGGTTCTGTATTTTTGTCGCTGGTTTTTGCTTTGTTTTCGAGTTAAAACGTAGGCAAAAAACTTGGCTTTTCCTAGCCGTCTTTAGGAGTTTATTTGTTGAACAGCAAACAGGCAGACTGTTTATAGTGTATGAAGTCAAAACCGAATCCCACAGCATATAGAGCGGAAATCTGGGAACGGATTGTTTACACCGGTTATTGTGACGTGAACACAACACGTGAATCGATCGAGCGTCAAACGAAATGCCATCAAACAAAAAAGAGATGTGCCGCATTAGAGCTCTGTCAACTAATATCTTAAGCATTGTTTTAAAGTACCTTGTATGCCTACCTGGTGGTTGAGAGGCATCATAAAGCCTCGATAAACCCGTAAGTCATCAGCACGTTTTAAAGAATCAAAATGTGTTCTGAAACTTCGAAGGCAGCTGATATACCGTAATCGTGTTATCGGCGTTCGAAGTCGGATCGAGCCAGATAGCAAAGTCCAAGAGCAGTTCCTGCCCAAGAAAAATACCCTCTGGTGAGTTGTGGTCCATTTGCCAAGCGTTGCTAGCATCAAAGTTTGGAAAGCGAGAACTGGTTTTAGAGTTTGTCTTGTATCGACCGCCATGTTTTCCCGCGCACGAGGTGTAAAGACCCTTCCCGGCATGCATTGCGATTATGTTCCGCGGACCTTTCTCGAACTGGTAACTAGATTTAAACATAATAATGGCCAGCAAGTGGCGATGGATTGTAACAGATATGTGATACAGTTTGCGTTGATTTTATTTCAAATCGGCATGATTTGTAGTGTTTTGAGCTTCTGGGATCAGGGGACATGCAGATGTATGGAGACCCGTACGTTGCGCAGAAGGGTTAATCTGTTAATCTGTCAGCCCTATTTATAGAGCATTTTCACGTGGAGTCATCAAATTCTTAAATCCAAAACTAAACAGCCACCAAAGTTGTTATCCTCATCAGGCATAAGAGGTACCAGCGCATTTTGAACTTGGAAGTTATGGCGGTGCGTGACATAAAGCTACGATCGCGTTTGTTGAAAACTATGTTTTATCTCGTGATTTTTTAGTCATTGAAGACATTGCCATATTTGGAAAAGTGCTTGTTGAAATGTTTATTTGTTTCATTTTATTTTTATTTACACCTTTTTTTGACCTGAAATCAACATTTTGGAGCTTATACGTTGCGTGAAATTACCATTTTCAGGAGCCCATCATGGGCTCCTACCATTTTGCTGTTTTCTAAGTGAAACCAACATCCTTGCCGTCACGTGTTAACGTCAAATCAACATTTTAACCTATTTAGACTTGAAATCAACATCATTGAGCTTATGCGCTGCGTAAAATTGACATTTTTCTGGTTTCTAAGTGAAACCAACATCCTTGCCGTCACGTGTCAACGTGAAATCAACATTTAAACCTTATTTGACCTAAAATCAACATTTTTGAGCTTATACGTTGCGTGGAATTGACACTTTGCTGGTTTCTAAGAGAAATCAACCTCCTTGCCGTCACGCGTTAACGTCAAATCAACATTTTAACCTATTTAGACCTGAAATCAACATCATTGAGCTTATGCGCTGCGTGAAATTGACATTTTGCTGGTTTCTAAGTGAAACCAACATCCTTGCCGTCACGCGTTAATGCGAAATCAACATTTTAAGCTATTTAGACCTGAAATCAACATCATTGAGCTTATGTGCTGCGTGAAATTGACATTTTGCTGGTTTCTAAGTGAAACCAACATCGTTGCCGTCACGCGCTAACGCGAAATCAACATTTTAAGCTATTTAGACCTGAAATCAACATCATTGAGCTTATGTGCTGCGTGAAATTGACATTTTGCTGGTTTCTAAGTGAAACCAACATCCTTGCCGTCACGCGTTAACGTGAAATCAACATTTAAACCTTTTTTGACCTGAAATCAACATTTTTGAGCTTATACGTTGCGTGGAATTGACATTTTGCTGGTTTCTAATTGAAATCAACCTCCTTGCCGTCACGCGTTAACATGAAATCAACATTTTAACCCGTATTTAGACCTGAAATCAACATCATTAAGCTTATGCATTGCGTGAAATTGACATTTTGCTGGTTTCTAAGTGAAATCAACCTCCTTGTCGTCACGCGTTAACGTGAAATCAACATTTAAACCTTTTTTGACCTAAAATTAACATTTTTGAGTTGATACGTTGCGTGAAATTGACATTTGGCTGCTTTCTAAGTGAGATCAAAGTCCCCGCGGTCGCGGCGGGCCGATCCTTTGTTATGATAAACCGAGGCGAGACTTCGACTTATAACAAAGGCTTGGCTTGGTTATTATAACAAAGGATCGGCTCTGTTTATCATAACAAAGGCCCGGCTTCGTTTATTTGCAGCTTCGGCAGGAAAAGGGCGTTAGGTATTTTAATCAAAAGTGAACTTTGTCGAAAACGCTCCAAATTTCGCATAGAGTTTTGTTGAGGTATGTTTAGCAATGTCCCGTAGTTTTTCCGCTAAACTTTGCTTCATTTTCGGGATATTCCGTATGCAAAAAACCACTCGGTTTTCCTAGCAGCGTCTTTATAAAGCGAAGCAAAAACCAGTGGCAAAAATACAGGAACACGTTTTTCTATTACATTGAAGACCACATGCAAAAATTCAGCTAATTTGGAGCAAGAAAAAAGAAAAGCAACCAAAATCGTCACTTATCCCCTTTTATGACTAGCTTCTTCAAATGTCTCAGGCTCGCAGAAAAAAACACTTGTCTCACTGTCTCGCAAAGACTCGTATTTACCATTCACCACCCCTAGTGATGCGATGGAATTTCTAGACCAACGTTTAGAAGCCTGCATTAACAACCTCACTCGACGAACACCAGGTACCAGATACAATTACCAACTACCAAGACAGCGACCTACTTGTTGTAACTGTAGTGCGGGTCGTCACTTTGAACAAAGTTGCCCTCGGCGAGAGTACCATCTGACATCGCAGAACTGGTATTGGCCATTGTCACAATAAAGTACATGTGTGGTCTTGATCGACACCATTTCTTTAACCTACAGAAATTGTAATAACACGCGTGTCACCCAAATTTGCTGCAAGTCAGCTTGGAGTTTCATGTGCCGTTTGAAAACCTCTTTATCTGCTGGCTTTTGACCTTTTGTCTGTAAAGAATATGTATCATGTTTATGTTGCGTGAAGGCTGTGTAAGTTTAATACAAGCCCATGCACTTTACTTTCTTCCAACTTACACATGTGTAGCTATATAAAGTTTCCGATACTCGTCCTCCCATCTTTTCTTAGTTTTTTTTCTTTTTTCTTCAAAACAAGATGGCTACAGGACGAAAGTGGCTTTCGTCTCTAGCTGCTTTGAAAACCCCAGCTCGAGGACATCATATTTCTTGACGGTATTCAACTCAAAGCACAACATATGCCGTTTAAATCTTTCATAGATGACTATTGATACAGTTCTTCCATATCAGTATAACTTTTATTATTATTATTATTATTATTATTATTAGTATTATTATTAGTAGTAGTATTATTATCATTATTATTATTATTATATCGGTATTACTATTTTCTCACACCTCACAAGGTCAATGGAGAAGGATTTTTCTCACAAATATCAACTTTGAAAACTGTTCCTTGGATAAGAAATCAAATTGCAGCACTTGCGCAGAAGGGTGTCGAATGCCCTTTAATAAATAAGGTACAGACACCTGCACTGTGTAGATATACCTTGTAGTAGTATAATTATTTGGCATTTATTTATATATTAGCTGATTTTGTCTGTTGACTTGCACTTACAAAACAAGGACTTTGATACAAAGGCAAAACATAACCAATAAAAGTTCAGGCCTTTCCCAAGAGCTAGTTTATCTTTAGTCAGCAGAAGAACACAGACTCTGACCAGGTCTGTGTTTTTTGGGATGTGCAGTTAGAGACTGCTTATCATTGATTCTCAGCCAGTCAGCTTTGAGTGGAAGTGACTGGACAGCACAGACCTTCAGATTAGGCTTGGCCTGTGAGATTCTTGTGCCTAAAATTTAAACGAAAAGTTGTCTCTGCATGATTAGGATGAGATTGTTTTAAACTAACTATATGGATTTTGAATACTGTTTTAAATCAACAGCTTCAGTCAATTTAAGGATTGATGTGTATGCCACGAAACCTGCAGAACACAACACACAGGATAGAACTCCTGTTTCAACAACAGAATCAGTAGTATCTAATGATGGTGAGCATAAGGAGACATCTGCAGTACCTGTGCCATCAGAATATACATGTATGCAAGCAGAAAATGAAGCTCTCCAAGCATCTACGGAAAAATTATTGGGTTTGATTGCTCGCAGGTACCTGAAGGCTACACCACTGAGCAACGAGGATGACTTAAATAGCTTTTTGGCATACATGAAAGAAATGCGACTCATTATTACTGGTGTTAGTATTGGAAGTTTGCTGATAACAGTGAAGTGTGATTCACTCCAGATCCTGGAGAGCTTGTGGGTGGATTATTTGTCTGGTCATCTTGGTGAAGTGGTTCAAAGATGTTTTGTTACGGAAGAGATCTTGACAGAATTGAGCCTTGAAGAGTTGCAGCTTAAAACAACAATCTCAGAAGAGGAGTATAAAGCATGCAAAATGTTCCTTGGGAAAGATTCAGCCAAAGGTTAGTTTTAAAACAAGCCAAGAATTTCATGGTAATGATCATTTCTGGTACCATAATGTTATTGAGAAATAGCAGAACTGGAAAACTCTTTCTAATGGAGATCTTCATATCCTTACTGTTTGAAATTTATTTAGTATACATGTATATGAGTTTAAATTCTGCTCTGGTTCTTGACAATCACATTGTTCAGTAGTAAGTCAAGTAATTCCTTTGATCAGACCTCTGATTACCAGACAGTCTATGTGTAACTAAGGGCGCTTTCCATTCAATAAAAAATTCTGAAAATCTTGGAAACGGGATAAATGGTACGGAAAGTTTTTTTCATCATGAAGATCATTTTTGGTTTTGTCATGAGTGTAATAAGAAGTAAAGCTACTTAAGAGCAGCCTTATTACTCTGTATTCGGGAAGCAGGAAATTTTATTCTTTCTCTACTTGTGGCTTTTTCGATTTACCCACGTTTAGAATCAGTTTGAGAAGCTGGTAGGTTTTATAAGTTAACGACTTCTCCTGGTTAAAATGTCAATCTTTTTTTTTACCAACATACAGAAGCAGATGAAACAGATGATGATGATGATTCAACATTTAATGATGAAGGTACATAACATGAAAAAATTGTTTTTTTTTCTAGCAAGGGGGAAAATAGGCATGCAATGTGTGCTTGTACCTATTGCAAGATGCCTTTATAAATAAATATATGTCTGCATCAAAATCGAAACACATGCTAAAATTTACTTTAAAGACCAGTCTCCTTTCGAATATTTGCAGACTAATTGAGTGTGTAGATAGACGGGAAAGACAAACCCTGATATGATTCTATTATAAGCAAGTGTCTAAACCTCAATAATCTAGAAATTCCAATTGCAGCTTATTGAAAATATATATTATGTGACGCCAGTCACGTAATACATGTAGCCTGTTTAATCTATGTGACTTTGAACTTATATTTTGGGCTTTTTCTATAGTTTTATGTACCTTGCGTGAAATGTCAAAACAATGTTGTAATAATGACATGGATCAACTCTATTTTTGTATATTTCCCACAAAGCATGGCCCACAAATGGAACAAAAACAGACCAGAGGGCTCAACAATAGAGTTCTTTGAATATACCGCATGATGCAAATTTGAGAAGAGACTGTTGCGAACTTTTTCATTTTGCCTTTGTGAACCTTAGTTGTCCAGAAATTTTTTTCTGTATTATTATAGTAGAAACGACACACTTTTGCACAGTACTTGCTTTGGTTCCATATTGGACATACCAAGATGTGTTTTAAGCCCGTAAAACTATGCATTTTCTGCAGTTTTCATAGGGGCTTGAAAAGGGAATTCTTCGACATTCGACGAAATCCTTCAAAATGCTTGAAAAATTTAAAACTTCCTATTGTTAGATAGAAGAACAGTAAAGCTCTAATGCTAAGTTTACCCCATGTTCTAGTTTTGTAAACTGTTTCAATGCAAATACCGAGAACTTTGTCAATTTTCCAGATATTTTTTGCATATTTAATGAGGCAAAAAGCTGTAGTTTCGTTTTTTCCAAATTTCTCAAAGACTTTAAATTCCTGGAAAATCGGAAAAACATTTTCAAAAGTAGTTCCCTAAAAGCGTTCTTTAGGCTAAGTTTCAGGATTTTCGGTTTTTTCGAACCAGGCCAGCCATTCTCGTTATTTCCTATCAGTGACTCTTAAGGAACGAGTTCAGGCTTAATAAAAACTTCTACAACAGACCAAATCCTGTTGCTGGAGAATGGACAAAATTCCAAAACTTCTACAACAATAGAGTCAAGCGCAGATGAAGATGTCGCGATTTCCTTTTTTGGCTTCAGGAGGCATGGTTTCAAGCAATGCCTGGAGAATGAAGAAGCCTAAGCTTGTCAGCAACATAACACCAATGCCGCTGACGAAATCTTCTAAGCAAAAGAAATCACAGCAGTTTAAATACAAACCTGTATAAAGCTCTTGTTATTTCTCGCTTCTTGGATGATTTTACTGCGACAGGTTTCCGTGCCAGAATTGTAGATGTCTGTTTATTTCAAGTTGGCATAAGCCATTGTTGTCATAAACTGACCCATGCCGACATCTGTCAGTGCGGAGGGGATTTTTAACATCTAATCATACCAATCTCATAAAAGGTTTTTCATCTTTTTCTCGGCAAAATAAAACTGCATATAAGGATAAACATTTTTAATTCATTTGTTGGCGTCTTCTGATGGAATTGGCTGAAAATTGGCAGGTACGTTCCAGGATGCCTCCTCCAAAAGAAGGGTGTTGGGCTTTGTTTAATTTCGCTTCCGTTTCAAAGTTATGGACTCTTTAGTAGAAGGAAACGTCCACATGGAAAATATCAAACTTTAGAAGGGTGTAGAAAAAAACCCAACCCACATCTGGAAAATCGCTGACACCCTTTTTGAGGGTGTTGTGTGAGGAAACATTTCAGATGTTAATCGCGCCGCTCCGATAATTCACGTGTGTAAGCAAACCAGTTTAAGGGAAGCAGTGTTTCTGGGTATTTCTTTTAATCCCACTGCGACAATAATTTTTTAGAAAATTTCAAAGATATGATTGTATTCTATAACTATTACATTAAGCTTTCAGAAAATGTATAGGTTGATGGGGTTTTCTTTCAAAGCGCCAGCTTAAGAGCGCAATTTCCATACACTGTCAATCTACCTACCATGATGTCTTAATGGTATTAGCCTAGTGCTGAAATTGTGGAACAGTGGATAAAGCTAGGACGTCGCTTAGACATTGATGATGCAAAACTTCAAGAAATAAATCGAGGTCATGACCAACTGTCTGAAAGGGGATACTACATGTTAAAGCACTGGAGACAAAAGGAAGGTTTAGCTGCAACATACCAGGCTTTGTGTGATGGGTTAAATCATAAACTAGTTCAGCGACAAGACTTGGCGGTGAAGTTCTGTTACATTAATGGTAATTATTTTCTACATTATTAAAGTAATTGTTAGGTCTAATGGGCTTCAGTTTGTAGGCTGGATCAAGCAGGCTGGGTTTATACCCTGGGTGGGGTCATTGTGCTGATGACTTCTGATGACAGAACAAATTTGTTTACTCTTGAAGTTGTGAACCTTGTTCTATCAACTACATGTATCATGCTTTTGATATTTCCTGTTCACAGGTCACAATGTGATGTTATATGATATTACCTGCATATCAACTGGTGTGAATTTTAATGGATATTTCCTGCGTGTACTTGTGAAATGAAGTAGAGCAAATGTCTGGACAGCTTGCTTCTGCAGAAAGAGTTGAATGTCAGTTCATACATAAATTTAAGTCTGATTTTCACTGTTGTGTCATTCTACAGTGCAAAACATGGATAGTATGGTAAACAAAACTGCCTTTCTAATACTAGATAAAGGTTTTTATACAAGACCCAGATGAATTAAACCACCATATAAAAAACTCTGCTTTGATGTGAAAAACATTGAAATGCAATCATTCAATTGATTTTTTGTGATAATTGTGATGCTTGGTTTATGATTTAACGATTGATTGAATAAACATTCAATTATTGAACATTTAATGTGTTTGACTGGCAAATTGTTTGAATGAGTTAGATTGTGATATGATTTATTGCCAGACCCAAATGAAATCAATCAAATGATTGAAGTTCACTAACGAGAGATTACTGAATGTTTCATTAATTGCACTGAGCATAAGCTTAAATAGATTTGAATAGTTATGGCATGTTTTAATGAGCCTGAAAGGTGAATCAAAATACAATCCGTAGAACATGCAGTAAAGCTTACCTCTAAAAAGAGATTTTGTTATTATCTAACTGATTTTAACCGGTTACTCATAAACTGACCAAAACTACAGGCCTTGAGGGAGCTTATTGGTCGTGACAGCATTTGTGACTTCATCACCTTTTGATCATCAGCTGATAAACTGGGGAAGCCTTTCAAACCCGCAAAAGTTCCTCTAAAAAGAAAAAAATTGATCTACCCTCCTGCATCATAGACACTTTGAGTTGAAAAAATTGACCACTTTCCGTATTGTTTTGGTGGAAATTTTTTAAAGAAAGCTAAAGACCAACAAAGTCGGCAAAAGAGAAAACAAAGAGAAAATGGGTAAAGGCAAAAGAAAATGATACACTACAGGATTTTAACTTTTTCTAAGTTAAAGTTTGCCTTTTGGGTATGCCCAAGTGGAAAACTAAACTATTGGCCTCAAATTGAAAGAGAAAGTTAGTTAGATGTCTTGCCGATCTAAATATCTTTCGCCAGTTTGTTTTGTCTTCTGTAATAGTTTTGTTCCATCGCTTTGGGCCTCCATGCTGATCATTGTATTTCCGATGAATAATTAGCCAATAAGAAGTCTTTTGACTTTGCCTTAGGCAAATTTATATTTACATTTTCAGTTAGACAGAAGGATTCTGGGTCCTCATGACTAACACTTTCAGATGTTAAATCCTTGGATTTTGCTTTTGTCAGGAGGTGACCTGGAATAGCAGAAATAACTTGGTAATAATGAAGGAAGGAAGTATTCTTCAATGAATATTTGTGCTGAAAGATCAGAAAGGATGGGGCTTGCCCCTTCTCATCTAAAAGATTTTTAATTCTTTTAATGCCTTTCGTAAAGCATCCCTTCCAGAAAAAAGTTTTACCTTCAATACAAATTTCCTCATAATTAAATAAGAGTGTATCTCCCACGTCACATCCATAAAGAGTCTTTAGTTCATGAAAATACGGTAGGATGTCCTTGTAAAATAGGGGCAAATTTTCAAAGTCCTCTACATGTCAAAAGAAACCAAAGTCCTCCATAAGTTTTTAAAAGATGATCTGGAGCAAATTTCCAATTTGATTGGCTATTTTGCAACAATCTTAGAATCCATGCTAACCTTAACGCTTTCATCATTGTTACGAAGTCTGTCATACGCAGCTCACTGTTTTCATAATTCTGGTATAATCCCTCTCTTTTTATTTATTTTGTTCCTTTTATTTTTCCCCAGAAAAGAAAACAGTTTTCTCTTGACATTGATGTTTGAAGCTGAATATATTAAAGATGATACGCCAAGCGCCTTGATTATCATGGTTTTACCAAATCTTGTGATCTCCATATATCTAACTTTGCTTGCAGTCTATTTATCTTTAGGTTGAAATTCATTTCATTGTTTTTCTTTTCGTGGTAGGAAAAGTAAATACCCAAAATTCTAGTTTGCCTACCAACCCATTTTAAATGTAACTACCTGTTCTTATCATTTGTCCATTTCCCCAGCCACATACTTTAGTTTTCTTTATATTAAACTTAAGACCAGAAATTACACCAAAATCTGCTGCAATTTACAATCCTTTTTCCACAGAAGACAGATTGGCACAAAAAAGGTTGGCATTTCCAGAGAATTGACTGACTTTAATTTCCTTTTCAAACACAGAAATTCCTTGGAAATCAATACTTTGACCCAATTTGTTTAGACATTAGTTCTGCAGTTAGAATTAACAAGTACGGTGAAAGTGGACATCCTTGCCTTACTCCGGTGGATGGTGAAAACCAATTTGTTGTGTAACCATTGTTAAGCACTGTACTCTCTGCTTCCGTATAAAGTACCTTTATCCAATTTCTTAAGCTATCACCAAAGTTAAACATCTTTAATACATTGCTTATGCATGACCATGCTAAAGTATCGAAAGCTTTCTGAAAATCTAGTGACAATATACCAGAGCAACTGAATTTCTTAGTTTGCTCCATTATAGCACTAATGAACCTAATATTTTCACCACCTTTCACAAAACCTGTTTGATCTGGGTGAATCAAGGATGATGGCAATGGTTCAATTCGTTTTGCTATAGCTTTAGAAGCAGTTTTGCTGTCAACATTCAGGAGAGTTATTGGTCTCCAGTTTTGTAGTTTTAGTAAAGAAGATTCTTCTTTTGGTATCAAACTTATTACACCTCTTACGCTGTGAGATTGATAATTGTTTATTTTCGTATGCAGAATTAAGACAGTCAACTTAAAGTCATCCCCAATTAGGTCAAAAAAAGTTAAGTAAAACTCGACTGTTCAGCCATCTTCTCCAGGGAATTTGCCAGCACTGCTTTTTTAACATGTATATTTATTGTAAGAGCTATTAAAGTTTCTATGGCAAACAAGTTGTGAAAATAGTGAACTGGGCACATTGCATTGTATAATTACTTGTACTGTACACTTAGCTCTCCCTCTCTATCAAGGTGGCCCTACTATAATTTTGGGTTTACTAATTTGTAAGAAATTATTTTGGGTCATAACTTTTGCCTAGAGCTTTGGCTCAACTAAGACGTATCATTCAGCAATAAGATGTTTGAATTCTGGTATTTTAAACTTTGGAAAAACCTTTTAAGGGTAGACCCTGTGAACAAAATTAAACCTGTTCAAAGACTTTTCTGTTACATTTTTGTTAGTTTTCTGGAATACCATTTTATATTGATGTAATAACACTCTAACCCTGTTTGGCAACATCGTCAGAGCAGAAGAGTGGAGGCATTACAGCCACCTTAATTCAGCCCTGAAATTTTGTAAACCTGAGGCTTTTTGACCAAACAATTTTAGTTTCAAAATGCAATATTTTTGTAGGACTGTTTCATGTACTTGCTGTAATATGTAAATTTGTGTGCTAAGCTGATTGTCAACTGAGGGCACAATTAAAAAAGTATATCCACTAGTTCTGCTGTAAACTTTATAAGATTCTTCAGCACCTGCTGAATTCTTCAAGTTTGTGTTAAGGAAAAAAAAGAGAGAAAGTATCCAACATGTTTGTGTCAAACTCCTTTTAATTGAATTTCTTAATAGTGCAAATTTACACATTGATTTTGTGGCTGTATGGGATTGGAACTGGGGAAATGAAGGTCTGAATTGTAAGCTACCCAGTATCTATTCACAGATGAAGCTAACAAGCAGTTCTGTTTAGCAATAAGAAGTGAGCCTGACTGCAACAATGATATGCACAGCAGTGACCCCAGGAGGGGAGGGAGGTCAGACTCTGCAAGAGGTTTCCATCAGATGCAATATTTTTAAATGCAGAGATTACACTGCTGTGAAGTAGGATCTGATACTCCTTAACTTTAAGTGGTGCTTTATAGTTCCTTAACCAATCTTCCTTCTCTTCTTGAGGTAGCAGTGGGGAAGAATTTAGGATTATGCTGCACATTTCTTAATAATGGCATGTAACATGTATGTAATGGAATGTGTATGTTAAATTTCCACCCCAAGTAAACTCTTCCACTAAAGTCTTTAGGTTATTTCGGTTTTTATCATTATTCAGTCTGGCAACAGGAATTTTCATAATTTATGTACTCTTTGCTTTCAATAGCAGCATTCACTGCACTTTAATACAGTCATTGTCAGTGGTCATTGTTATTCAGAAACCTGTTTTTGATTCCTTCTTTTACAGCTTCACAGAAGATCAAAAAAGGCTCTTCCATAAGAAAGAAACGTAAAGTGCCATGTTCAAGTTATGGTAATCAAGGCAATTTAAAGAAGGCAAAGCGTAAATCAAGTCAGCAGACATCAGAACCAGCCCTTGAAGGTACATTTGACATCTACTTGTGAAAATTAGTCATTTAATTAATAAGCCCATGTATTTCCTTCTGGAAATGAAATGAGGACCACTCGAGGCAGCGATAGGAAAATTCCTTGATGTTGTCAGGCTTCCGAATTTAAATCCTGGTTGCTCTGCCAACTGAGTTACAAGGCCGGGTATTCATAGGTGTACCCAGCTCCATGCCCTAGTGTTAATTCTCTAATTCTAATCCTCTCCTCGCTTCTTTTCTCTGTTATAAGTGCCTTAATTAGTCAACTTAATTAGACAGCATGCTGCATAAAGTTTGGTTATTCAATGCATAGCTGACGAAGTGATTGATGCTAGTGATAGATGCCTAAGGAATAAAATAGTGAAAATCCTTACAAGGCCACTCTATAACCTGTTACCTGCTGCATATATTTTTTTTTACTTCTAAACATGCAGCAAACTTGTGAGAGATGCCATGATGCCGTTCTGTTGCATGTTAGGACATAGCATGCATGTTAAAAGACTTTTTCGCAAATAGAAGCCTTTTTTAACTTTATGTAATAATGGTAATACTATTCTCTTCATTTTAAGCCATTTCTTTTCTAGTTAGGTTGTATTTAAGAATGTTTCAGTTGAATTCTGTTTTTAAAGACCATTATTTAACAGACCATATTGAAGTAATGTTCGTGTACTAGATGTAATACCCTGATGCCCTCCCGATAAAAAACCTTACTAAAACCTCAGCTTTAAGTCATGTCAATTTCTGTCCACTTTAATGAAACATACAGCCATGTAATAAGATCTCTCCTTCTCATCAGATGCAGATGGAGATACAGCTTCACCATCTTCTTCAGATTGCACAGAAGCAGACAGTGACAGAAAAGGAGATTTGGCAACAGGACTAAGAGGTTTGTGTTCTTCATGTACAATACACCTGTACATGCGGACTTTGTAATGGATGTGTGTACTGATCATGTTGCAGAGGAGTAACAAAGCTGTGTTTGGTTGACCTTGTCCTGGAAGAAGAGTATATTCCAGATTATTACAGAGTAGCCATTCTGACCAGACCTCAATAAAACCCCTTGAACGATAATTCAATTTCTGGAATAATTTAATCCCTGGATGGATTCCCCTTCAGTGATGCATTGAGCTATTTTCTTCTGTGCACTACAAACCCACAGATTATCATAGTTATTTGTTGTATTCATCTTCACATCCATCACGTGTCAAGAATTCCATTCCTTATTCTCAGTTTCTTAGACTTCGTCGTCTTTGTAGTGATGACTCTGATTTTACCTTAAAATCAGAGGAAATGTGGGATTTCTTCGACAAACGTGGCTATCCTGCTTCTGTTGTTCAAGCGGGCATCATCACGCCCAACAAATTGATCGACAGTCAGCACTACAAACGTCACAGAAGGAAAATAATGAGAGAATTCCATTCACCCTCACATTTCAGCCTCACAACCACGTAGTAAAATCCATCATTCTAAAAAACTTTAAATTACTTCAAAATGATCCCGATACTGGTAGAATCTTTTCGCAACCTCCATTAATTTCATTCAAACGCGACAAGTCAGAAGTCAGAAGTGCATTCCAAACAAGTGATCAAGCTTTTAAATGCGCACGCGCGCGATTTAAAACATGGCCTTACATTCGCAACGTTAAGAAAATATCGGGACCCAAGCGATCCATCAAGATCACTGATCATTTCACCTGTACTTCAGCCAATGTCATCTACTGCATAACCTGCACTCTTTGCAAAAAGTTATACATCGACGAAACAAGGAGACGACTAGGCGACCGATTCCGAGAACACCTTCGTTACGTAGAGAAAGACGACAAAAATGCATCCAAACCGGTCACGAGACATTTTAATCTTCCCAATCATTCTAAGCTACATATGTCAGTCTGCGACCTTTCCCTACATCAAGGAAGCACGGAATACCGCAAAACTCTAGAACAAAAATTTATTTTTCAAATCGGTACTCTTAATCCTCACGGTATCAACGAACGCTTTTCATTGAACTAATTTATTCTGTTGTTTTTCCACGTTACCATGCACCAACCAATAGCGAAGCTCCATTTTCTGTATATAATTATTAAACCACACACAACCCACAAATCCTCGATTCGCTCCGACGAAGGGCTAACGCTCGAAACGTCAGCTATCGAATCTCGTTACGGTGGCCAATTCACATTATCAGTCTTTTATCCGCGCTTTGACCAGACTTCTGCAGGTGGATTTGACGATCTGGATGGCCTCTTGTGTGTTCAACGGAGACTTAAGTTTAAGTCCGGCCGGAACAAGACCCTGGTCTTTGCAGCGGTGGTTGAACCAAAGTTGTTGGCGTATTCGTCTGACAGTACTTACCGAACTGATGTAGTTGATGTAGTTGTTACTGACAAATCAAGACGTAAACTTCAATCTACGGAGAACTTTATTGACGCTATCAAGACAGTACAGATACCTGACGACTACAAACTTGTGTCTTTTGATGTGAAATCACTGTTCATCTGTATTCCACTTCAGTTGGCATCACAGTGTACCGAGACCGCTATACAACAATCTACTGTTGAACTGCCGTTACCGACAGAAGACATCATGGACTTACTGAACCTTTGCCTTATATCGACTTACTTTCAGTACAACGGTAAACACTACAAACAGTTGCATGGAACAGCCATGGGGTCGCCTGTTTCTGTTGTCGCAGAAATTGTGATGCAACACGTGGAGGAACGCGCCCTTGAAACTTGCCGACAAACGATACCGCTTTGGTTACGTTACGTTGACGACACCTTTACCGCCGTTCACAAAGGCGAAATTGACGATTTTCACAACCACCTAAACGAACAGAACGCCGACATCCAGTTTACTAGAGAGATCGAAGAAAATGGAAAACTACCTTTTCTAGACTGTTTGGTAAGTCGCGACAACAACGAACTACCAACGACAGTGTACAGAAAACAGACGCATACCGACAGATTACTTGACGAATCATCCTACAACCCGACTTCACGCAAAGCCACGACTATAAAGACTTTGACGAGACGAGCGCAACTAGTTTGTGACACACCGTACAACTTACGTGACGAAAACAGATACCTTCAACGTGTTTTTCACAAAAACAACTACAACGCTGACTTTATTAGACGACACATTTACCGACCTACTGAAGCTGACGCTACGAACAGGAACCCTACACCTGTTACTACAGTGACTATACCTTACATTAAGAGCACCTCTGAGACCATCTCACGGATCCTACAGCCCTACAACATTCGCGTAGTCCACAAACCTACAACTACGTTACGACACTTACTGACCAACGTGAAAGACAGAGACGAACCTAACAACAGGCAGGGAGCGGTTTACAAGATCAAATGCTCCGACTGCCAGGCTTCCTACATTGGTGAGACTGCCAGAAACCTTAACACGAGACTGACTGAACACAAACGAGCCACGAGAAATGGTGATGCCAACAATCACATTGCTGTACATCATCAACCGACAAACCACAACATTGACTGGGACTCTGCTCAGTGCTTAACCTACAGTACAAACTATTTTCAACGACTGACTCTGGAAAGCTGGTACACTAACCTAGAGCAAACGCCTCTTAACAGATGTCAACAACTACCAGCGCCTTACAAACGACTTATCCATGACGGAAACGAAACCGAAACCCGCCAATGAATGATGACAAACTTTACACGAGTCTTTCAACCAATACCATCATGGCTATACTGACCAATCACGTTCAACGAACCAGACTTAAAACATCATCCAATGACAAACACTATTCACTTGACTCTGAAGATGACTTCCGCTCAGGTTGTCGAAACGTCAGTCACCAACAACAATTCTTTTCAGAACTACACTCACCCGGACGATCACACTACACGAACTAGAGGAAATAAATGTCTGAACACCGGTTAACGATTACAGATGTCATGCACCATATGGGGCACCCGCTCTATACTCAGATGTTTGGAATACATTCCGTTTATACCAGAATTGGGATGATACATGTAGTAGCTGAATCAAACAGGCACGGGGTAATTCCAGAATGAGGTCAATCAAAGATGAAATGCACACTAAGTACAGTTGTTGGGAATAAGCACAAAATTGTCCTGGCTGTTGTAACCTTTACATAGGCTGCAGATAGCAGTAGTCTACATGAATGGCAAACTGCAATAACATTGTCCCTAAATTTGGATTTAACTTGCTCTTAGGAGCAATATGCTAAATGAATCATTACAGTGCAGTGTAATGCTACTTAATACAGTTACATACTTAAGGCATTTTCTAATTTTATTTTGCCATAACTGTCAAATTTCTTGCATGATCATTGGCTGATTTCTATTGTCAATTCAACAATTGATTCATGCTTTCGCTGGTCTAGTTCCTGAACTCTCTGTTAACTTCTACTCTCTATTGAACCCTGGTGCAAGAGGAGAGAGTCAATGATACCTTGCATTGATATGTTCAGAATACAACCATTTTCGCCCCTAAAAAATAAAAATTAATATAGAAGCGTGAAGCTACTAGGATCTGATGACATAATGGAGGTTCAGTAATAGGGGTTTTTCTGTGGTGAACCATATTTTAGCTTAGTCATCATGTCACATTACGCGTAGTCTCGATTTCCGCCCTTCTCTCGGGGCTGGTGCCCGAGTTTCCTCCCCAAGGGGGAAGAGTCCGGGCTCCTTTCCGGAACAGCAACTGGTAAACGAGGCTAAACATCAGGAGGAGCCTGAGAAGCGATTGGGGGCCTCAACAAATCCTCAGGCAAAAGTGGTGGACTTGTTTATTGAAAATTTTAAACGTGCATATATCACATAATCATACCTTGATTTAGGCTTGGTTTAGCTTTTACACCCGTTTTTAGTCATTCTTGCACGCATAGCAACTATTTTTCGGCATGCCATCTCTCTAAAATTTAAGCATAACTGATTTCTCTACGGTGGAACTCAAGTTTAGTCATGAAAGATGGATTTATTTGACATCAAACTTAAGTTGAGAGTATCAAGAAGTCATTCTGTGAGAGTTGAAGCGACTGATTTGATTGCGGACCAATTTAACCTGAAGTCACTACTCAGACTATTGAGAGCTGATTGACTGCACTCAAGTCGTTTGAATTATATATCCCGTAAATTGGGAAACATGCAAGGTTCCCAGGAAAAATTGCCTATTTTGCAGTTTAAATGGTGTTTCAGCCGTTTAAATAGCATTTATTCTCCGTTATGCATGTCATATGAATATGGGTGTAGTGAATCGAACCCAATCAAACAGTTTTTTAATCGAACTCAATCGAACTTCATCGAACTTAATCCGTGGATTAAGCGATTGTGTTTGGTACTCGAACAGAATGGAACTCACACAAAAAAATTGTACAATCGAACTCAATCGAACGTTCGATTTTCGAGCTCTTGATTTTTGTTAAAACTGCTGTTGAAAATCAATAACAAGCTGTAGGAGAATCTTGTTTCTCCAGTATACCCGGGAGTGAAGCATTTGTTTTTGGTAAACGCAGAAATTTCGGCGGAGAAATGGCTTCAGGTGCGCTGTGGGTTGTTAGCTTTAAATGCGTTGTAAAAGGCTACCAGGATTGCCACTTTGACGTGAAAGAGCGAGGATGAAAATTGCGACGTTTTAAAGACAATAGCCGAGAAAGGCCGAGCTTTTCGAATTGTAAACGAACACGGACAATTAAGTCACCGTCAACGTGAACTGGTTGCTTCCCTGTGGCCTGTAAATGCTTCGATTACTTGGTAAGTGAAGAAATAGATTCCACCGAAATATACTGTGAGGATAGGGTATATAAAATGAATAATCAGTATCTCTGAAAAGGATGAGAGAAACCTGTTTTCGATGACCTTGCTTTGTATGTATAGGTTTACCAGAGCTGGGGTACAGTAACGAAGCGTCCAGACCACATAAAGTAAGCCTTATTCAAGCGAATTTATTCACCGATCCAACTGAACGTGACCTCAATCCTTGGACTGAGTTCGATTGAGTTCGGTTGCCGAACTCAATCGAACACAATCTAGTTGTTTGAGTTTGATTGGGTTTGATTTGTTCGATTACGGGTTGAAGTTCGATTGGTTCGGAAATCGAACTCAGGCGTCAGTCGAACGTTCGGCGTTCGATTTGGTTCGATTGCCGAACTTAATCGAACTGAATCCATGGATTGAGTTCGATTGAGTTCGATTTTCCAACGTTCGATTCACTATGCCGGGGGATGTAATAAGCAAAAATTTAGTTGTGTACATATTACAAGGAATAACGCGAGAAAACGTCATCTTGACATCATTATCAAGTAAGAAATTAAAAAAAAATACTGGTGAGGTGCGGTTTTTTTTATGTAAATTATGTACAAGTGAGCTATGAATTTTTAACAGAGATATATTTGTGATATTTAACATTATTCGCCAAAGGCGAATTAAGTGAACATTGGTGATTGTTTTAGTATAATTTTCAGAGGTGAATATCAAGGGCTACAAAATAACGGACTAAAACGTAAAAACACGGACGCAATTGCTCATGTGCACACATGTATGCAGGCGTAGTTTACATGTACATCGATTGTCAATCAGTTTACTCATCGAAATCGGCAGTAAAACAAACGAGCAAAACACTTCGAAAAATAAATTGATCCGGTACCTTTGCTTTATCGTTGTTGACTTCATTCACAGTTGTCATCATCGCCTAAAAATGAGCAGCTTTAGTTTGAAGGAAAATAAATTTCGGTCAGTCGATCTGACCTGCTTGCGATCGACGCAACCACTGCGTTTACGATTCTTAAAAGCCTTGAATACGAGTTCTTGAAAGAGATTTTTGGTCCAAGGGCGACAGCAGTCATTTTGAAAATATTCTAAATCCTTTCAAATATCCTGGACTTGAAGTGATGTCTTTCGAATAAACGAAAACTTCATTCAGCAATTGTCCGCCATGTTTACTTGCCGAAATGGCAAAGATGGCGAGCTTAGCAACCAAGTTCTAGCGGGGTGAATATAGCGTCATGTGATGAGCTTTTCGACCAATCAGAATATCCAATTCTTATATTGCCTCTGGAAATTATACTAATATTTGATATTTTGTAATTACCACCTAGATCCGTCTTTCAAAGGCAAGAATGGAAGGAACTTACTGCACATTGCTTCAAAGATTGGTAATGTCGCCATCATCGAGATAATGCTGTCACGTGGTTTTGATATCAATTCAAAAGATAGTGATGGTGACACTCCCTTGATGATCGCGGCTTTGTGTGGCAAGATGGCGGCCGTAAACTATCTTTTAGACAAGGGAGCAGATGCGTCTTTGAAAGGCCAGTATGGAAGGAACTTACTGCACAAGGCTTCCAGTGGTGGTAATGTCGCCATCATCGAGACAACGCTGTCACGTGGTCTTGATATCAATTCAAAGGATAGTAATGGTGACACTCCCTTGATGATCGCGGCTTTCACTGGCAATATGGAGGTCGTAAACTATCTTTTAGACAAAGGAGCAGATGCGTCTTTGAAAGGCCAGGATGGAAAGAACTTACTGCACTCTGCTTCAGAGGGTGGTAATGTCGCCATCATCGAGACAATGCTCTCACGTGGTCTTGATATCAATTCAAAGGATAGTAATGGTGACACTCCCTTGATGATCGCGGCTTTCTCTGGCGAGATGGCGGGCGTAAGCTATCTTTTAGACAAGGGAGCAGATGCGTCTTTGAAAGGCCAGTATGGAAGGAACTTACTGCACATTGCTTCACAGATTGGTAATGTCGCCATCATCGAGATAATGCTGTCACGTGGTTTTGATATCAATTCAAAAGATAGTAATGGTGACACTCCCTTGATGATCGCGGCTTTGTGTGGCAAGATGGCGGCCGTAAACTATCTTTTAGACAAGGGAGCAGATGCGTCTTTGAAAGGCCAGTATGGAAGGAACTTACTGCACAACGCTTCCAATGGTGGTAATGTCGCCATCATCGAGACAATGCTGTCACGTGGTCTTGATATCTATTCAAAAGATAGTAATGGTAATACTCCCTTGATGATCGCGGCTTTGTGTGGCAAGGTGGAGGCCGTAAACTATCTTTTAGACAAAGGAGCAGATGCGTCTTTGAAAGGCCAGAATGGAAGGAACTTACTGCACATGGCTTCCGATGGTGGTAATGTCGCCATCATCGAAACAATGTTGTCACGTGGTCTTGATATCAATTCAAAAGATAGTTTTGGTAATACTCCCCTGATGATCGCAGCTTTCTCTGGCAAGGTGGAAGCCGTAAACTATCTTTTAGACAAGGGAGCAGATGCGTCTTTGAACGGCCGGTGTGGAAGGAACTTACTGCACAACGCTTCCTATGGTGGTAATGTCGCCATCATCGAGACAATGTTGTCACATGGTGATGATATCAATTTAAAAGATAGTAATGGTGACACTCCGTTGACAATCGCGGTAGTTCGTGGTAAAGCCGAAGCTGTGGAGTATCTTCTCAGCAGGGGAGCGCAGTAGTTTCTCTGGTCATGCGCTTTTAAGGAAGCAGTCTTCTACTTCATAATACGCCCTCATTTTTGAGACGGCACATTAGCAGTTAGTTTTTACGCGCTCAATGTTGTGAAAAAATTAGTGAGAAATTTTGGTTACTTGTGTAGAGTTTGAGCTCACATATTTAGGGTTATTAAGAGTGTTGCTCTGATAGCTGTATTTGCTCCTCAAGGAGGAATAGAATAATGAATTCATTATTCAATGTAATGGAACATTCAAAGTTCACGCAACAATGATTTCAGGATATATCGTTTATCTGTGTTCACAGAGAGCAGAGGAACTAGTGATCTACAACATTAAGTATAGGTTTTCATGAATTTTCCTAGTCAAATATATCAATTTCAATATTATTAATTTCAAATTCCCATAGCATATCGCAAGACTATCACGTAGAATGAAGTATATGTAGTTGGTAGAATGAAGTAACAGTTGACAGTATCTAAATTCCATAGCACCCAGTTGATTTTCAGAGTAGTTTCTGTAATCTGTTATTGAACAATTATCCTGTGAAATAACCTGGAATACTGTATGGTACTTCACCGACGAGACTGTAGGCTCAGTGAGATAATTAACTAAGATTATATTCTGCAAGATTGAGCGAGAAGACTCTTTTTATTATACAACAAACTGTCAAGGAGACGCATTTTTACAATAGATGGCGGACGATTCTTGGCAAATTGTATATTACAGGAAGCTATAGAATATATAACTGAAGAGTAATTTAATGTGCTGGAAAATAAGTACAAGTATTTCCTTTTAAACATTAGCACTAGAAAGGAAATGAATACCACTTGAAGCAAAGGAAAACTGCTTGACACAAGCGCGTCTCTGAATTAAATCACCGTTGCTCTGCCGACTGAGTTACAAGGCCAGGCAGTGGTGGTTGTACCCAGTCCCATACTCTAGAATTAATTCTCTACTTTCCAGTTTGTTATATAAGCGCAGCAGTGCATTGGTAATTGTACCCTTCCCTGAGGTGGCACTTTTGTACTTTAACAGAAAATGGCCCCGATGGTTTGTTTTTTTTCCAAAAATACTGAAAGACCTGAGGGTACATGCAAGTCAAGTTTCAAATTTAGAAACAGCTAAAGCTTGATATGTTAGGAAAAATAAGGCCAGGAAAAAAAATTCGTGTGGAAGGTAGGCTAGCTAGTAATCCTTAAATCCATGAGAGTGCGATGCTTTTTATTCCGGCTTTATTTAACTGTGGATATGGATATATATGAAATTATTAATTTTGAGGACTTTTAATAGATTTGTTTACCTTAACAGAGTTTTCGTAGATTTGTAAATGTTTAATCAGTGTTAGTGGATTTGTATTTTTTAAAACGGATTTTAATTTAGTATCTTCCTTTTTTACCAGAGTTTTAGTATATTTGTATTTTTTGAGCAAAGTTTTTGTATTTGTATTTTTTAACTGAAAAATAAAACGAGACTTACCTGTAAGTTGAAGTTTGATTAAGATTCTGAGTCACTGGTCGGGTGCAAGGGAGTCACGCGAGATATGCGTGCGCACCTCTGCGTTCAGACTTCAAAGAAAAAGACATACCGGTCACATAGAAAGATGGGTAGGGTTATTAAATAGCCTTACTTCAGAAGCAAACATGTATCATGATACAATGTTTATGACAGGGTGGGCACTTGACTCCCTTGCTCCCGACCGGTAACTCATAGAATCTTAATCAAACTTCAACTTACAGGTAAGTCTCGTTTAATTTTTCAATTCTATTTCGTCACCGGTCTATGTCACAAGGAAATCACGTGAGAATTGAAAGCATGTGACCGTGAGAAGTCGACCATATTTTGACAATAGCAAACCAGAGTTTTAATCACACCTTATGTTTATAAAACAACCTGGTCATAAACATGAATAATGCTTTGTGACAGTCACTCTGTAAACAACTGGGGTTAAATCAAGTACCAAGCGTACATAACGACTATTTTTGCAAAGCAGTAAGCAGTTTTTGTCCAAAGTTATCTGCCGGTTTGAAAATTGCTTTGTAATATTTCATGAAGGTATTTTCAGAGTACCACCCAGCACTGTCCATGATAGTGGTTATTGAGAGTTTCTGAGCTTTTGCCGCTGAAGTTGATGCAGCTCTCGTGCTGTGGGCACCAAAGGTGGATGTATCTATACCAGCAAGCTTTAATTCGTGTTTCAACCATCTACTAACAGTGTCCTTGGAAACTGGCCTGTATGGTTTCTGATAACTAATAAGTAACTTTTGATGATAATGCCTTATCTCCTTGGTCCTCCAGGCATTCAGAGATATACCTCATTACACAGATTCGAGGATCTTCATCGAACGAGAGAAATTCTAGCTTAGTACATTCTTTACCAGGCTTAGTGGTTTTTAATAAATCATTAACAATAAACATAACCTTGCTATTAGAGACTTTCATGTTCTTTGTAGTCAAAGCATGAATGGCCTGACAGCGTTGGCCTGACAATATGGCCATTAACATGACTTTTTTTAGATGAAAACAATTTTAAAGATAAAGTTTCTGCAGGATGCAGAGTTTTTAAGTGTTCAAGGACTATATTCACATCCCAAACTTCCTTGTATTTAGGTAGGGCTGGTCTTGTCGTAAATGTTCCCTCAAGAAAACGAGAAACAAGTGGATGATTACCAAAGGACTGGTTACCCCGTAATACAATGACACTGGCCAATGCACTCCTCGCAGTGTTTAACGCACTGTAACTGAGCCCCTTGTGGTAAAGCTCGGCAAGAAAGTTGAGTCCACTTGCTACAAGAGGTGAAATTGAATTAATATTCCATTTACGACAAGTCGCTGTCAAAGCTATTGATGGATCGAATTATACCACCACCTTTGTTGCATACCAAATAGTCTTTAAGTTACTGTAAACGCAATATGACTAGAGCTAGCAACGGGCACGCACTACAAATATAGCAATGGCCCGCCTTTACTCGAAAACAATTACGCGAAATGTTAGTACCCAATCTACCTCTCAGACTACTCATGCTCCCAAAACTCTGTCACGTGACATCACGTCCTCAAACTAACACACCGGGGCGCGATCCATTCAACCAAAATTTCCGGGCTGAGGTTCGAAAATTTCTTGGTGGGAATGGATCGCGACGCGTTCGGACGGTCTCGTTCCATGCCGCTCGCAAAACGAGTTTCCCGCTTATTTAAAATGGATGTTGGATCACTGTTGCTCGTATTAGAGCAAGATGACAATTTCGACGGTGATATCAATGATATTGTGTGAGCTGTTTAATGCGTAGTAATTTGACCCGTATATTGGGCTATTTTGAGAGGAACGCACGAGACCGTTCCTAGATATTTGCCGTATGAGTTCTAACACCATTTTCGAATGACGAAAAGAACATTCCAAATTCTCTCGGGAAATAAATCGTTTTTAAACGGTTAAAACATACACTTGGCTTGCCAAGCAGCTACAGACGGACCTGTTGTAACTGCACATGGATGTACGAGTAACACCGATAGATCCGCTGTTAACAATCCAAAAGCTTTAATGATAAGTGTTTTCCTCCATGTTGTACATGAAAAATACCGAACAGCGAGGTACTGGGATTGAGAATGTGTCGGAATGGTCAAATTTTCGATCGGACCGGTCCAACCGGGAAAAGTGGTCCACCTCGAAAGCCGGACGGACTTTTTCGAAACTTTCCGGTTGGACCGAACCGATCCATTCAGTTTTAGACCGAAATTTCAGTTAATTTTGGTTGAATGGATCGCGCCCCAGGTGCTTTCCATTATGCCAAAGATTCCGGAAATTTCGGTAGGAAGCCAAATGGAAAAGTCCATTTCGGTACCTTCCGACCGGAATATTCGGGATCACCTCAGGGAGGTGGTCCATTTATTCCGGTTGGAATAGTCCGACCGAAATTGCCGTTCCATTTTCACAAACCGGTTCACCGCCCTACTTCTCTTCACTTATGTAGAGAACTCGAACAAGGAATGAAAAATGATAAGAGCCATTCCTCTTGGTTGGCCCGGTTTTATCGGAAAATGTCATTCCATTTTCCTCAGGTATCCCCACTGGTCTCTGACCGGTCGGTTTGGCATAATGGAACGCACCCACCATCTACGGGTACATTACGAACTCACAAAGTGACCAGCTTTCAGTTGGTAGAGCTCTGCACCGGTGTCGCAGAGGTCACGGGTTCGAATCCCGTTTAGACCTGAATTTTTTTCGGGCTTAATTCACACCTGCTTAAGTTATGCGGATAACTTTTATGATCAATCATGTCTTCATATCTTTCTCCGTGGTTGAAATGTATGCGCTTTTATATATTTATGTACGCTAGGCCCACAAAAGCAGTAGGAAAATGTTAATAATAATGATGTTATCTACCTTTGGTATGCGTCTGTCCTCCAAATAGTGAGAACCGATCAAAATGTGAGAATAAAGCGCGATGTTTCAGCCAATCAGAACGCGCGTTATATGGAAACTCTATTAAAATTTGTCATAAATTATGAGCTGGGTGCGTGACCACTTTCGAAGTGCATTGTGGGATGTAGTTCTTGGTACAACATTTAGTTGAAGCCTGAAGCACTTGATTTGCGCTTGAAAGCGGTGAGTGGAACCATGGCTGCAGTATTTCAAGGAAATAAAACTAGGGCAGAATCGAGAAGGTTAAAAAGAAAGGACAAACAAGATGAGCTAGGAGTGTGTCGGATCAGACGGAGTACAGGAGATCAACGCTCACAAACTCTTGGCTCTGGCTTCGTCGTTAAGGATCTGCAGATTTTTCCAGGCCTTGATTTCTTTTACTGTCTTATATCAAGCGACAAAGTCTTCCTCAAGGATGACTGTAACATAGAAAGTTATTACTTGGACTTTAAAAAGTTAGATTCAAGTGACTTGAAAACAATTAAGTTAACAGACGTCGCTGACGATCCAGCCAACTTTGTCCGTACTTCCGGCTTGGTTGTAATTCCCATCAACCCATCCAGAAAATGCCACGAAAGTGAAAGCATTTTTGATTATCGACCATTTAAAGTTCCAAGCGTAGGAATCGCACCTGGCGAGGACTTAAAGTGTTACTTTGTAGATGATGGTCTTCCTGGGCAAACAAACTTTTCGGTGATAGCACTGGAGCTGAAACCATCAGAGACCGTTTCAACGCAGTATCAAATTCATGAAGCCCTTGAACGTCCTTACACAACTTATGAGGAACTTACTCGTCACGGGAATCGTAAGCCCTTTGGTGCTGCCATCTTGAAGAAGCGTAGTAACGGCGAATTTATGGCGGTTGGAGCCCTAACCTTTACAGATAACGAATGCAGAAACATAACTTCCGCGTTTTTTCCACTCCATCTAGTCAAACGTAAGTGGCCGGAAAGGCGACTGTGTCAAAATTGTTGCATCTGTTCAGTGTAGCAGAAAACAACGGCAGTAAACATGAACTGAAACCTGCAACGGCGGATAGCGAGAATGGCGGAAATAATTATCGGGTGTAGCTCCTTATGTTGTGTATTGTCGTCACTCTTAACGTCACATGTGTGTACGAAACGATAGAAGCTGCTTAAAATACCAAACAAAAGCAGGTTATGAGAGCTGTTACACTACCGCTTTCAATTAGGCAAAGTCTGTTTGTTTATTTGTGTTGCTTTATTAACAGAGTGAATTCGTATAACCCGTTCATTATATGCCAAAGAGGCGCATAATATTCTAATGGATTTTAGTATAAATATCTACTAGCGTTCTATCAGGAATGCTGTTCTCTGAATAGCTACGCTACTCTATCTATTCTGTGATACATAGTGAGATAGTGAGTAGCGTGTCAGTGTGCTCTTGTTCACAAAATGACGGCCGCTTCTTGGCATTTTTGAAGTGTCTGTGAAGAGGATTTAGATAGAGTTTTGAACGACTAGTAGATTTTTACTAAAACGTTTAGATTATTTGCTCTCGATTTCTATGTGTGATAGTTGACTCGGGCTATGCCCTCGTCAGCTATCATACAATAGAAATCTCGAGCTCATAATCCAATTGCTTATTAGAAAACAATCCTTAGAAAATACACATGCAGATTGGTTAAAAATCGTGTTTCCATAACTCGATAGAAACACAGAACTAGCATGAGCTGTTGACGTAATGATTGCATGAGCAAAGATAATTTCGATTTTTATAATAAACAATTATCAGATGAGGCTTTTGTGATATCCACAATAATCAAGGTCGAGGTAAGTGTTATCAGCCGAAGCTGAAGGCTAAGGCTGATAACACTAACCAAGACCTTGATTATTGTGGATGTCACAAAAACCGAATCTAATAATTGTTTTATTATACATTGTTTAAAGAAAATGCATTATTTAAACAACAAATGCATTATTGCACCGAGCACAGTCTATTTTCGACAAGCCATGCTTTTACTTCGCTGTCTGTGAACTTGACATTGCTCTTGGAAATCATGCATTGCGCACACAACCTACAGATTATTCACTAACGTGCCACCAGATTAGTGAATAATCTGTAGGTTGCACTGTTTCCCAGAATTAACTGTAGGCTTTAAGCCAATAAGAAGACAGATGGTGACTTGAATGTATAATAATCAAAGTTAACAAGTTGTTTTCCGTTTTTTCGTTGCAGTGTTTTCTTAACGAAAAAGAAGACATGTTCTCCATGTTTCTATCAAGTTATGGAAACACTTGTGAAAGTTTGGGAGAACTCCCACAGCACTTCTCATTCTCCCAAACTTTCACTCGTGTTTCTATTAACAAATTGACGTCAGTTTTTTTATGTGTCTGTCCTCTTATTGATGATAAATTGCATCATAACATTGTCAAAGTGGCTGTGGAACCATGAGCCGCAGTAAACTTTGGCAATGTTATGACGAAATTTATCATCAATAAGAGTACAGACATATAAATAACTGAAATCAATTTGTTTTTTACAATAACAAGCCCCCAAAATGGTCAAATGTGGAGAATATATGAGGGAAAAGACGCTGTGAACAAAGATGATTGAATTTTATTTAGAATCATGCAAACATTGTCAATAGCTTTTCTTGCTTTTTGAATGGCTACTTAAAAAAGTCCATAGAATCTCATTGGTTAAAAAGTTGACAGTTTGACAGCTGAAAGTTCAACTTGCATAAATTGAAATTTTATCCTTGTGCACTCTTATTGATGATAAAAAATGAGTCAATCCCCATGCAAGAAATTAGACAGTTATTGTAAAAAAACTCGATGGAAACACGGTAAATGTTTTCTAAAGTAATGACCAGTTTGGGTGCACAACCTCATTTTGCCGCTGGAATGTACTGGACTGTTTTTATCTCAATTAAAGCTTGTTATTTTGAATAAATGTCTACCATTAGGAATTTGAAGCACTAGGATAGTTTTCCATTCATCCTTAAATTCCCAAAATTTAGAAATGTGGACAAATGGTGTGGAAATTTCTTGGGAAATTTTGCAAAACATCCAGAAATTATTGAATTTTCGCTGTCGCTGGTTTCCCTGTGTTGTTCATGCATTTTTCCCACCGTTTAGTTCCTGCTTTTAAGTCATGTAACCTGTTTGAGTGTGCATATGATTCACTCGAAGTAATGACGGATAAGACGGATAACGACGCAGTTGATTGATGGAATTATGTACAAGCAAACAAGAGCATCTCATTGGAGTGTTAGTTGAATTAAAGTCGGTGAACTTGAGTGAATCTTGCCTATTGAAACCAAGGGAATTGGAAATTAGTCCTTACATTCACAAAGTGAACCATTCAACCAAAAAACTGGAAGGAAAATCAAATTTGAAAATTCTGGTAAGAAATCTTCGAAAATTTGGATACAGAGCGGGGTGAATAGGTTTTCAGATCGACGGATTTGGCCTTAAAAGGCACACGGATTGTGGATTTTTGTGGTAAATTGAGCAGATTCACGGATTTTGAAAACACAGTGGATCGTGGATCAGCTGTGAATTTTGGCAAGGATTCTGGATTGTGCCTGTATTGATGTTCGAATCTTGGGTCCTAAATGAAATTTGGATCATAGATCTTTCTTCAGCCTTTGTTGGTATGTTAATGAGTTCATCCAAATTATTTCTTTTTTCAAACGAAGCTCATGTAAACTCAGGTGTCAGACTTTTATTGCAATTGTACTGTGTTAAAATCATCAAGCATATTCATTTGCCTTCTTTACTATTTGGGCGAAATTTACACTGGTATTCACATTTACCAGTTTACCTTTTACACTTCTGTTTCCGGATGTGGTTGTGGTTTTGGATTTGAACAAAAATATTTATGGATTGACGGATTTGGTGACAAAAAGGCACGGGTCGGGGGATTTGCATACCCCTATTTACCCTCCCCTATACATCTAATAGTAAGTGAGTTTGTTCTTGTGTTTGTAAATTTCGGAAAATGCTTTTCCATTCGTCAATGAAAATGCCATTAGTTTCAGTTTGGTGCGTGCTTTTATAATAATTATTATTATTGTTTTCCTCATTACCATTTACTGATTCTCATTGGCACCCATACAGGTTATTCCAAAATGACCGCCATTTAAGTATTCTTTTGTTTACTTGCAAATTAGCCCTTTTTGCCTCGCTCTTAAACTTGAAATTCAAAAGAATATTTTCCCTTAAATGAGGCAACAAGGGCTCATTTTCAAGTAAACACAAGAATACTAAAATGGTGGCCATTTTGGAAAAAGGTGTATTGTAAGTGGGTGAGGGAGCACATTATACCCGACAGTCTAAAAGTTATTTTAATCAGCCTCAAAAAAATTTCTTTAGCATATGTCATAGTACATGTAGCTGAGTTATGCTAATGCAAATCATATGTTAATTATTAAGTGGGTTTTCAGCAATAGTTAATGCATATTATGCAATTCCATCTTTTTTTGTAGAAACATCTGAACCTTTTTCTGATCACATTGAGTACCCAGTCCCAGTTTCTGAACAGCAAGCCTCTGTTGATAATGCCCCTTCAATTGAAGTTGAGTCACCTGGAGTGGCAAGTACAGGTAATGAATACAATATCCACATTACAATTTGTACCTCTTGATTTTTCAAATATATCACACAGAATTCCACAATAGAATATAGATGCCATTTCCAGTGTTTGCAAAGATCTGCAATAGTTCCAGAGATATTTAAGTATGAAAAATGTGTAAAATATGCAAATGAGATGACTGATGATGTCATACACTCAACCCAATATTATCTCGAGTATATAAATAGAGCTATCTTGGTCAATTTGCAGCACAGACCACTGAAACTTGGTAGGCTAATAGTTCAACAGGCAAAACACGTACAGCTGTAAAAAATTCTGTTCCCAAAGACCCATGGCAACTCACTGTTTTTCAATCAATCAATCAGTCAATCAATCAGTCAATCAATCAATCAATCAATCAATCAATCAGTCAGTCAGTCAGTCAGTCAATCAATCAATCAATCAATCAATTTTTATGTAAAACACAAATTAAATCTTAAAATGGTCTTCCTAGGAGTCATGTGAAAAATTACAAAGAATAAATTAACTATATTAACAGGAATGCATTAACCAACATTACATTACATCAAATAACCAACTAATTAACTAGCACACAATAAAAATCTATAAAATAAAACTTTCTTTAATTTATAGTGCACTAAAAATCCCAGGACTCCAAGTGGCCAACTTGTGTCCACATGCTATTTATCTGCAAGGGTACGGGACTTATGTTCATGGATCTGAGACTTGCACTCAAAGTTTGCTGGCAAACTCATTCCCAGGGTCTTCCCACCCCCTGGAGTGAGAAAGAGGAGGGTGGCAAGATGAGAGATCCTGGGAACGGGGTTGGTTTGCTGGCTGTGTGAGTCCCAGGACTCACTACAACCTTTCTCTAGATGGATCACACTTCCACGGGAAGCGAGGTCAGAGGCGGAGAATGCAAGGGGTTGTGGTCAGGTTTTTTGTACAGGTTACAGACATGACTTGAAAGTTGCAAGAGTAAAAGAAAACAATATTATTTTTAGATCCTTTAGTATTATTGTAAAGAAATATATCTAAAACGTAAATTTCACCACAAGCTAATACACAAACATTTATGTGATTTACTGACCTGGTCCTGTTGGATTATATGCAGCCAAAAATGTCATGTTTTATAGGGGGTGGGTCATGTAATTTTTCACCTTCATTGAGTGGTGGGTCACTCTGTTTTGTGCCAAATGGTAGGGGTGGGTCAAGTGTGTTCTATCCAGCACATTTTCAAATGCTCTGGACCACCTAAGATTTTATTTAATAATCCTCTTCATTTTAAATAATTTCTTTGTTCCTACTTTGGTTGTATTTATACCCCATTTTTGTTTACATTTTGTTATTGTAAATTGTAATGGATGTTTTGAATTCTATTTTTAATAAATACCATTATTGAACAAAGACCACGTTAAGTAATTTTCTGCCCAAATGTCATACCCTGATGCCCTTCTGATAAAAAAAAAACTTCACTGAAACCCCTGCTTTAAGTCATGTCAATTCCTATCCACTTTAATGAAACATGCAGCCATGTAATGAGATGTCTCCATCTCAGCAGATCCAAATGGAGATACAGCTTCACCATCCTCTTCAGATTACACAAAAGCAGACAGTGACAGAAAAGGAGATTTAGCAACAGCTGGACCAAAAGGTTTGTGTTTCGTCATGTTTAATACATGCTGACTTTGTAATGGATGTATGCAGTGATCATGGTGCAGAAGAGCAACAAAGCTGTTAAGGGGAGTGTTTGATTGGCCTTGTTCTGGAATAAGAGTATATTCCAGATTATTCCAGAGTAGCCATTCTGACCTCACCACAATAAAACCCCTCAAACGATAATTCAGTTTCTGGAATAATTTAATCCCCTGGATGGATTTCTCCTTCATTGATGCAGAGCTGTTTTCTGCTGTATAAAGGTTAGCAAAGGCTTATATCTAGACCACTTGTGAGTACATGTATCAAACTATATCGTAGGAAAGGTTGTTATTTATCATGGTAGATGCAATAATAAAGTGTATTATCGTTTGTCTCACGATTAGTCATTTGAGATGTAGATCGCGACGTTTTGACAGCTTACTGCTAGTCTTCTACAGGCGATGAGGTCGACTGATTATGCGGCACCATTTATATCACAAAGGTCAGCTGTGATTGGTGCATTTCGATCCTCCCATTGTTCCATTGTTCTGGCTGGTAGCTGTTCCCTTAGCGGTCCGCTGTTGTACCAGTTTCCTGTTGTTGTGTTGTTTGATCATGGGCATCAATGCTTCAGGAATTTCAATTCCACTGTTCCTGTTGATGTTATTAGGGTGAAGTCTTATGTGGATAGCTTCCTTGACCGTACATGTGTACCAATGAGGATCTCGATCAATAAACTTGACCTCGTTCCAAATCGGATAGGGGCCGGTCTGGTGGGCGTGTTTAGAAACGGGGGAAGTCTGGGTATGGGCGAGTCGTATATCCCTGCACGTCTCCTGACCTAGCGAATCACCGCGGCCAGTCGAGGGTTGCGTTAATGCTTTTGTCCCCAAATTTACGAGAGTCTTGTTATCAGCATTTCCAGTACAAACTACATCCATAGTACCGATTGATAACATAAATCGTCAACAGACAGAGGTCAACTCTGTATTAAAAAATAAACCAACAACAACACCGAACAATAAAGATTGACAGCTGTCCATGTGCTTTGTCATATGACTATTTTCGGAATTGAGCAGTTTCCGAAGGAAATAAAGTAATTACTAGTACTCAAAAGTGCTCTTAAAGGCATAGTTTTTAAAGAAAAAAACGATGCAACAAGGAGGCTTACCTTAGCTTCCAGATAACACGACATTCATTTCATTCCTCCTTCCGGGTGATGACTTTAAAACATTTTGAAATGATTCCATCGATTACGGTCGATAGACATCGTAGCATTTGAGATTTCGATGCAAGTATCGTCGCTTATAGGATTTCGTTGTCGATTTGTCGCAGCAAGTGTTCCTTAGCGTAATAACTTCCATTTCCCAACCCACAAAGGAATTGCTGTTTGCAGATCAAACAAAAAAACATTTTCGGCCTCCGTGTTACGCCATGTTGTTGGACAAAAATTTACGCCTTTCTAGTACCCCATAAAACCTGCCAAACACATGTGCAGAAGTCTTTGGGACAAAAACAATACTTAACAGGGGAGGTAGGAGAAACATTTTAATCCAACTTTAATGAATAAATTAATCAGAATCGAGTGAGTGAGTGAGTGAGTGAGTGAGTGAGTGCCATTGGACTGCCTTCTAATTTTTATTTCAGAAAGCTATTTGGTAATTTATGTGCATTTTAATCTCGTTTTTAGTAGGTTTTATGCCGTTTTTTTAATGATTTAAGCGCTGATGAAAATAGCAATATTGATATTGGAACTATATAAGTTTTATTATTATTATTATTATTATTAATATTTTCAACACTAAAAATGAACTTTATTAAAATCTCCTCAGAAAACCTATTTACAAAACTTCACACATTCCACTATCGTAGACTAAAATTTTGATGAAATTAAAAATATTATGAGATTCTAAAATACTCATTGCCATGCTCATGCCATCATCGACTCTCTAAAATTAGCAGACACACGCCTGGTTAGCGTTTAAACGGCAGACTTTCATATGACCAATTTATATTCCACTATTCATATACTAAAATTTTGATGAAAATAGAAATATTAAAAAGATCCCAAAATACTAATTCACAAGCTCATGCCATTATTCACTTTCTAAAATTAGCGGACACACGCTTGGCTAGCGTTTAAGCGGCAGTCATCAATAAAATCCTCTTGCGGAATTTTGTGGAAAGGTGCCCTGGAGCCCCTCGCGCATGTGCGTACCGACCTTAAAATCTCAAAGGAAAGCAATGTTCTAATCCAAGTAATAGTAATGTGATAAGGTTCCTCATTCTTTTCTGAAGCTTATTATTATTATTATCATTATTATTAATAATATTAGTATTATTAGTATTATTAGTATTAGTATCAGTATCAGTATCAGTATTAGTATTAGAATTAGTATTGCTGGAGAAAAAAATAGGGTTTTGGAAGAGAGTCAATAATAGCGTTTAGGTCAAACTCAGAAGTGATGCGTTTCTGAAATTCCTTTTGAAAATGCGTTTGAAGCGGGAAACCAACTTAATGCAGGCGTGCTCAGCCAATCAGCATCAAGTAATCATGCCCTCTCGATTACCAAAAGTGCACTCGTGATTAAGAAAAAATGCACTCTGTCTCAGTCAATCAACACTCAGTAATTTCGCTCCGTATGTGATAAGTACTGTTACCATTGAATAAGGAAACGTCATAATTAATGCTTTTTCAAACACCAATGACAAGAGAGTTTGGGAACAACAAAGTGGCTTTATTGCTGACAAACACGAAGAAAAAACACTCGTCGTTCGTTCAAAAGGTTTTAATCACACTGATCAATGAACCTATTTACAAAATTATTTAATTGATCACGAGGTGTAAATGTCAATCAAACGTTCGAAATCAATGCTCTGGAATGTAATTACGTAAACTCGATGACAAACGAAACTTTCGTGACAACGAGCGTTGTAAGCCGATGGGAACCTCCCTACCAGATGGAGGGAAACAGCGAAAAGTTACTAGTCCACTTGAGGTTACTAAGATTAATACAAGGTTATTAATAAGGTTATTAATACAACTAGTAAGAGCTATTTGGTCCGTATAAAGATAAAAAGAACCTACCCATATCAAAACCAGCCTACGGGCCTGCAGCTTTTAAACAATTTTCAAGTGCATCCTTTTTATCAAATTAAGTAGCCATCATTTTTATTTGTTGATTTGCAAAAGGCTTCAATTTGAAAAGGCAGTCTCATCATTATTTCTGGATTGTTTCAATATTTAGCTCTCTTGAGCAAAATGCTAGAATAGTAGGATTCGGCCGAAAATTAGAAGTAGATGGAGAAAAATTCCTAGTAGCCAGTAAAGAGAAGTGGACATAATATGCGCAAAGCGTCTTTCATGTTATCCATCAAGGGGAGCTTAAAGTGGGGGATTGGGGATTTGAGGTTTCCCTTGGGAAGAAACTAAGCAGGGAAGAAATGTTTTCCTCAAGGATAACACTATTATTCATTTCCCTAACGAGGATATAAAGTGTGTCATACCCCTCTTTCATACAATACTATTTTTAACTTTACATAGGCTGTAGATAGCAGTAGTCTACATGAAAATTGTGGCTACATTTGAACTTGCCCGTAGAAACAAAATGTTAAATACATCATTACAGTGTAGTGTACTACTACTTCATACAGTTACGTAAGGGATTTTCTAATTTTTTTTTTTGCGGTAACTGTCAAATTTCTTGCATGATCATTGGCTGGTTTTTGTTGTCAGTTTAACAATTGATTCATTCTTTCGCTGGTCTAGTTCCTGAACACTGTGCTAGCTTCTACTTTCTACTGAACCCAGGGGCAAGAGGAGAGAATCAATGATATCTTGCATTCATATGTTCAGAATGCCACCATTTTCCCCCTGAAAAATAGAAATATAAAAGCGTGGAACTAGTATGATCTGTTGACATAATGGGTGGGGAGTGGCTAACAATAGTTGCTTTTCTGTGGTGAACCTTATTTTGGATCAGTTATCATGTCTTGGCTCGATTTCTGTCGTTTTCTCGGGTCCGGTCCCCGATCGTCTTCCCCGACGGAGAAGAGGGCGGACTCCTTTCCTGAACAGCTGGTAATCAAGCCTACACATCAGGAGAAGCCTGAGAAGGGATTGGGGGACTGAACAAATCCTCATGCAAAAGTGGTGAACTTGTTTATTGGAAATTTTAAACAAGAATATACGTTAGTGTTAAATGCCGACTGCAGACAGAGGGTAAAATGCAGACTACAGACCAGGGCTAAAATGCAGAATGCAGACTACAGACTTTTTAAGTATATATCAAGTTATTTCCATTATCGAGTACTGACCATAAACAGGATTATTCAGGCTAATCGCAGTGAAAGTCTGCACTCCGTTTAGCCTGAATATCACTCCGCTTAACCTGAATATCACTCAGGTTAGCCTTAATAATGCTCCGGTTAGCCTGTTGACGGTTAGCTTTCAATGATGGAAATGGTAAGACGGTTCAGTTAAAAAGATTGTAGTCTGCATTTTATCCCCGCTCGGCAGTCTGCAGTCTGCGTTTTACACAGACCGCGAGAGTACATAATTGTTAATACAGTGTACCCAATTAGCCTACATGGGCTAAATACATTGACACTTAAATAAAGTTCGTACGTACTTACATTTCAGAATCTTGATTTTGGCTTGGCGTAGTTTTTACACCCGTTTCCGTTTGCGTGCATAGCAGCTGTCTTTCGACATGCCATCTCTCGACATTGCATGCCTGTGTCGAAAATGTAAGCACAACGGATTCCCTTCTTTACGGTCGAACCCCAATTTTAGTCATGAAAGATGGATTTATTTGACATCAAACTAAAGTTAGGAGTATCAAGAAGTCATTCCGTGGGAGTTAAATCGACTGTTTTGAACGCGGACCAATTCTACCTGAAGTCACTATTGAGAGCTGAATACAGGTGTAATAGAGTAAAATTTAGTTATACCTTTTACGATTAATATCAGCGCTAGAGAACGTCATCCTGACATCATTACCAAGAAAGAAATAAAAAAAGTAATGGCGAGGTTTGTTTCTATTTATGTACAAACGAGGTATTAATTAACAGAGATATAAGTTTGATATTATTTGATATTTTGTGATTACCACCTAGATCCGTCTTTGAAAGGCACGTATGAAGATGAAAAGAACTTACTACACTTTGCTTCGCAAGGTGGTGGTGTCGCCGTCATCGAGACAATGCTGTCACGTGGTCTTGATATCAATTCAAAAGATAGTAATGGTGACACTCCATTGATGATTGCGGCTACGTTTGGCAAGATGGAGGCCGTAAACTATCTTTTAGACATGGGAGCAGATCCGTCTTTGAAAGGCAGGCGTGGAAGGAACTTACTACACTTTGCTTCAGCGGGTGGTAATCTCGCCATCATCGAAACAATGCTGTCACGTGGTATTGATATCAATTCAAAAGATAGTAATGGTAACACTCCCTTGATGGTCGCGGCTGTGTTTGGCAAGATGGAGGCCGTAAACTATCTTTTAAACAAGGGAGCAGATCCGTCTTTGAAAAACCAGTATGGAGAGAATTTATTACACAAGGCTTCCTATGGTGGTAATGTCGCTATCATCAAGACAATGGTGTCACATGGTCTTGATATCAATTCAAGAAATAGTAATAGTGATGTTCCATTGATGTTAGCGGCTTCATCGTGCAATGTGGAGGCCTTAAACTATCTTTTAGACAAGGGAGCAGATCCGTCTTTGAAAGGTCAGTATGGAAGGAACTTACTTCACCACGCTTCCTATGGTGGTAATGTCGACATAATCGGGACAATGCTGTCACTTGGTCTTGATATCAATTCAGAAAATAGTAATGGTGAAACACCATTGATGATTGCGGCTGTGTCTGGCAAGATGGAGGCCGTAAACTATCTTTTAGACAAGGGAGCAGATGCGTCTTTGAAAGGCAGGCATGGAAGGAACTTATTACACAAGGCTTCCTTTGGTGGTAATGTCGCCATCATCAAGACAATGCTGTCACGTGGTCTTGATATCAATTCACAAGATAGTAATAGTGACGTTCCACTGATGTTAGCGGCTTCATCGTGCAATGTGGAGGCCGTAAACTACCTTTTAGACAAGGGAGCAGATCCGTCTTTGAAAGGCCAGTATGGAAGGAACTTACTTCACCACGCTTCCTATGGTGGTAATGTCGACATAATCGAGACAATGCTGTCACGTGGTCTTGATATCAATTCAGAAAATAGTAATGGTGACACTCCACTGATGATTGCGGCTGCGTTTGGCAAGATGGAGGCCGTAAACTATCTTTTAGACAAGGGAGCAGATACGTCTTTGAAAGGCAGGCATGGAAGGAACTTATTACACAAGGCTTCCTTTGGTGGTAATGTCGCCATCATCAATACAATGCTGTCACGTGGTCTTGATATAAATTCAAAAGATAGTGAAGGTAAAACTCCGTTGACAATCGCGGCATCTGCTGGTCATGCTGAAGCTGTGGAGTATCTGCTCAGCAGGGGAGCACGTTAGTTTCTCTCGCCATGCGCTGTAAAGGAACCCCTCTTCTACTTCATATTGTTGTGGTCATTTTCAAGACGGCACATTAGCAGTTAGTGTTAACATTAAAGTATCACACAGTTTTCCGTGTGGCATTACAGGATAATTGTTAAATAGCTGATTGCAGAAACTATAGTGAAAATCAAATGGGTTCTATAGAATTAACATACTGTCAATTACTACTTCATTCTACCTGCTAAATATACTGATAGCTTGCGTTTTTCAAAATTTGAAATTAATATATTTGACCAGAAAAATTCTTGAAAATGTACACTTAATGATGTAGATCACTAGTTTCTCTACACCCTGTGAGCGCAGAAAAAAGGATATATCCTGAAGTCGTTAAGTGAACCTTGAATTTTCCATTACAGTGAATAGTGAATAATGAATTCAAAATTAATATTATAAGAATAAGAATAAGAATAAGAATAAGAATAAGAATAAGAATAAGAATAAGAATAATAAGGTTAAGGATAAGGATAAGAATAAGAATTAGAACAATAATAATAATAATAATAATAATAATAATAACTGTTTATTCACAAATCCATAGGAAAGTGAAAAGGAGATTTCATCTTCGAGGAGCCAATACAGCTGTCATAGCAAGAGTGTTAGTAACCTAAATCTGTGAGTTCAAACTCTACACAAGTTACCAAAATTTCTTGCTACGTTTTCCACAGCATTGAACATTTCACCGATGAGGCTGTAGGCCGAGCGAGCTGAACTAAGAGTACCGCAGAATTCCGAAAGTAACGGTCTCCCCGAAAATGACGTTAATTTTTTATCTGTTTTGAATCTCGAAAGTAACGGTCCACTCGAAAGCAACGACCCACCCGAAAGTAACGGCCCTTTGAAGATTACTGCTTGATTACAATAAAAAACCGTAGTACATTTGATAAAACGTTTTAAGCAGTACTTTAGATCGATGTATAATGCGACCATTACTTTTGTCATTCAGTACCAACATTTGAGGCCTTTTTTTGTTTACACAGTCTGCGTTGTTTATGAGGGTAGTTAGGCCCAGTTCAGACGCCGAACTTTACATGAGCCGAACTTAATTCGAATTTGGACCGACGCAAATTATCAAAAGTACTCCTGTTGATTCAGACGTCGAACTTAATTCACCGAACTTAATTTAGTTTGAAGCAAACACATCGAAACATCAGCGGTTTTCAGGCAAGGTTTGTGCATTAGGTTCGGCATATGAAAAGTTCGACGTCTGAATCAAAGCCGTTCCAAAGCCGAAATTCCCGGCTGAGCTAGGCGGGAAGAACGGCTGAGCCGTTCTAAATTCAAATAGCTGTTGTTAACTGATTCAGACGCCGAACTTCTCATGTACGTAATTCAACGTATTAGGTTCGGCTCATGAAAAGTTCGGCGTCCGAACTGGGCCTTAGTAACATATTTGTATATAAACGGAATTGTTAACTTAATTCGTGTATGCGTCCACTTTGTCTGAAAGACTACAACCGTAGAAACTATTTTTAACCATCCGAAAATAACGGCTACCCGAAAGTAGCGGCCCCTTTTGCCTGCTAAATCCGAAAGTAACGAGGGCCGTTACTTTCGGAATTCTACGGCTTATTCTGCAAGATTGAGCGAGGTGACTTTTTTTATTGTTAGGAAACGCATTTTTACCATATATGGCGGACGGATATAGCGGATTGTATATCACAGAAAGTTAGAGGAGTGATTTAAGGTGCTGGAAAATACGTCCAGGTATTTCCTTTTAAGCGTTAGCTCTAAATAGGAAATGAATACCACTTCAAGCAAATTAAAATTCCTTGACATTATTCTGCCGACTGAGCAGCAAGGCCAGACAGTGGTGGTTGTACTCACCCCCTTAATTCTCTTCTTTTCAGCTTGTTATATGAGCGCAAGTGTATCCTAATACATGATAGCATCGATGAATTTTTCCAGCCTAAAATACTTAAGGGTATATGTAGGTCAAGTTTAAAATCTAGAAACAGCTAGAGCTTGATATGTTAGGAAAAATAAGACCATGAAAAAAAAAAAAAAAAAAACAATTCGTGTGAAAGGTAGGCTAGCTAGTAATCCTTAAATCCATGACAGTGCGGTGCTTTATAATCTTCATTTTACCTCTTAGGATGGATAAATATGAAATTACTAATTTCGACGACTTTTAATTTAAAACTGAGATACTGAGATACGTATGCCTTAACAGTGTTTTCGTAGATTTTTCAGTGGATTTCTATTTTTTTAAACGAAGTTTAATTTAGTATAATCCTTTTTTCACCAGAGTTTTAGTCTATTTGTATTTTTTAAACAAAGTTTTTGTATTTTAACTGATGTTATAGCAGACTGATTTTTATGTTTGTAAAACAGGTGAAAGTGTTAACGTGAAATAATGAGCGAACTTAAAGTTGTTGGCGAGACTTTGACAGCAGTAGTGAAGGTTGCTCCCATACCACGCTTTAAAGTACGCTAATTAAGCTCGTTTTTTATTAGCATAATTTAACACATTATTATGGCACTGTGCATGTATTTATAAGCTGATAGTATTTAAGAAATAGGAAACATGCACTGTGTTTCTATCGAGTTACAGAAACACGACTGGAAGTTTGGGAGAACGAGAAATGCTATGTCGGGGAACATGAGCCGCAGGCGAATGTTTGCACAGCTTTTTCGAGTTCTCCCAAACTTTCACGAGTGTTTCTATTTAACAATTAGATTAAGAGCTCGAGATTTCTATGAGGTGATAGTTGATGAGGCCGAAGGCTGAATCAACTATCACCTGATAGAAATGTCGAGCTCACAATATAATTGTTTTAGTAAAATTCTAACTGAATTCAGATTGCAATGAGGCCGAAGGCCTCATTACAATCTGATTGGCTGAGCTGCTCGTATACTATCAGCCATTGGCGTGCAGTGGTCGGAGGTCGTCCACGAAATGGCGACGTTTTTTTCGTTTTAACAAAGTTGTAAAGAAACATTTTGATGCAAATGGAATACAGTAAAAACCCGCTTGTAAGAACTTACATTTTTTGAAATCTAGCAAAATAGGTTCTTGTATTTTGGGTTAGTTATTGGCAATTTTAAGCTAAGTAGGTTCTTAATTTCTATGAAGGAGATATATGAGTTGATTACCAGTAAAATAAATGAACTTAGGTTTCAAACCATTTGGTCCTTGAATATACAGCTGTATTTATTCATAACTGTATTATGTATTTTCTTGTAATGTAAGTTTTGCAATCTCAAAGTCGCACTCTTGGGTTTAAGTATTTATCATAATTTAACTGTAAGGTGAGGTAAAGTCTGCATACGAGCCATGTGGCCCATCAGGCCGGAGCTTATCCCGGTTTCTGAAGCATGAAGCAACTAGGAGTATTTCTACTCCCCCCTTGATGGGATGCTAGTCCATCGCAGGGTTACCCCCAGCATTAAGTTCGCCGGTACCCATTTATACACCTGGGTGGAGAGAGGCACTGTGAGAGTAAAGTGTCTTGCCCAAGAACACAACACAATGTCCCCGGCCAGGGCTCGAACCCGGACCGCTCGATCCGAAGACGAGCGCACTAACCATGAGGCCTCCCATAATTTAACTGTAACCCACCTATAAGAACCTGCTGGATCTTGCTTGACTTAACAGGTTCTTATATTTTCTGGTCTTAAAATGGCAAATTTCTGCCAGCAGGTTCTTAAACCACTAGGTTCTTACTGTATATGTCATAAAATGACAGTTGCAGTGTAGCCGCAGCTGCAGTAATGTATCATCTTATACGTTTCACCAATATGTATTGTAACAAACGTAATGTAAGAGTGTAACTCGACTAACTCCGGGGTGCAGTCTTAGTTCATTTAAGTAGTGAAGCTATACGTTTGTTTAGAGACATTCTTATGTTTCTTGCAGCTATCTGATCGAGCTTATGTTTCTCGAGCTCGATGTATAGCTTTATTCCTGCATTCCTCTTGTTTCTTTTAGTCGTTGTGGCACCAAGATTCAAATGTAACTGTTTACGCGCAAGTCTGTTAACTGTTTTGTGTGTTGTATATGCCATTGTTCGGCTTAGTTCAAGCAAAACAAGAGAGAATACAAGTCATGTCAGTATCAGTGTAGTGACACTAATGTATTGTCTTGTAAGTTTCACCATTATGTAATGTAATAAAAGTAATGTAAGGGGTGTAACCCCGGGGTGCAATGTTAGTTCAAGTAAGTAGTGATCATAAGTTATGTATAGTTATTAACGTACCTCAACTCAAGCAATGTTGTATGTAATGAATTTAAGTTTAATAAAACATAGAGTGAGTAATCTATTACTTTCCTAGAATTCTAGCTAAATTGATCTCAAGTGATCATTGTCCCGTATTAATTTTTTTTCTTCTACTTTCTAAACCTATTTTAGCGAAATATCCTGCAAACTGAATTGCAGCTAGCAGTGTACTCAGTTCATTCAACAAAAATGTCTCACAACAGCGAATATCTTTTTTTCATTTGATTATTCTGTAATTTTATTTATTGTAAATCTTTTTTTGGAAACTTTGAACAAAAAAGGAATGTCGCCATTTTGTTGACACCTCAAGGCACTACACTATTTAAACAATAGAGTGTTTCTGTGGAGCATAGTTAGAGGAACTATCGGCTGATAGTTCAGAGTTGCCCCGCGGAAATTTGAGGTTCTTAAAACAAATATTAGCAAATATGCTAGTTTTAAGAACATCAAATTTCCTAGGGGTAACTATCAGACCGATAGTTCCGAGACATAAACACTCTATTGTCTTTATTTTTCACCACTAAATTTTCTTTCGCGCGCCAGTTCAAAAATAATGTGGAATTATTTTCAACTTTTTTACATGAAAGCCGTGAAAACCAAATGTAAAATATGTGAAAGAAAACAAACAAAAACTCTCTTAATACAATTTCACTTGTTTATTTTCTATACAGAAATATTTTCACGGACGAGTTCTATCCATCCGGGTACTTTCCTCGGACGGGCACTATGGGCTGATAGTGTCTCTCTGCGAATGAGCACTGTCGCGTCACGTGATCGATTTAAACCAATAAGAATAGGAGAAAATTTACTGATGAACTATAATGGCTGATAGTGTGCAAAGGATGAACCAGTACGATTGCGACATTTGGATTAGTACTAGCAGAGTAGCCCATTTTACGGTTCCTTGCTTCATGATCAAGGCTTCGAACAGAAGCAAGGCTATAGTTGACTTGATTATGATTCAAATCTTCTATTTTTCAAATGTACATGATTCTGTTATTATGTGAACTATTTTCTAATCTCTATCATCACAAGGTCAACCCCAACTAACATTGCTTTTAAATAACGTTTTTCCGTTGTTCTAAAAAAACAGCCAGTTATTTACATCACCCATGAGGCCTAAGTAATGGATTGGTGTAAAATAGCACTTGACAGGAAGCTTGACCTGTCCTGGATTAAGTTCTTGGTTCTTGTCAAAAAAACCTGTACTATGGAGCTAGGCAATCATCGATGGCAGAAACCAAAGTAGAAACTTTGTAGTAAAATATGGTAGGTCACTAGACGGAGCGCCATTCCATTCGCTTGCTGATCAAAACCTCCAGTTTTGCAATTCTCAGAAAGCTGCATAGAATTTGGTTTACACGGTTTATTAAAACACATTTGTTATACGTTGTAAGTAACTTAATACATTGTGAATCATTTTAGACCAGGCGTAGTTGCTCTGTTTTCCTCGCCGATCCTACACGTAAATTCAGTAATACTGCTTGTTCACCTTTGCTTTCTTAACCTGTGCAAAAATAAAGAAAGAAAAAGGTTACTACGTGATCTTTCTTCTTGGGCCTCGTCTTCTAGACTTCCAAAAGTGTGCAAGGTCTCTGTTAAATGAGATACCTTGGACATTCGATGGTGGGAAAATTGTTTGGACAAAATGGAGTTGTGCCATAAAGGTTGTCAACAAAAATTGTGAACAAGGCCGTAACTAGGGTTTTTTTAATGGGGGAGGGGGGGGGGGGTTTGGGAGAGGGCAAGGGAGCGAGCCTGTGGGTGGTGTTGGGGCATGCTCCCCCAAAGAATTTTGAAATCTAGAGACTTGGAAAGCTATTTTCAGCATTCTCTACGAGATATTTTGTCCAAAAAAATGAAACTTGATCAAGTGTAAAATGACAAGTACTTTTAGAACTTAGAAGAATATTCCGAAGTTTTGTTAACCTGATACACATATCTCTACTACACTGAACGTGTATCACTAACTAACGGGATTAGTCTGCTTCGTTTGTAAAAGATCTCTTTAGTTGTCTTTTCGTTCAAAAAATTCTTTATCAATCTGTCTTAAATTTCCAAATTAACATTGTTCCGAACAAAATATAAGTACTTATTTACGTATTTGCAAAGGTAAACTAATCATAGTGAAGTCCAAGAGAAAATGATCAAACTAAGTTTGTTTTCTGACTGCGATTAACATGGTTCTGGCGCGGACCGATCTTAAGGACGGCGCCTACTTTTGTCAGTGCGCACACGTTCTGTGCATCACGTAAGGTATAGTAAGTGCCACACGCGCGCTGGAGTTGACATTCGACGCAATCAACTACGCTACCAAGTACACGACTAAAATGAAAGCAAAATTTTCCTACTGTGACCAAAATCAAGTTTAATGAACCTGTACGAATAGCATCATATCGCTAACCACTAACTGTTAACGTCTTCCAGCTGAAAGACTAGCTGTAATCTGTCGAAAATTACACTGAAATTCAACTGCAAACATGTACCTGCAGATGACGTAGTGCGCGATACGCAATTGTTTTACTTACAGGGGAGGTGACAGGAAGACTAAAGGAAAAAATGTAACGGGCACCGTAAGAGTTTTCAAAAATATTAATAACCGGCTTTAAAATACGCGTGTTTACCCCTACATTTTATGTTATGAAATGGAAGTGGCAAGCCTATTCCACACGTGATTAGTTTCTGGTTGTGAGCAGAAGGTATTTTAAAGACTATTTTAGCTGGACAGAGGAAGGCTGTAAGAGACGCTAAAAGTGCTGTTGCAACGATTTTGTCACTAAAAACATACCAAAATGGTTTTTATGTTATCATTTACCATGTAGTTTTAAGATCTTTATAAATGTTATTTCGTAATTATGTA
>NC_138150.1:23397852-23445352 GCF_964199315.1 Orbicella franksi | reverse complement strand
ATATAACTACATCTGCCTGTTCATTACAATTTAAATTCGTCGTAAATTAGGCGCTTATGTGGCTTTTTAAATGACCTCTTGTCATTCTCTGTAATTAACATGTCATTGCGTCAAATTCGGGATTCTTATCTTTATTTAACATAATTTAGTTTTCACTTTTATTTTTTATTTATTATTATCTTATAAAAGATTTGATTTTTTTTCTTTAAAATGTTTTTTTTCTGTGATCCGATCCGTGATCCGATCCGCGATCCGATCCGTGATCCGATCCGTGATCCGATCCGCGATCCGATCCGTGATCCGATCCGTGATCCGGTCCGTGATCCGATCCGTGATCCGGTCCGTGATCCGATCCGTGATCCGGTCCGGTCCGATCCAGGTTTTGTCGACGCCGCGCTTTGAAGGTCTTCCACAGTTGAAGTGGAATGATCTCGGCGAACAAGATGTGATAGGGGAAGGGTCGTTTGAAGCCGTTTTTATCACAAAAACCAGGAACAAGGACGGAAAGTCAAAACAGTGGTTGACAAGAAATCACCCGCTTTTAATAAAGATTCCCCATTTTAAAGATTCCCGCTTTTAAAGATTCCCCATTTTAAAGATTCCCGCTTTTAAAAATTCCCCATTTTAAAGATTCCCGCTTTTAAAGATTCCCCGTTTTAAAGATTCCCGCTTTTAAAGATTCCCCATTTTAAAGATTCCCGCTTTTAAAGATTCCCCGTTTTAAAGATTCCCGCTTTTAAAGATTCCCGCTTTTAAAGATTCCCCATTTTAAAGATTCCCGCTTTTAAAGATTCCCCGTTTTAAAGATTCCCGCTTTTAAAAATTCTCCGTTTTAAAGATTCCCGCTTTTAAAGATTCCCGCTTTTAAAGATTCCCCATTTTAAAGATTCCCGCTTTTAAAGATTCCCCGTTTTAAAGATTCCCGTTTTTAAAGATTCCCCGTTTTAAAGATTCCCGCTTTTAAAGATTCCCCGTTTTAAAGATTCCCGCTTTTAAAGATTCCCGCTTTTAAAGATTCCCCGTTTTAAAGATTCCCGGTTTTAAAGATTCCCGCTTTTAAAGATTCCCCATTTTAAAGATTCCCGCTTTTAAAGATTCCCCGTTTTAAAGATTCCCGCTTTTAAAGATTCCCCGTTTTAAAGATTCCCGCTTTTAAAGATTCTCCGTTTTAAAGATTCCCGCTTTTAAAGATTCCCGCTTTTAAAGATTCCCCGTTTTAAAGATTCCCGCTTTTAAAGATTCCCCATTTTAAAGATTCCCGCTTTTAAAGATTCCCCGTTTTAAAGATTCCCGCTTTTAAAGATTCCTCGTTTTAAAGATTCCCGCTTTTAAAGATTCCCCGTTTTAAAGATTCCCGCTTTTAAAGATTACCCGTTTTAAAGATTCCCGCTTTTAAAGATTCCCCATTTTAAAGATTCCCGCTTTTAAAGATTCCCCGTTTTAAAGATTCCCGCTTTTAAAGATTCCCCGTTTTAAAGATTCCCGCTTTTAAAGATTCTCCGTTTTAAAGATTCCCGCTTTTAAAGATTCCCGCTTTTAAAGATTCCCCGTTTTAAAGATTCCCGCTTTTAAAGATTCCCCATTTTAAAGATTCCCGCTTTTAAAGATTCCCCGTTTTAAAGATTCCCGCTTTTAAAGATTCCTCGTTTTAAAGATTCCCGCTTTTAAAGATTCCCCGTTTTAAAGATTCCCGCTTTTAAAGATTACCCGTTTTAAAGATTCCCGCTTTTAAAGATTCCCCATTTTAAAGATTCCCGCTTTTAAAGATTCCCCGTTTTAAAGATTCCCGCTTTTAAAGATTCTCCGTTTTAAAGATTCCCGCTTTTAAAGATTCCCCATTTTAAAGATTCCGGCTTTTAAAGATTCCCCATTTTAAAGATTCCCCGTTCCCCGTTCCCCGTTCCCCGTTCCCCGTTCCCCGTTCCCCGTTCCCCGTTCCCCGTTCCCCGTTCCCGGTTCCCCATTCCCATTCCCATTCCCATTCCCATTCCCCGATTCCCCGTTCCTCGTTTTAAAGGTAGCCATTTGCATGAAGATATGATTGATCATCGCAGTTAGACACAAAACTTTGTCCAGGATACCTTACCGCAGTTCAGGCCTGAATTTTTTTTCAGGTTTTAATTTCACAACTGCTTAAGTTGTGTGTCTAACTGCAATGATCAATCATGTCTTCATATCATTCTCCAAAGTTCAAATATATGAACTTTCATATATTCATTTGTATTCTAATGGCATTTGTGCGGGCATTTGTGCCATCACAATTCGAGTAATTTGAGAAATTTTAATTAGAAAATAGTATTTTAGTTATTTGGAGTAGTATTCTTATCTTAAACTTTAATAATCCCTCTATAATATTTGTTTTGAAATCCAATGTGTTGTGGCAAATGTTTTACCTCGAAGTTATTCGCAAGTAATTTTAGATAGTGTTTCCGTTTAGTTGGGGTGCGTGTCCATTTCATGCATGCTCTAATTCGCAGAAAATGACGGTCGGATCAATCAATTTTTCCAACCTTCAGTTGCCAAGGTAGGTTTTCTTTTTCCTTTTATAGCTTGTTTTGAGATGCGGTACGTTGCCTGTTTGCTTGTATCGAAAATCTATCTTCGTATCCTTCGTAATTTCGTATTTAAGCTTATGGTTAATTGTATGTCTGTTTTCATTTATCGAAAATCCAGCTTCCTAATTTCGTGTAGGCTTTGAAAATATTAATTGCAGTTGTACTGTTTATTAATAGCTTTCTTTCATTATTCCTTCAGGTGTCCATATCTCGAGTTATTTTGCTCCTACAAGCCAACATATCAAGACTTGGTCAACTCGGCTTGTGGTTAGTGCAGGTTGCAGAGGAGCTGGTACGCTTTCGCAGGCTAAAATTTATCGGCCTGAATGTGCGGCGCGAGTTGCCCTATACAGCGAAAGGAGTCATTGTTCTTTCGCAAGCCAATATCTCGCTAGCCAACTTTTCATATCGGCTTGAACTGATTGATGTAGGCAGCACTTCAGAGTGAGATATATTGTTGGGGATTGTCAGAGAGCTTCAGAGATTGTTAGAAACTCTCAGAAACTGAAAAAGTTTGCCTTGCACTTGCATTGTACTTGCATTGTTAGAAATACACTTGAACAGTGTTAACAGTCACCCTGTTGCTGCTTTTTCAAGATCAAAGGTTAGTATGCGAATCTCGGTTGAACAATACCGGTCATGTTCACAAGAAACATTTTATTGACCGAACCCCGAATAGAGAGAGCAAAAATCTTTTTATACCCGAACGTAATAAACCTAAATTTACATAAATATTAAACAAAGAAGGGTGAAACCGAAACTTAAAATGCTAGAATAGAAAAACAAAAAAGACAAAGGATACAGGATGACATAACCAAGGATGACATAACCAAAATCTCACGCAAACACAAATCAATAAGCCAAATTCCCTCGTGTCCAGGTCAAGGATCGGCTTTCATAACCATTTCGTGAATGCAAAGGATGCCTTATCGCGTTTTAAGGTCAGTTGTGGAATACGATGCGCGTGGCGCCAATCACGGACAACGATGTCGTATTGTGAAAAATTTGCTACAATTCTTAGAGCCAAGACGTTAATTCTCATGCCAAAATTGAGACAAGTTGTTACACAATACAAATTTGGAATGAAGTGATGCTTTGGTTGACAGAAATGATGTGCTACAATGTCTATATTCCAATACTTATAAGGTAAACGAATGATGTGGAGGGAAATCTAAACCCTACAATTTTTTATTGTCATTGATCCGACCGTCATTTTCTGCGAATTAGAGCATGCACGAAATGGACACGCACCCCAACTAGACGTAAACGCTCTAAACGAAAACACTATCTAAAATTACTTGCGAGTGTCCTCCAGAATAAATTCGAGGTAAAACACTTGCCACAACACATTGGATATCAAAACAAATATTGTGGAGGGATTATTTAAGTTTTTATAATTAAGATTTCTCAAATTACTCCATTTGTGATGGCACAAATGTCATTGTGTTTGAAACGATTGCCTTTGATAAGTGTTCAATAGAGTTGACAAGGTTAAGTGCAGGGTCAATCCATGTCTCACAGGTTCGTGTTTTCAGCATCCGGTTTTCTTTACAAGATCTTATCAACTTCAGTGCAACACAAAGAGGAAAACAGAGACAGCTAACAACATCAACAACGTCTCACTCAAAAACCTATTGGGACGATCAAAACACAAAACTATCATCTGATAATTTCCAGGTCAAATGCATATCTTTCTTTGTAAGACTCGGCCTTTCTCCTGCAAATTTAATCGATGAAAATCCCGTCTCTTTTATCTCACGTTCTCGTGGCTAAAACAGGTAATAAATAAGCATTGTGGGTTCACCCTTCCTTCAAAACGTCTCCTAGTTCATAGAACCAGAAATAGAACATTAATAGTGACTCCATGCTATTTTTTAGGACTACTCGGATAAAATCGGGACCCAGGGATTTTATGTACCACGATATTTTTGTTTCGCATATAATAAATCAAAGACCTTCATTGATGTAAAACTGAACGCGCCCTTCCTCTAAAGGTCTTTGACAACTGAACATGTTTCTCGTCAAAAAAAGGCGTAACACTGCGACAACGGTACAGTGACATAATAGTAGCGGTAACGGGCTCTCGAGAGCAGACTAAACACACTTAAGGAGAAGTGGTAGGGATCGGGTGGCAAAAAAGCGTGAGAAAGAAGGGGAAGGAACGGTACCCTATCCCGGTAAAGAAGTCTATTTCCAATAAGCAGCCTGTAATTTCCTCAACTGACCCGTAAAATTCAAAAAAGCAAAAAGGACGCTACGCACACACAAGTACGCAGTGCGGACCTATTTTTATACCAGATGATCGGACTGTCTAAACCCAAACTAAACACTGTCGACCGTGTTGATGAAACATGAATACTCTGTCCAGATGTCATGTCCGATCATGAGGTGTTTCTTGTGAACTGGGTCCTATCGTGTGCCGAATCCTTTGCCGAATATGGAAGCGGGAGTGGCTGGTTGTTATAACAACGGGTGATTAGTAAGGGGAAGTAATGTTTCTGTGGTTCTGTGTCTTTGCCGCAAGAGTTGTCTTAAAAAGCCATAGACAATCATCATCATTTCAGTTATTGTGTGCTATGAACTTTTCCAATGGGAACTGTAAGTTCAGTCCGCGTGAACGCTTCCGGAAAAAGCAAAGAATATCGCCTCGTTAGCAAGGATGCGACTGATTCACGGCTAAAATCAGAGCCATCTGATTACGTGGAGGTTCATGTTTGTGACGATGTTTCTCAGCGTATCGATGTTATGTTCGTCTGCAGCGAGTGGGGATCCTCCAAGGGAGGTCTGTCCACTTTCAACAGGGAGTTTGCTGTGAATCTGGCTAAAGAATCAAGCGAGAAGATCAAGGTTCACTGCTACGTCTGCAAGAGTAGCGAGGAAGACAGAGAGGATGCCAGAAAACAAGGAGTGAATTTGATCACTGCACGACCTCTTCCAGGATGTAATGATCCGATGGAGTGGTTGAGAATGCCACCGCAAGAGCTTCCAACTCCGGATGTTGTTGTGGGCCACGGTGGAAAGTTTTGCAACGCTGCCTCTTTTATTTCGCTTATGACAAAATGTAAGTGGATATATTTCGTTCATGAAGAACTGGGAAAGCACAAATTAGAAGTCGACTCCTCATTTGATGCAATTGCAGACGAGGAAGAGAAGAACAAGCGAGAATTAGAGCTTTGCGCAGCAGCTAATCTGGTTGTTGCTGTGGGCTCTCGACTACAAAGGAAATACAGAAGAAGTCTTCCTGATATCAAAGTAGAAGTCATCACTCCTGGAATTTTCAAAAACTTCTTAACTCCGGCAACACCACTGGCCAACGATCAATCAGCGGGGTTGGAAGATTTCTGCAGTATCTTCATGATTGGTCGCGGAAGTTTTGAGGACTTTGCCGTCAAAGGATATGATATTATTGGAAAGGCAGTGGCTTCTCTTGACAGGAAGTTTAAACTGACCTTTGTTGGTCCACCAAAGGATGAACAGAGGAAAATAAAAAATTGGTTTCGCAATGAAACAAACATAGCGCGCAACCAGTTGACCATCCGTGGCTATCGCAATCATGAAGAAATGAAGATGTTTCGGGAAGCTGACTTGATCGTTATGCCTTTGCGCAGTGAAGGGTTTGGTCTGGTTGCCCTGGGAGCAATTTCAGCTGGAGTGCCAGTTCTTGTTTCCAGTGAATCTGGGTTGGCTGAAACTTTAAAGGAAGTGGAAGGTGGGATGACAGTGGTAGTCGATTCAGATGAGCCAGGGGACTGGGCTAGAAAAATCCAAGAGTTATTCGAGCAGACGCCAGCAAAAAGACATGCCAGTGTTATGCTTCTCAGAGAAAAGTATGGAGAGATTTATACCTGGGCGAAGGAGTGCAAGAGATTTGAACAGATGATCGATGGATTGATTCAGAGGCCTTGCAGAGCTCCTCCTTCAAGTTGTGTATTGACAGGTTCGCTTTTACATATTTCACTTGATTATTCCTTATACATATTACAAATTGAACATAAGGCTTAAACCCATGAGGTTGGAAAGTGTCAAATTGTGGTACCTGCCAGTGGGAGGTTAAAGGTGTTGTGTTTATGTATGTGATTAAGGACTATGACTGAGTAAAAGAAAGCAAACTAAAAACTGAATGCACAGTGTGCGATATTATTTCGAAAGCTGTTCACAAGGTCTTTTAACCATATTCAGACTGGAAGGTGGTTGGGGTTAGGGGGTGGGGGTGGGGGTGGGGGGGAGAGGGAAGGGTGCCTGCTCTGTCTTCAGCCATTTATAATTTTTTGAGCAAAATCTGTAGGATGGTCAACAATTGTGTGGGGACTACTTCAAGTAAGCAAAATGGTAGTTCTTCATCAAAATGTTGTGCATCACATGTTAAAATATATTATTGTGACTTGCAGTGTATTTTATTTATTGTTTTATCAGACCAAACTGGAAATATTATCACTGTGAAGGTGGAAGCAGTTACCTCTGCACAAGATAAAGGACTGGTGCAGACAAACAGGAGAAGAAATCCATTATCAGGTTAGTGCAGTCAAGGTTTCAATGAGTGCCTGGGGCTGGCAAAACTCACCGGCCACTTGACATGATTTTGCCATCTACTTTGACTGGGAACTTAAGCCTGGTTCTCACATCCCGCCGACCTACCCGCGACATAGTCATTGGTTGCAACTGATAACGTTCGGCGATCTGTAACAGTGGGTCCCTGGCACATATACGATGGGTCACTGACATTCTAAAATTTGTGCAAAATGCAAATCGAATTGGCGCAATTGTCAACCATTCCATCTGTAAATGGGCAATTCCACCATCGTGGACGTTACATTCAGACTTAATTTTGAAACTTTAATTTAGCACAGACAAAGAATAAAAAGGAGTTGTCTAGTTTTCCATTTATGAACATGTTTGTGCCTACTGACATGTTAACTGGGCTGTACAATTTTTTTAATTGACTGATTTCTGTTAGAGATATATAGAGTGAAAAACCGGGAGGTCTAAAACACAGGTCACGGGTCATTATTTCACCAATACTGGAACAACCCTAACTCCTTCTTAATGCTAATCTTAGGCCTAAGTACTACACTAAGACAATGTTTTAGGCCTAAATACTACACTAAGACAATGTTTTAGGCTTTTAAGGTTGTTTCGATATTGGTAAAACAATGACCTGTGACCTGTGTTTTAGACCCGCCACAAAGAAACACTCTCGTGGACGTTACATAAAAAAAACAACCACAATATTGAGTGCATTAGTAGTAATTCAAAATTACTTTGAAGTATTGGGGTTTTGTTTAAACTGTTCCAAATATATACAGTTTAGTGGTTGTGTGACCCAAAAAGGCTGATTTCATTTGAACTGATCATGACATTCATAATTTGGAAGGGTACTTGAACTTAAACATTGCGGACATTACAACCAACATTGCGGACATTACGCTGTGTGGTTTTTCGCCACTCTGGTTTGCCATTTGGGAGGTATAAAAGCCATAGTTTTAGGATCGGTGCAGCTTCATTGGCCGCTGAACAAGGGCTCTCTGATGCTCAAATATGGTTAATGGGAAGATGGAAGTCAAATGCCTTTAAACAATACATTTGGATTAACTCCTTTATGGCCTCTAGTGTTGGTACCTAAGATTACAGAAAGCAATTTTGTTTTTAGATAACTTGCATAGGCAATTTGCCGGGCAAATTGCTGAGGTGATGACGTAAGGTTTGAGTCCTTCCACTTTTTGGGATTGTGGATAATTAGCAGGGCTAATTATTTATGTATCCCTTGAATTATCACTCATTGTTTTTGGGGCTTTTCTGGTGCAGGAAGTTATGCTCCTCTTTAGAGAGTAGAGAGGGGCCTCTTTGCAAGCAAAGCAAGGGCAATCAACAGGGTTGGTTGCTTTTGACTACCTAGAGGTAGAAGTAGTGGCAATTAGCAGGGCAACTGTTGGTATTTCTGGCTCCAATAATGGTTATTTAGGGACTTTTAGTTAGGATATTGATTCCATTTCATTTTGTGGCTCTGTGGCTATCAATGGCTTGGGTGGGGTGGCCCTGGGGAGGGCTGTGGCGATTTCGTGCCCTCACCTTTTTGAGGCAGACAGAACTTTGATTGTAACTTTATATTTTAAGGTTCAAATTAAAGCAGCTTTGTTTTAACAAAGCCAAAATTTTCCCATATTGTTGTGTTTGTTAATTGTGTGCCCAACAAACAGAACATGCCAGTGATAGCCAAATTGTTGCACTGGTTTAATAATTTTATTGGCAGGCATAATGCATAAAGGAATTTATTTGTTTTACGAATAAAAGATTTCATGCATTGCCCTGCCTATTTTATTCTTACCCAGAGCTTGGCGAACTTGGCAGTCTTAAATATTATTCGCTAGATTCAACTTAACCATTAGGGGATTGGGTCAAGGCCTTAGTTTGATTCGGTGTTGCGTACATGGTGTATGTGCTGTCATAAACAAACAGTTGGAATTCAGATTGATTTTAGTGGAGGCATAGAGTTAGTTTGCTGAGTTTTCCCACCTCCACCCCAACTTGCCTCCTAGGTTTTAGTGAGGCAGTTTTGTTTTTTTTTGAATTCCCTTATTCTGGGACGTTTTTGATATTGTTGTAAGAAAGCAGTTCAAATTATACTTTAGATCTTTTCATTTCAATTATTTGTTTTGAATTTGCTCTTATCTTGATGAGCTTGAACTTGGTTTTAGATGGTGATTGCGATTTCCTGCCCTCACCTTTGCGAGGCAGATGGAACTTTGATTGTAACTTTATATTTTAAGGTTTAAATTAAAGCGGCTTTGTTTTAACAAAGCCAAAATTTTCCCCATATTGTTGTGTTTGTTAATTGTCTGCCCAGCAAACGGAGTGTGCCATTGATAACCAAATTGTTGCACTGGTTTAATAATTTTATTGGCAGGCATGATGCATAAAAGGGTTTAAGAACTGTTAGAAATGTCTATGTTCCTCAGAATGGCAGAACCTCTTCTATTGTTGAAATTTCAGATTAGTTTACAACCCACTTGAAAGCTGCTGTTTTTGTCAAAATGTTTGTTAGGTGAAACTAGAACAAATCTAGAAGGACATATGGTCATGTGGTGCAATGGTTGAACTTTTAAGAACCATTTCAAAATGTTTTTACTTAACTTCAAGAAGGGTAACATCCACAAAGTAATGTCCAGAACAATGTTTTGCTGCCATTATTTCGAAAATGTTCTTGTTTACTGGAAATTTTTCTTTACCAAAGTGTTTCTATTGGATATCTAGCTGTGTGACAAGAATGGTTTTAAAATCTTTCATGTAGTTACTTTCGAAAAGAAAAAAGATTGTTAAAATGTTGCAGACGTTATGTAACCTCAGCGATGAAACTAATTTTTGTTATGTTTACTCTTTATAAGAGTTCAGGGTGAAGTTTATATCACTTATGTATTAACTCCAGTGAAGGACTTTTTCTGATACAAGTGTCTGAACTCCCTTATATTTTCTAAGTTTGATACAGCAAGTTAAATTTTCACCTCTTGCCTGTTGTTTGCTTTAAAAAAATAATGCTTACTTTGGGGACTCCCCTGAGTACATGGTTGTCATGAGGGAGCAGAAATTTATTTTTCTGTGTACTTTAACTTGTCCACAATGTAGAACAGGATATAATTTGATTTTCATGTGCAACCTCTTTTCAAAAATCTGGATTTTGACACCACTCACGTGGAATTGCCCAAATATGGAATTGTGGGAAAATTGACTTGTTACATCATACATTGCATCTGCAGATGGTGTTGATATAAAATATTTTCATCGCTGAAAATCACCAACAACCCCGGGCAAGCCGGCGGTCAATGCCTCAGGGACAGATTGTGATTTGGTGATAAATGTTCACATATGCTGTAATGTCCCAGGTATGTCGGCAGCATATGAGAACCAGGCTTTACCTCAAATTTTAGGAATAGCAAGAGAAACATTTTGCTGCAGAACATAAGCCTTGGGTTGTGCGTACATGAATCAAATTTGTCAGCACAATGCACAATGAAGCATGATGAGGCAGAGGCTGTCGTTTATTGCCACTGTTGGAAATGATATTGAGTTTGAATTTTTTTAACTCAACTTGTGGAAATAATAATGAAATTATAGTTGATTCATTTTATTGCAGTTCAGTTAAATAGAATTGCAAGCCAAAATGATGCTGCAATGTGACAATTAAATACTAAAGGAATGAAAATTAAGTATGTTGCATCTTAATTATACATGAACTTCCAAAGAGACTTATCTTGCAATCAGAAAGTTTTCAGTACACTCTTGTTAATAGACCCTTTTTAAAAGTGGCTGACAATCTAAAAATTATTCTGTCTTTTTTATGCATTTAAATTAGCCTCGCTCAATTAGACTTGTCTGAAAGTAAAAATTTTAAACCTACAAATGAATTTTTAATCGGCAGTCATTTATGAAAAGAGTCTTTAAAGTGTATAATGGTCTCCAACAAAATCACTTTTGTGTGCTAGAAATGCAGCTGAATGGACCTCAATGCACATAGATTTTGAAAATTTGCAAGGCCCTGTGAGCACCCCATCTCTCATGAGCAGGAGCGGGTAACCCACTTTGGGACTTTTCCCCCATAAGGCCGCCTTTATTGTGACCAGATATACTCCACGTACCTCAAGATTTCCTCCTGCTACTTTAGTTCAACTTGAAAACCTGGAAGATGAGAGATAAATCCAAATGCAGTGGCATAATATTTCACTTCCCATGGTGCCCAGATTGCATGATGACCACATTTTGGCAGAAAACAGAACATTTGAGTGGTTACTCTTATGATGACCACACTCCATCAGGTGAAAGATAGCATTTACACAGCTAAAAACAAGAACATGATTCTCGAGATGAAGATCTTGCTATTTCACAATAATATGTAGAATAATAGTCTAACAGTAGCTTGTTTCCGTGTTTACAAGGCATCAAGCATGCGCACATGTTTCAGCAAGTACTCCTTTTTTGCCAGATTTCATTCTGGTGAATATGTAAGTAAGGGCCAGGGTCAGACCATGAAATCCACCACGCAGTTCTCGGAAAAACTATTGCGTTCACTGTCTTGGCAGCTGTACATTTCGGAATTTGAGCTCCCTTTCTGGGTTTTCAGCATATTGAAATAACATCTTCATCCAAAATTCAAGTGAACTTTTTTTGCGTTGTACTATCTGAAAGCCTCAGCGTATAAAATCACTCAAGCAAAAACAAAAGACGGCGCCACAGGAACATTCCTACTCAGAGATTTAATTCGAAGACAGGACATAATTGATTGGCTGGATTTGAAAATGTTGAATCTATTGTTTCAGTTCTGCCATCTGATTGGTTTTCATTGTCTTGGTGGCCCCGGTTCCAGTAAATGCACTGTAACTAACCTTCAATTCACAGAACTAACGCAAGGATATATTATTATTTTAACTGGAGGTTAAGTTAATTCAACCTGAAGTTAGGATTTAACCATCTTGTGAACAACTGGACCCATGACTATACTAGACTATACTGGACAGGGGCAAGAAAGTGGCCATTAGAGAGGACTCAATAATTAATGCCGAGGAAAGTACATGTAATGTCTAAACATTCTGGACATACTGCACTTACTAAGGTTACAGGCATGATGTCTTGACACATTTGAATATTAAGCTTGTTCTCTGGAAACATTGTGGCTGCACTGCTCTAGCTGGTCTTGTAATCTGCAGCTCCCAGGTTCAAGCTCTCCACCCTCAGCTACTAGATGGATTTGTTCTTGGTTGTCCAGAGTATTACTTGATCCTCAGTGGGTAGGATAGGGTTGGGGACTGAGAGAGTGGGTGGTGGGCATGTTATCCTGTTTGAGAACCTTTAAAAAGTGAATAATATATAAAACAATAAACTAGTTCAAAGAATTGGAGCCCTCATTCAAGAGCATTGTGAGTGACAACAACATCAACAATTTATTTGTGCTGAATTACTTCTTTTTGCAGAAAAACATGGCACACCCACGTTAGATGAATTAGAAGAATTGGGTGCTGAAATTGGAGAAAAGTGGATAAAGCTTGGGCGTCGCCTAGGTGTCAGTGATGCAGAACTTCAAGAAATAAATAAAGGTCATGACCAACTGTCTGAAAAGGGATACCACATGTTAAAGCACTGGAGACAAAAGAAAGGTTCTGCTGCGACCTACCAGGCTTTGTGTAATGGGTTAAAACATAAACTTGTACAGCGCCAAGACTTGGCAGAGAAGTTCTGTTACATTAAAGGTAACAAGAAGATCTTTTAGATCTTATAACCATACTTTTAAAATTTAAAATTTTGGTGGTTTCGCTAACCTTGCTAACATCTTTAGCAACTCAATCTGTTTTAAAAAAACAATGAAAATCCCTTGGGCCCTGTGATTTGGTGATCTAAAGACCCTGGAAAGACAATAAAATAATTCAATTGTTTCCCAATGTTGGAATTAATTGTGTCTAACAGTAAACACCTCAATTTTTTGCTGTTCCTTCCCAAAACAATGATTTACATCAATATTCCTCAACACTTCTTGTTGTTATTAAAATAATGGCTTTAATTTGGATTGCACTGATTTGGATCATTTTCCTGTGAGTGATTCAACTTTTTTTTTTTTGCGATCAAACTCCACTTTTAGCCTTTTTTTTTAAAATCATAAATTAATTACATACAATACTAACATTACTAACACTTCTTACAATACTAACATTACCTACAGTACTAACATTACTTACAATACTAAAATCACTTACTCTGTTGCTGACATCACTTACAATACAACTGTTACTTACACTACTACTACTACTACTACTCACAATACTATCGTAACTTACACTACTGATACTATTGACAATACCGTAGCTTACAATATTCATTTTACTTATGCTTGACATTTATTACATATAAAATCAATAGAATGATATATGTATCTAAAAGTTCACGGGTGTTTGAACGCTTGGTCACTCCATGGATAGTTTGCTTTTTAACAATACTTTAAACGCTGTTATGCTGTAGCATTCACTTTCTTTAACTGCAGTATAGATGTAGTAACGGGCTACTATCAGGCAAAGGTTGACAACGTGGAAAGATCGCTTCGTGGGGTGATGGGTATATATTTTGCCAGTGGTACAGCTGCCAGGGGCGTAGCTAGCCATTTTTGACTTGTAAGCCCTTTCCATACCTCGTATATGTAAGTGTAGTGCAGCTGGGGAAGATGGGGGGAAGTCAAGCAGGCCTTTGATTTGTTCAATCAATTCAGTTTTGACTCATTTCTTGCTCCGCAAAGGACGGAAAAAATCTCTAATGTTACGGTTGGATGCCATGTTTGTCACAGTTGTCATTCGCGGTGACCAATGGATATCATAAGCACAATGGTGCACTCGCTTAAGCCTAGCAACAAAAATGCAGACTGCTTTGAGAGTTTTAGACGCTGAAAAGATTTTTAGAAGAGTTTATCAAGTTCAATAATTTTTAGAGTTTTTAGAGCCAAAAAAGTCTGTAAAATGCGTAAAAAATGTTTGATATGCACATTTAGGAACCCAATTTGCTTGTAAAGCTAGTGACAAGAGGCTTCAGTCATGGCTTCATGCACGGCGGTTTCACCATTCAATTAACCTTTAGTTTATTCTAACCATTAATGGGATTTTTAGATGCATTCTCAAGATTTGTTAGAAAATTTTTGATATTTTTCGTTAAAATTTTGAGATTTTTAGAAAACATGAAATTTTTAGATTAATTTTCTTTCTGAGATTTTTATAACTTTTTTGGAGATTATCTGGATAGATTTTTAGGTGATTTTCCAGCATAATGGTAGCTAGGCCTACACTTGTTACATGTATGCAATCTAAATATAGAACTTACGACATGAGAAAAAAAAACCTGAAAAGAAGGTTGGGGACGTGAGCACTTGAATGGTTTTCTTGAGTTTTTTTGTTTTTGCAATTTTCTTTTCTTTCACGTTTCCTTAACAAAGTCACCCAAAAACTAGTTCTATGAAGTGAAAAAAGAAATATTATGAGAGAAAAGAAATTTACCAAGAAAAGTTTGTTAGCCTGGGCTTACTATCCCTGGTTGCAAATGCCCAGCACAATGCATTGGTTTGTGAAAATAGTTTTTCACATAAACAATATTCCAAACCTTCTTCGCAAGTGTTTAAGTAGGATGTTTTGGCAGTAATTTAAATTCTTGATAACAAAAATAGAGGATTTATTTTAAACAAACAAATTTGTTCCATGCATGACTGATGAAAACTTATCTGTTTTCTGTGGCTGGATGGAGGGTGTCTCGTGGGACAAAGTGAAAACCAAAAACTAAATTTATAGTTCGTTGATGGATGGAACCCATCGTTTTCTGTCAATTCTGTGGTTGAAGATCTCGCTTGTGATTGGTTGGAACACAATAAACATTCCAGACATATTTTAGGTGTTCATGGTTTTGTTTAGCTTGACTGTAACTAGGAACTTGCAAACAAACTTACTGTAACAATCATAATTCAAAATTTTCAAATGAGATAAGACATTTAGCTTGCATTTCCTCTGGATCATCATGGTACTTTTAGTCTTGGTGGTGTCCATATCTGCTAAGGAGTAGGTGGCTTGAAAGCGGCTTTAAGTTCCAGTGGACCCTCTGTAGCATTCTATTGCGATGACTTGCTAGGGCTTCCTATCACCTGAGACAAACTCTTGCTTGGAGTGGCTGGTACAATAAGTACGGTTGCCTGCTGAGGGTGCAAGGATCTGCTGGATAGATAGGTAAATAATCTTTTTACGCCTGTGCCGCCCGTAACCGCCCGTGCGAAAAACTCCTCCATTTCCCTGTGCCGCCCGTAACCGCCCGAAAAAAAGCACGTGGGGACAATTGCCTTTCCTACCCTCCCTGAAGACTTTTTGGTTCTCCTATTGTTCTATTGTTCTTAAGGACAAATAAACCAATCAGAATGGGCTTTCTGAGCATATTTTTAGAGGACTTTAGGGGTCGTAGAAAGACGGTTTTTCTTCTTGAAATCGCGCGCTCGAAAAGTGCAGATAATCATGGCGTGTTGTGGGCCAAATCTAAAAACTTCCAAGGTCTTGTTTTCATTCCTGACACGGATAAATTACTGATTTGGGCTTTAAAATAGAAAGGAAAAATACAAATCAATGTTTAAGTGGCCTCAGAATGGAGGATCAAGGAGTACAGAGTCCTCAAAACTTTCTGGTGAAGAAGTTTTTCTTCCTACAACCGCTGCGAAAACATGAAGATCGGAGCGGTTTCAAGTAAGTTTTGACGACAGATCGCAGATTGAAAGCAGCTTTTCGGACTTAAGAAACAAAAATGGTAATGTACATTATTACTTTGAAGTTGAATTCAACTTTTGAAACGATTTGTAAAGCCACGGGCTGTAAACATATCAGGTTTTGAGCATGCGCAGTAGAACGAGACAATATACACGTGTGCTTGTACTCGTTAGCTGGGATAAAAAGTTATCTTTCTGATCTTTGCCATAACATTACATGGTGTCAGAAGTGGGATCGTGAAGTAACCAAACATACCATTTAGCTCGATACACTGGAGAAGGTGGAAGAGTGAAGTAATTTCCGAACGACACGTGTACGATCGATTCAAGAAAACAACATGGCCGCCAGCGCCTCATTCATTGACAAGGGTCCAACCATGGACTGGAGCACGGATGAAAACCTATACTCACGCTTCAAAATGTGGAAACAACGCTGTGAACTGCTCTTTACGGGCCCGATGGCCAAAATTGACGAAGAAATTCAGTGTAAGCACCTGCTTTACTGGGCCGGTGAGCACGGCTTGGAGCTGTTCAACAGCTGGGGCCTCTTGGCAGACGAACAAAAGAAACTGGAAAACTACTGGAAGAAATTCGAAAACTACGTGAAACCTCACTCAAACGAGCTGATCGCCACCTGGGAGCTACACAATCTTCGACAAGGTACACTATCGTTAGAAGAATTTATTGCAAAGCTTAGAATCCTTGTCAAAGAAGCCAACTATCCATCGGAACATCATGATCGATTCTTGAGAGACTTCCTTGTACTCGGCATGAATTCAGACCATGTCAGAAAGGAGTGTTTCAAAGAAGGAAATGCTCTGACATTTAGTAAAGCTAGAGAAATGGCAAAAGCAGACGAATCAGCAGACAAGCAGCTTCAGCTAATGAACCCAGTAGTGTCAGCAGTACACCCTGTTAGCTCAACCAGGAGAAACCAATTCCGAAGCGACCAGCTGAACCCAGTAGCCGGTGGATCAAGGCAAAACCCAAAAGGCAACAAGTCAGGAAAAATGCAGCTCTGCAGGAATTGTGGTTGGGGCCCTCACTCTCATGAACAGTGCCCAGCAAGAAATGCAACGTGTCATTACTGCCAAAAGGTGGGACACCTTGCCAAGGTATGCTTTTCAAAACTTAAAAAGAAGGATGTGAATGAGATAGAAGCTACTAGTAATAACAATGCCATACCTGAGTCAGAGCCTACCCAATCATTAGATGATTATGTGTTCCTGGGCCCAATTGAAGCAACACCCCTGGCCATGAGTGTAAACGTTGTATCCTGTAGAGAAAAGGCTCTGCTAGAAGTCTCCTTGGCACTGAAGCCAGAAGGAAAACAAATGAATGCACTCTGTAAGATAGACTCAGGTGCTGAAACAAACATTATACCCAAGTCCCTATACAAGCAACTAAGCCCTGAGACACTAAGCTTACAACAACCTACAGTGAAGTTAACTGCTTATGGTGGAGCCGAGATCCCAAATCTTGGATCTTGCCAAATATATGTGAAGGGTCCTAACAATTCCAACCCCAGAGTTATCCAAGCAGAAGTTGTTGACGTTGATGGCCCTGCCATAATTGGTAACATGTCTGCACAAGATCTGAACCTCCTAAAGCTCAACTGGCCAGTCACAGCCAGCACAAATGCAACCACCCAGAATGTTGTACAAAGTGAAAAGCCCATGCCCAATGCAAATACTGTCAAACTATTTGACATCAGAGGCAAACAACACCCCTTCCCACTGACAAAGGACTATTTGTTGGAAGAATATCAGGATGTCTTTACAGGAATTGGCTGCTTTCCAGGACCCCCGTACCACATCGAAACTAACCCTGACATTCCCCCAGTACAGCATGCTCCAAGACAGGTTCCAGTACAACTACAGAAAGCCTACATAGAAGAGCTAGACCAGTTAAAAGAATCTGGAATTCTGGTTGAGGTCCAAGATGAATATACCCCTTGGGTTAACTCTGCTGTGGTCACCATCAAACCCAACGGGTCGATCCATCTGTGCTTGGACCTTCGGAATCTCAATAAAGCAATCAAGCGCAACCCCTACTATGTGAGAACCATAGATGATGTGATACCGAAAGTCAGCGGCTCCACCCACTTCAGTATCCTTGATGCACGCAGTGGATTTTGGCAAGTTAGTCTTGACGAGGAAAGCAGTAGGCTGTGCACCTTTAACACCCCATGGGGAAAGCATAGATGGACAAGACTTCCATTTGGCCTTACGTGCAGTGGAGATGTGTTTCAAGAAAAAATGGATATGGTCTTTGGCAGACTTGAAGGGCTCAGCGGTATTGCAGATGACACATTTGTCTATGGCACGGGCGAAGCACAACATGATCAGCACATACTAACTGTCCTTGACACAGCAAGAGAGAACAATGTGAGATTGAACCCGGACAAATTCCAGTTTAAAGTGAAGGAAGCATCCTTCTTCGGGCTCACATGGACCCCCGACGGGATCCGCCCTGGCGAAACCAAAATCAAAGCAATCCGTGATATGCCATCCCCGAAGAACCTTACAGAGCTGCAGTGCTTTTTGGGCATGATTAACTACCTGAACAGGTTCTCACCCATTCTAGCCCAAGTGTCAGAACCTGTGCGACAGCTGATGAAAAAAGATGTACCATTCGTGTGGCAACCAGAACACCAAAGGGCATTCCAGAACCTCAAACAAGCAATCACTGAAGTACCAGTCCTAGCCTATTACGACCCAGAAAAGGAGAACCTAATCCAGTCTGATGCAAGCCTTAAAGGCATTGGATGTGTGTTGACGCAAGAGGGCAAACCAGTGTGCTATGCCAGTCGATCACTAACTGAAACTGAGTCTCGATACAGCAACATAGAGCGAGAGTTACTCGCTGCCTGTTGGTCGCTTGAAAAGCTTAACCATTACGTATTTGGTAAGAAGGTGGTCATCGAAACTGACCACAAGCCGCTCGAAAGCTTCTGGAAGAAGAGCATATCGAGCGCACCACCACGCCTTCAGAGGCTCCTACTTAAAATGGCCAAATACAACGTGGAGATCAGGTACATTCAAGGAAAAAGCAACGTGATAGCAGACGCCCTTTCCAGGATTAGCCACATGGAGCCCCCTGCAGAAGACAACGAAGTCCCCGAGGTGGAACTGGACACAATCTCTCGAACACTGCCAGCCAGCCCTGCCAAACTAGATGAAGTACGAGAGTACACTGATCAAGACGTTGTACTCAGTCACTTAAAAGATGTCGTGCATCATGGATGGCCAGAATATCCAAATGAGTGCCCACAAGACCTGAAAGAGTTCTGGAACTTCAGAGAGGACCTGAGTGTTGAAAATGGCCTCATTCTCAAGGGACACAAAGTCGTAATTCCCAGTAAGCTACGCCCACAGATGTTACAAATCATACACCAAGGACATATGGGAACAGAGAAGTGTCTCCTGAGAGCAAGGGACAGCCTGTTTTGGCCAGGCATATCAAGGGACATCAAACAGATGACAGAGAACTGTCCGACATGCGCACAGTTTTCCAAACAGCAACCAAAAGAAACATTGCATCCACACAATGTACCCAGTTATCCATGGCAGAGGCTTGGATGCGATCTGTTCGACTATGGAGGTGCTCAATACTTACTAGTCGCAGACTATTACAGCAAATACCCCATCGTTAGAAAGTTGAGCTCAACGACATCTGCTGCAATAATCAACCACCTCAAATCAATCTTTGCAGAACATGGTATACCAGAATCCCTGGTATCTGACAACGGCCCTCAATACAGCAGCAAGGAATTTGCAGCGTTCTGTGACCAATGGGGTATCAATCACATTACTAGCTCACCAGTGTATCCAAAGAGCAATGGATTCATAGAAAGGATGGTACAAACCGTAAAGAACCTTCTAAGGAAGTCCGAAGCTGCAGGACAGGACCCGTATCTTGCGCTCTTGTCATACCGGGCCACGCCTGTCGATAGCAACTTACCATCACCAGCCAAGTTACTGAACAATAGAGAATATTGCACACAACTACCCAGCAGTGGACGACTCCAACGGTCACAAGCAAAAGAATGCCACCAAGATCAGCTGCAGCACCGCCAAGATGTTCAGAAACAGCAGCATGATGGCAAGTCCACACGTGAGCTACAAAAGCTAGTACCAGGCCAACCAGTATTGGTGTTTCAACCAAAAACCAAGACCTGGACTCCGGCAACACTGAAAGAGCAATGAACCAGCCAAGATCCTACATTGTAGAGACAAACAGTGGTTCTGAACTAAGGCGCAACAGAATACAGTTAAAACTGTCAGGCCAAGTAGCACCAAGCCTTGAAGGTCAACTGCTCTCTAGCCAAGACAATCCACCACAGCCCAGTGCACCTACATTTACATCTCACCAAGTCCCGTCACCAGGATTACCCCAGACACCCCAGAAACCAGCTACAGTTGGTGAGGGAAGTGCCGACCAACATCTGACAACTAGAAGTGGTCGTGTTGTAAAGAAGCCATTAAGGCTGGACCTTTAAACTTTGTTAATCAGAACAACTCGGCTTAGCTGTCTGAGAATTTTGTTGTGTTGGATTCAATTTGAACAATACTTGTGTTATTTAGGTTCCAATTTAGAGACCAAGTTTGTTTCTTTCACCCGGCAAAGTTTTTAGGGTGGAGATGTAAACATATCAGGTTTTGAGCATGCGCAGTAGGACAAGACAGAATATACACGTGTGCTTGTACTCGTTAGCTGGGATAAAAAGTTATCTTTCTGATCTTTGCCATAACATTACACGGGCGTTAAAATGACTGCAAAAGCGGTCGGCCAAAACTCAACCTTTCGCGTTAGCGTGAAGAATAATTTGCACATGCGGTTCATGTAGCAAAGCACGTCTGCGAAATTTTGAACAATTTTTTGCTTTTAAATAGGTTTCTTCGCCTCAGCTTGAATGAAAATTTATTGTTATTGAACTTCCTTTCGTATTTCTTTCATTTAGTTCCTTGTATTTGGGAATTTTAGGTTTTAAAGGTGAACAGTAATTTGCACGCTTGATTTCCGCATATTTAATTTACGGCGACCTCCAGGCACTTTGTTTATTTAGTTTATTCGCTTCGTTGAAATACTTTTTGGAGTCTTATTCAGCTATTACAGAACCGCTGAGAAAAGAACTAAATGGCCACTGATTAACACAGTTGAAATTCGACTGATCTCAAAATAATTCGCTTGTTTTTGTCGTCTTTTTGATTTACGACTTTCATCTTTCTTTCGCAGTGTCGTAATATTTTCGTCGCGCGGCGAAGAAATTACTCGATTTCTTGTTTTCAGATTGAGTTTTGTATGAGTTCTTCGCTTTTATTTTTTCGTTGTTTTCTCAAATGTTAGCCGTTATAGTACAAGAATGAAATTCTGTTGAATTTGGTTTCGTTTTTTGTCCTCCAAAGTCAATAATTAACTCATTTTCGCAAAGTCAATTTTCTCAGCTTCTGTGGGACATTTTGTCGCGCGGAAAAAGAAATAATATAATTTCTTGTTCACTTATCAGTTTTACACATCAGGTTGAGTTCTTTTTGTTAATATTTTTTAATATTTTGACCCTTCAATTATTCAACTTTAAATAAACGATACCTTGAAACCTGATCTTGTGTCTGTGGTTACTGCGCATATGGTTTATTTTTGTGCTTTCGCTCGCTCTGAAATATTCCAAAAAAACGCCAGGGAATTAGGGGTGGGTCGCGGGCAATTTCGTTCAGGCGTCAATGGGTTAAATCATGGTAAAATTCATCAACTTTTAAGAAAACAATTGTTTTTTAAAGTTGAGCAGTAAATTTTACAGTCTAAGTACCAAGTCATGTGACAGTTTCTCCAGATGGTGATTTTAGGGTTGCCAATAACAACCATGGACCTAGGTGTCTTTTTTTTTTAATCACTAAACCTTCTGTGGGCAAATCTGGTATCTGTTTACAGTTTCAACAATCTTATGTCTGGTATGGTAGTCATGTGTCATCTTTTCCCAGTAGATTTTCTCTCCAGCACACTTGGTCAGAGTCAGTTGGTTTGCACATGGTTGGGAGCAGTTTATTTGGATACCACTAGAACACTGTTGTTTTTTGTTTGTGAACCATTCTCAGCTGTGAGGAGAGAACCAATTGGAAAGTATTCCTGTACGACAGAAGTGCCAAGCACTCATCATCACCCTTGTTCAGCTTAATGCCTTTATTGTCTCACAGCTCAGGAGATACAGTAACATGTATTGCAATTTGACTGTGTGTAGAGTGAAGTTGACATGACATGTTGGAATCCCCAGAGTTATATAAGCTGTTTGAATTTTACTGAACTGAATCAAGGTCCACTGTCTATGAATGGTGTTGCGGATACCATGCCTACTGAACTCTTTTCATTTTCAGGATGGTCTTAGCCTGGGTTGTCAAATTTAAAAGTAGCTGGCTACCAGTGAAATTCACCACCTACATCTACTCTGGTGGCCGGCTGTTTGTTTGATTCTTTAAAACAATATGGAGAAATCAGCCGCCTACAACAAAACCAGGGCCTCCTAGCTCAAAGCTTTGTGACAACCCTGGTCTCAGTGGTTCAGGAATTTTCCAGGCATATCCTGACATTACACGAGTGGTAGTCTATCACAAGGTGGTGGGTTTGTTCCCACTGTGCTCAAGAAATTTATCTGCTGCGACCTTGCTCCATTGTCATTCCTTAAAGGGTGGACTCATAATGGGTTTTGAAAGTTCTTTCAGTGTAATATATTGACCACATGTTGCAGTTTCGCACCAGTTCTTCATGATGTCACTTTACATCCCTGATCACCAAACAGAAAAATCTACATTTCCAGCCTTCAAACAAAGGAAAGACTTTTCTTGAGTTTCAAGTTAATCCCTTCTCGCACAAGGCTATTTTCATCTGTTTATGGTCTTTTCCCTTCCTCTCTTACTCTGCAGGTTCTAGCAAAGAGAATAATAGAAAAATAGTGATGGTGTTAATGATTGCATTAGCTCATATGGTAATGCTGAGCCTGTGAGTTATCTACTCAGCAGGGGAGCATATTGGTTTCTTTTTCCTCGTGCTGTTAAGGACCAGTTTTCTTCTCCAATTATTATTGCACTTACTTTTTACACTCTCAATGGCTGCAGCCGCACTAAGAGAGTTAACTGGGTTTATTTTTTAGAAACCTGGTTAAAATAATTTAAAATTCTAAACAACTTAACTCAGTTAAAAGTTGGTTATAATAAAATAACCGGGTTATATTTTATGAGCGACCGCACTGAAATGGGTTATGAAGTGGGTTAAACTCAATTGACGTCATGAGATAAACCAACAAAATGGCAGACTTCGAGGACGCTGTTTAGTCTGTTGTTATATTATCGATTCTTTTTCTTTGTTTTCGTTTCTTTTCTCTCCACTCACGGCTAAGGCAGTCCCTCTTCCTTCTAATGCGCACTACGCAAATTTCTAAGGCAGTTCTTTCAAACATGATGTTAATTTCGCGTAGACATCAGAGTGTTCTCCATGGCTGTCGAATCGTCCTCAAGTCTGGGTATATCCAAGAGACCAGCGATGGTTAGGGGAAATCCATAGGAATCCTGCCATGCATGACTTTTTTAGAGAGCACTTTCGAATGAGCTTTGACTCTTTTCACGCCCTTTGTCATATTCTGTTGCCATTTATGGCAAAAAGAAACACTCGCTTCCGTGCAGCGCCGATCAGACTGCTGATAAGAGACCACTAACCTGCATTAAAGCACGGAAAAAGGTGGTTTAAAATTAACCTAACCCGGTCAAAAAATCTATTGTTCATCAATTAATTTCCATGGTAACCATAAACCCGGTTTAAGTTCCATTAACAGCCGAAATTAGCAGCTGCATCAGGATTTTTCGGTAACCTGGTTAACCGTAATTAATTAATTAATTAATTAGGAATAACCCGGTTAACTCTCTAGTGCGGCTGCAGCCAATGTTGTAAAAACATTTAAGTGAGAAGTTTTGGTGACATATGTAGTGTTACTAGCTAGTCAAGAGTGATGCTCTGACTGCTGTATTGACTCCTCAATGAGGAAATTATAGACAATTCATGTTTCAATATTCCTTAAGGGCCCATTAACTGATTCATGCGCTCGCTCGCGCCTATTGCTTGGGAGGTGAAATTTCACTTCCAGTTACTTACCTCAGCCTGTCAGTACGGAAAATAAAAACAACTCATTAACTTGCAAATTTGCTTACATTTCAGATGTTTTTCTTTGTGTTTCACAAAATGCAAAGTAAGACAAAATAATAGAAAGACAGAAAAATGAGCAACAGAAAGGGAAAAACTAACTCTGTGTGGCTTTGTTTGATCTTAGCGAAGTGTGCTGGTAGTGTATTAAATTGCGCACATGTTGATAAGGTAACTTCTAAGTTCTGACATATATCGGGTGCACTTCCATTTTTTAAGCGATGATGTATTGTGTGATGTCATCTCTTTATGCTGGCATGCATGCATTCCTTTTGATAGTGATTTCGCATAGTTTGTTGCGCTCATGTCCGTGCACTTATGTTGCGCACTTTTTATCCCCCTGTGGAAGCGAAATGCACTCTGGGAGTTCCTTTGCTGCTTTCCTTTTCTGTTTGTAGGTTCAGTGGAGTGCTCTTAATTGTGGCTTTTAAGAAGATTTAGGGATGGATTTTGGTTTATCCAGTATCGGATAAATTTGCGTTCACGGGCAAATTCATAATAAAAACATATCCTTCATGCATACAAGTTGAGATAGACAAGCAAGTCGCACAGGCGATAGGTGAAGGCTTTGCGGCTTTCCTTTGCTGTTTGTAGGATCAGCGGACTGCTTTTAATCGATATGACAAGTATACAGTTAAAACAACAAATTAATTTCCGGTGAGGTAATTAGTGTTGCCAAATATTTTTAAAGATAATAAGGTGTCGATTCAGAGAGTAAAAAGCGGAGCGCTTTTAATTTCAGCTTTTAAGCGAAGATTTGGGGGTTGATTTTGGTTTATACAGTGTCGGATAAATTTGTGCTCACTGGCAAACTCGTAATAAGAACATATCGTCCATACACACAAATTTAGATAGACAAGCAAGTCGCACATGCGATAGCTGAAGGGTCGACATAAAATTTACGGATTGGTAGCGCAGTTGTACTTTTGCCAGTCTGGAAGTGAATTGAATGAGCATTGTCTGAATTGAAAAAGCACTGTGAGAGCACTGTATGAGCACTGTATGAGCACTGAAATATACAGTTTACAATAGTGATAATGAAGTCAGGGTACGATTCATTTGCAGTTTGCAGGTTTTTTTATGAAGTTTTGGAAATGTGCTGTTTTATATTTTCTTTCAACGAAAGAGTGGTTGTGATTAAACGATCGATAATCGTTTTGTCAAGGTAAAGACAACACGAATGTTCATTGATTACAAGTATACGGTTAACAACAAATTAATTTTCGGTGAGGTAATTAGGGTTGCCAAATATCTTTAAAGATAATAAATAAGGTGTTGATTTCAGAGAGAGAAACTTGTACTTCGTGGCTTTCCTTTGCTGTTTGTAGGATCAGCAGAGTACTTTTAATTTCAGCTTTTAAACGAAAATTTGGGGTGGATTTTGGTTTATACAGTGTCAATTGAATTTTGCGCTCATGGGCAAACTCATAATAACATATCTTCAATACATACAATTTTAGATAGACAAGCGGTTTGCACGTGTGATATAACAAGTCAAGAGAAAATCACGCGATATGACAAGTCAAGAGAAAATGATTTTCTCTTGGACAAGTATATGGTTAAAACAACAAATTAATTTCCGGTGAGGTAATTAACTTTGCCAAATATCTTTAAAGATAATAAGGTGTTAATTTCAGAGAGAGGAACTTTTCAGCGGAGTGCTTTTTATTTTAGTTATTAATCTTTCTTTTGGGTTGGTACATTTCGCTGACCTCCTAGCACATGGACTAACAAGACGGACCTGGTACATGAACTACTTGAATGAACCACCAATGGACTACCCTAAATGTAAACCCCTAAAATTTCTAACACAGAGGTTTAAGAATCAGTTTGTCTGCTTATGTTCCAATCTTCTAGGAACAATTTTTAAACATCATCGCTTCTGCATGCATTGCGTTCCATTTATCTTTAAATGCTAAAGGAAATGCGGTTTTCATTAAATCCAGCCTTTTTCGATGAATTTCGATTAAAGCCAATGTTGGAAACATAGCTATGCATTCCTTTTTCAAAATCATGCTTTTTTCAGAAAATTATGAATTTTTCAATATTTTGAAATTCTCTCAAAATCTGACCTTTTAGAAAAGAAACAAAATCATAGCGTAATAAGGATTTAAATTAAAATATTAAATCAATGAAAAAATTCCCGATAAAGTGATTTGCCTGGGAACCTTTACATTTTATCAGTATTAGTCACGTGACCATGGGCTTGGCCTGATGACATCATCACCAGTGTTACTGATCATGAAAAATTTAAACACATGAAGTAACTCTAAACTAACTAAAAATGATGAGGTAATATGAGAATAAATTTTCCTTAGCAATGGCTCAAAACGTTCAGTTAATGGACCCTTAATCAATCATGGAATATATAGAGTTCACACAATCACGACTTCAGGATATCTGCTTTTCCCGTGCTCACAGGGAGCAGAAGTACTAGAGATCTACAATGTTAAGTATAGGCTTTCATGGATTGATGTTATGCTATGTTCCTCAACAAATGTATTTATTTCAGTGATAAATTTCAAATCCCTAAAAGATCACAAGCTATATATTAGATGAGCATATTTAGCATGTAGCATGGAGAAGTAACTGAAGGTATCTTAATTCCATAGAACCCAATTGATTTTCATGAAAAATGTCATTCAACAATTATTATCTTGTCAAATCATGTGGAATACTGTGTGATACTTTCTTTGAGGTTGTGGGCAGAGTAGGCTAAACTGAAACTACATTCTGCAAGATTGAGTGAGATAACTGTTGTTTTATTATTCCACAAACTGTCAAAGAGATGTATTTTTACAGCAAAATGAAGACAATTCTTGGCTGTAATTGTATATCATAGGAAGCTAGGTAGAGAATTTATAAAAGAGAGTAAATATTTAAAGTGCTGGAAAATAAACCCAAGTATTTCTCTCTGAACATTAGCTCTAGAAAGGAAATGAGGCCCATTTGAGACAAAGGGATTTAATATTTTCACATTGGTGGCCTCTGAATTAAAATTCTCGTTACTCTGCCCATTGAGCTACAAGGCCAGATGGTCATAGGTGAAACCAGCTCCATACCCTGATTTAATTCTTTAATTCTAATTCTCTCCTCTTTTCTCTTCCCTAGTATTCCAAGTACCATAATTAGGCAACTTAATTAGTCAGCGTGCTGTTAAAAGTTTGGTCATGTGATGCAGGTGTTTTTGAAAAGCCTCACTGAAACCCCTGCTTTAAGTCATGTCAATTCCTATCCACTGTAATGATCAACAAGCAGCCATGTAATAAGATCTCTTCTTCTCATCAGATGCAAATGGAGATTCAGCTTCACCATCTTCTTCAGATTACACGGAAGCGGGCAGTGACAGAAAAGGAGATTTAGCAACAGCTGGACCAAGAGGTTTGTGTATCTTCATGTACAGTACATTGTTGACTTTGTAATGGACATGTGTACTGATCATGGTGTACTGAAGAGCAACAAATTGTTTAGGGGAGTGTTTGATTGACCTTGCCCTGGAATGAGAAACTACTGCAGATTATTCCAGAATAGCCATTCTGGCCATACCTTAATAAAACGATAATTCCATTTCTGGAATAATTTAATCCCTGGATGGATTCTCTTTCAGTGATGCATTGAGTTGTCTTCACCTTACGACTCGTGATTTACAAGCTCTCCCAACATCCTGGGTGGTTTATTGTGCTGGTAAATCCATAGAAAGAGTGGTTTATTGCTTAAATACACGAATGACTGATGAAAAGACTGTGTAGCTGTGGGTTTACATATCAGTGTAGAGTGTAAAGTTACCCAAAAATGCACTAAATATTGAAACACTGAAACAGTCTGTTATAGCCAATTATTACAAAGAACTTAAACATATATGGATTTTCTAACGAATTAACCAGTTTCGTTTGTAATCTTTGCATTTCAAACAGATAATGAACCCATGGGTCCTGCGTGATTTAACGCTTATTGAGTGGTTAAACAATCACGGCCCTGAAAATCTGAAAAAATATACTAGGAACTTGTAAACCAAAAAGGCACCACAGCACTAAAGTCTCAGTCAGATTTTGTGAAAGTTTGTTCTATTTTAAAATTGTGTGATTCGGGGTATGGAGGTGAGTGTTAAGGCCTGTTCACAGGCTAGGTTACCCCCATTTAAGTAGACACAGGCCAACGGGGGGTGGGGAGGGGAGGGGACCGTCTATCACACTTAAAACAACTTTGGATTGCTCAAGCAGAAAACAAACCTTGGAGAGCAGAACTGAGAATATATCTTCCTGCCTACAGAAGCGAGCAGGGCTTGAAATGCTTTTCATTAAGGGAACTATGATTTAACTACTCAAGAAGACTCAATTTGTGTCTAACTTTTTATCTGACTGTTTTAAAGCTAGATATAATTTTTTCTAATTTTTTATGTTATTATTGTTGTTTCTTTATTTTAAAGTCCCTAGTTAAGAATTTTCTTTTTATGTGTGTTTTTGCAATCATTAATTTTTGGGAGATGCAGGGGCTTAAATTGTTAGTGCACCGGACTCAGAACTGAGCAACCCTGGCTAGGGTCATTGTGACTGTGTGGTGTTCTTGGGAAAGAACTCTGTACTCTCACAGTCCCTCTCTCCACTGGGTAATATCAATGGGTACCCACAAATTGATGAGGCAACCTGACAGGATAAATAAATAAAATAAAATAAAAAAATAAAAGACTTTATTTAACCTGAAAGGCCAATCAGTGATCACTGGATCACTGGTATTAACTGGCGATCAGCATTTAGATATAAAATACAGCTGTTCATAAAATTGATCTGAGATAGACTCCTATAAGCAACACTCCTATAGCTACAGTGTACGCCATGCTACAGAAGTCAGGGCTATGGCTCCAGTTGGGCTTAAGAGGCTTTCCTTTTTTACCTTTACATCAAAACCAGTTTTAGTGATAATTTTGACCTAATAACATGAAAACTCTGTTGCAATTATAACTTAACCAAAATGTTTGTAAACTACGATTGATGGTGGAAACAGATCACGAACACTGCTTATTAAGTGATAATTTGGTAGTTAAATACTTCTTGCTTGTCATGCAATTATGAAAAAGCAGTTATTTTAAAAACTAATTTGTAACCAGGTGGTTCCATGATTAATATGAAAATGTTACAGTTGGTTAAGAAAAGCTATTAAAAATCTTAAAAACTCAACATTTTGGCTGACATAAGCCCTCCTCAGGGGTAATAAAAAATATAATGAAGTGACAAGTTTATTTAAGATCGGGAAGTTGCTAATAAAAACCAAATATATTAGGAAATTAGTTCTTATCCAATAGAGTCAAGGCTCTGTACTCTTGGGACACGTACATGCTGTCGTCGCAGTTGAGTGGAGTTTTGCACATGTTAATTTCCCAAGCCTCTAAGAGGCATCAGTTCCACCAACTTGTGCTGGTGCGTAATATTGTAGACGATTCCCACGAGATAGGGTGACCAGATTGTAAAAGCAGTTAATGCAATTTAACGGAGTTAACAACAAAGAGCACCTCCGTTCCTGTGGTAGACAGCGGTGTTTCTCCTATATGTGCATACACCAGGACTCCATGTGCTCTTGGACTGAGATGTGTTGGCAGCCTTCACAGCCAGCCATCGGAGCAGTCTCCATCTAGGAGCTGGCTGCCAATAATGGAAGCCCCTGGATGTCTCAGGCGCCAAACCTCCACTTAGCGATGTAGTTGTTAATGAATAAATCGGTGGTCATTTAGCTTGATTAATGAAATGTTATTAACATTAAATAAGTCGGTATACATTGCTCATGACATGAAGAATGACAGTCACACTATTTTAACTTTATATCCTCAAAGATTCTTGTAATAATGGAGCTGTACTGGCAGAAAGACATGTGACCCACTTTGCGGACAAAAAGGACGAGAGTGACAATGATAAAGCAACAGGTAGTTTGTGCTATTTCTGTAACCACGTGGAACTCCGCTTATCCATGCTTTGTCCATGCTTAATCCATGCTTTATCCATGCTTTATCCATGCTTGATCCATGCTTGATCCATGCTTTATCCGTGCTTTATCCATGTTCATCCATGCTTTATCCATGCCTTATCCATGCTTTATCCATGCTTTATTCATGCTTTATCCATGGTCTATCCATTCTTTATCCATGCTCTATCCATGCTTTATTCACGCTTTATCCATGCTTAATCCATGCTTTATCCATGCTTGATCCATGCTTTATCCGTGCTTTATACATGTTCATCCATGCTTTATCCATGCCTTATCCAAGCTTTATCCATGCTTTATTCATGCTTTATCCATGCTTTATCCATTCTTTATCCATGCTCTATCCATGCTCTATCCATGCTTTATTCATGCTTTATCCATGCTTTATCCATGCTTTATCCATGCGTTATTCATGCTTTATCCATGCTTTATCCACGCTTTAGCCATGCTTTATCCATGCTTTATTCATGCTTTATCCATGCTTTATCCATGCTTTATCCATGCTTCATTAATGCTTTACCATGCTTGCTTCATACATTGTCTTATAATTTACAGGGGCGAGGTGGGGAGAAGAGGAATTTTTTTACAAGAAGCAGAATGACCCATTTTCAAAAAGGTTGCTTCATGTTGAGAACAGCAAATAGTGAAATCAGTATCAGTTGTTATTAGCATATAAAAACACACCTGAGATAGAGGCAAGTAACTTTCTTATAGACAAGAGAGCATCTCCATCTTTGAAAAGCATGCTGGAAGAAACTAACTAGACAATGCTTCATGGGGTGGTAATGTTGCCGTCATTAAGACAATGCTGTCACCTTGTCTTGATATCAGTTCAAAAGATAGTAATGGTGACACTGTTGATGATTAGGGATCATTTGCAGACTTTTTAATCACTCAATTTTGTGGAAAAAATTAGTGAGAAGTTTTGGCGCTGAATCCAAGATAGCAGCGACGCGAGCCAATTTCCATTTTGATGGGAATCTGGAAGATTTTAGGTTTTTACAGAGAATTGTATTGAGGCCGTTGATTGCGGAATTTCCAGCTACGACGAGGTCTTGGATCTCGTCGGGTGCGGCGGCTTTTCTTGGTTTTAGTTTGTTCAGGTCACAGGCAAGCCTGAGTTTACAAGATGAGAGATCACTGATTGTAGGTTTCACTCTGTTGTAGAGGTCGCTCAAATCCGTGGTTTGATCTTCATACTCATGGGGATGGTATTTGTCAGCGAGGTTTTTGCCAGTGTTCACGAAGAAGTCATTAATAAGCTCGGCCTTTTCTGTATTGCTGGTGATAAGTTCAGATGATGGGTGCTGCATCAGGCCGATTTGTTTGTGTTTTTTGTGATGCAAGTTCATTACCTCAGTAACTGTGTTCCAGAAGTCTTTTGCGTTTTTGGCTTTCTTAAACTGGTTCAGCCAAAATGTGGATTCCGCTTCGCGTAACATCCTAGTCACTTTGTTTCTTGTTCTTTTTTACTTTCCAGATGGCAGATGTGTTGCTCGTACCGTCGCATTTTCTTAATAATTTATATCGTTTGTTCATCTCCCCTCTGATTTCTCCAGTGACCCAGGGGAGGCTTTCCTTCCTAATTTTGGCTGTTCGGGTGGGTATGTGTGTGTCAAGCACATCTTTAAAAAGTAGTTCCCAGGCGTGAGTGACATCGTCTATATCGTCGAATAGCGACGCGACCCACCACGGTACATCTTGTAGATCTTTTTGAAGGGATTTTTTGTCGAGTCTCCTATAGTTTCGTACTCTTTTGATCGAGAAACCAGGGCTTTTAGTTTTCATTTTGTAAGTGATAAAAATCATCTTGTGGTCTGCGATACTTAGGTCTAAGACGCCTGAGTTTGATACCTTGGGCGGATTGTTTACAATAGCAAGGCCAATGGTTGACTTGGTTGTTTGAGTCACCCTAGTTGGATTGCTAATTACGTTTTTGCAGCCGTGTGTATTTAAAATCGTGAGTAGTTTCTTTCCCATGGGGTTTGAAGTGGCTGTGGAATTTGCATTTGACACATCGGCGTTGAGATCGCCTACGATGACAAGGTTTTTCCGTGTCATTTGCACTTTGCCAAGTGTTTCATCGAATTTGTCGAGAAAAGAAGAGTCGTCAGGAGGTCTGTATAAACAGCCGATTAAGAGTCGTTGTGAGTTTAGAAGGAGTTCGGCCCAGATTGCTTTGATGTCGTCTGACATATACTTATGAATAATATAGACTTCCAAGTTCTCTTTGTAATATAAAGCGCAGCCTCCCCACGGGGATGCATTCGGTCTGTCCTGTCGTATGATTTTGTAGCCGTTGATTGAAATTTCTCTGTCGTCAATTTCAGCATTTAGGTGCGCTTCCGTTACAGCCAGGAAATCCACTGGCGAATACTCCAATAATATCTTTATTTCCCGAATATGTCTGACCAGGTCGCAGATGTTCAGGTGGGCAATCGAGACATCCTTAGTTTGGAGGCCATTTTTCAGTGGTATTAATGAATCAAGCTCTATTCCTTTGCAAGGGTCGCTCGTTATGCTTGCACTCTTGCTGGTAGCAGGCGCTAGGCATCTCACACAGGTCCATTTAAAAGTTCTGTCTTTGTGGAAACAGTTGTATTGACTTGGGGAGACATTTCCACATTTAATGTGCCACATGTTTTGGCAGTGGTTGCATTTAACGGCTCGATGATTTCGTGCGATGGTTCGGTTGCAACCAGGGCATTTCGCTGGATTATTACCTTCGCCCGCAGGGCCAGGGTTTGGTGAGACGTCGCCAGAAGAAGCACTCCTTGTTAATTGAAAGCTGGAATCGGCGTTGGCATAGTATGAAAGTCGAGAAGATAGGAAGCGCTTTCTACGTGCACCGCTACCGGCCCAATGGCGGCTCAACTGCAGAACCTGTGCGGCAACATTGGTGGAGCCGGTGCTATTAACGGACTTTGTTAAGACGTGTAGAGTTGAGCCAAGCTGTGAGATGTCCGTTACTTGGGACTTTGGTCCGTTTTCGGGGTGAAAAACTAAAGTAGAAGCGAGCAATAACACTGTTATGGCGGAGCGAGCGAAAACACGTCTGCCCTCCATGACTCGTACCAAGTATCTTTGTTTTGTCTTTATGTAAAATGTAACTTACAAGATGTGAATCTGTACAAAAAGTAAGAAGTCTAACAGAATGAGCAAGCAGGAGTCCCAGTGCAGAAATTTTCCAACTGACTACGCTCTTTCACCGTGTTAGTCACCCAGAACTCCAAGTGGCCAACTTGTGTCTACATGCTATTTATCCACAAGGGTACAGGACTTATGTTCTTGGATCTGAGACTCACACTCAAAGTTTGCTGGCAACCTCGTTCCCAGCGTCTCTGATCTTCCCACCACCTGGAGTGAGATGAGAGACCCTGGAAACAAGGTTGGTTTGCTGACTGTCTGAGTCCCAGGGCTCACTACAACCTTTCTCGAGATGGATGACCATTTTACGGGAAGCGAGGCCAGAGGCGGAGAATGCAGGGGGTTGTGGTCAAGTTTTTTGTACAGTTTACAGAGATGACTTGAAAGTTACAAGAGTAAAGGAAAACAATGTTATTTTTAGATCCTGTTGTGTTATGTAAAGAAATATATCTAAAACGTAAAGTTCACTACAAGTTAATACACAATGTGATTTTTTTGGATTATGCAACCAAAAAATGTCATGTTTTATAGGGGGTGGGTCATGTAATTCTTCACCTTCATTGAGGGGTGGGTCACTCTGTTGTGTGCCAAATGGTAGGGGTGGGTCAAGTGTGTTCTATCCAGCACATTTTCAAATGCTCTGGCCCACCTTGGATTTTATTTGATAATCCTCTTCATTTTAAACCATTTCTCTGTTCCTACTTAGGTTGTATTTATACTCTTTTATTTACATCTTTTTATTGTAAATTCAAACGGATGTTTTGAATTCTATTTTTAATGAAGACCGTTATTAAACGAAGACCATGTTAAGTAATTTTCTGCCCAAATGTCATACCCTGATGCCCTTCTGATAAAAAAACCTCACTGAAACCCCTTCTTTAAGTCATGTCAATTCCTATCCACTTTAATGAAACATGTAGCCATGTAATAAGATCTCTCCTTCTCATCAGATGCAAGTGGAGATAAAGCTTCACCATCCTCTTCAGATCACACAGAAGCAGACAGTGACAGAAAAGGAGAGTTGGCAACAGGACCAAGAGGTTTGTGTTTCTTCATGTTCAATACATGCTGACTTTGTAATGCAGGTTTGCACTGATCATGGTGCAGAAGAGCAACAAAACTGTTTAGGAGAGAGTTTGATTGACCTTGTTCTGGAATAAGGGTATAGTCCAGATTTTCCAGATTAGCCATTCTGACCTTAAATACCTCAATAAAACCCCTTAAACAATAATTCAATTTCTGGAATAATTTAATCCTTGGATGGATTCTCCTTCAGTGATGCATTGAGCTGTTTTCTTCTGTATAAAGGTTAGCAAAGGCTTAAACCTAGACCATTTGTGATTACATGTATCAAACTCTATCAGTGGATCACAAAATTAAAATCAATGATGTATATTAATGTAAGTTTAATTGGTCTGCATCAGATTTGCTTAAGGGCTTTCCGATATAAATTTCTTTTGATTGTCTGTACTGGGTAACAACATGTTTAAAGCTCAGGCACCTGACTACGTCTTTTTCTACTGCACCTGTGTATATTTTTCTAGTATGACAAAGAAATCATACAAATATTGATTTTTTGATGTGACTGAAAATACTACTTCCAGTGTTGCAATCACAGATAGAGATTCTCTAAGATTTTTTTGCCTACTTACTGTTGATTTAGAAAATCAATAACACGACAGCAAGTGGGTTTGTAGCGTGAGCAGTAATGAACTTTAACATTTCAACCCTGATGAAGGTGGACACAAGCCATCGAAAATTTAGAACTGAAAAGAAAATTAACAGATCAGAAAAAAAAATCTGAGAGCTTGAATTTTTGTAACAATAGCAAATACAGCATTTGAATTCTCCTCAATTCTCCAGTACGTTTCCTGTCTTAAAAATTTCATTATCACCTTCGGGAAATGCTTTGTTAGCTTCTATTGTTCGTAATCAAGACTTTTTGGAGACTTTCATGTGACAATCTTCTCAATGTAAATTATTTCTGCCGTCAGACATGCTTACCTTACTAGCTTCGAGATAATACAGCATTCCCTGTTGCATTCTTCCTCTGGGTGACATTTTAAAAGATGTTAAAAGAATTGTCCAGGATCGATTAACATTTTGGCTTTTAAGCATCATATAGCTTAAAAGAGTTTGATTTGAGCATCATTGCTTTTAAGATTTCGATGTCCATATTTCCCAGCTTAAAAACTTTCCGTTTTTTGACTCCACAAAGATATCCACAAAGGTATCTTTGTGTAAAGCTTGAATGAAAACCATTATCATGCTGCCAAATGTGTCCTTAAGACTAGACTCTATGACAAAAATAATACTTGATCCTTGAAAAGGAAGCAATTTTCTGAGTGAACCCTGTCTTGGATCATTGATCCTGATCTGGATCATTCCAAAAGAATATTGCGTCCCTTTTATCAAATGAAGCAGCCACCATTTTTGAGTTATTTTTTTGTAAAAAAAAAATACGTCTTAGTCGGCGCGTCGGGTGTGTTGCGGGTCAATGGGGGAGTGAGTGAGAGATGTATGTATGTCACACCAATCAGATTGGACATACTGTAAACAGCCAATCAAATTTGTTGTTGTGAAGGTAAATAGTATGTGAGGAGATTTGATCCCGATACAGTTCAGAACGGCCATATTTATTCTTGTATAAAAGAGGAGGAATTATTCATGTGTTGGGCTTATTTCGACATCTTCTGAGGCGAGGATTTTGTGGGCGGGTTTGATAAACATTTGCAATTGGATAATCAGTCAAAGAAACAGTGTTTGGCCTATAACTACGAGCATGCAATGAAGGGTGAGCTTTTCCCATTAGATAAAGTTTTCAATTAAATGAGTCTTAGCCGCTCTGCTACTAGGTTTACGATTTGAATGATAAGAACAACTGTATTTTAGGGGAGTGGAATGCACTACTGGAAATTTGATGAGGTTGCGACCAGGTTTAAATCGTTTGCATGTTGCATTGAAAGCTAAATATTGCTGCAGAGTTCGTAGTAAGTGCTCCGGGCGTGTAGTCAATGTCAGCATCCATTGACAAGTTTCACTGTGAAAAGCGAAGAGACTACAATTAATTTGGTCAACAGAACAAAAAGATATTATTCTGTGACGATTTTACAATTGTAATGGTTCTTGTTTACCACTGGAATGAGAAGATACGTTTGAGATGAAACTAAATCTTTTCTCTTCAATGTTATCAGGGTTTTCGCTTTTTGACATTAATGGCCAGCACGAGTTGCAGTAGGAGAAAAAGGAAATTGTTTTCGTTCATGATAAGTTTAGTCGGGTATATGAACTCTTGGGCGTTTTATTGTATTAAACACAAGGACTTTGGTAATTGAAAAATAAGGACTGCCGTGTATGTTGCCGGTTTGTGATTTTTAGTGCGGTTTGGAGCGGAGTGTGACAGTTAGATACATACATTGGGTTTTTTTAGAGTGCACAATGTTCAGTGTAATGGTGGCTAGTTATGAACGAGATGAGTCTTGAGTTTTGAAGCAGTTCATGGTTCATGAGTTAGTAGTATGCAAATGGCACAAGATATTTTTAACCGCGCGGCCATGGGCCGAGCGCGGTTCTAAGTTTACCCGTGGTTTATTTTTTTTTTTTGTCGGTGACCAGACGCAGACCGCCGCTCGGCCAAATTCCGAGTCACGCAACGTGTGATGTTTTTTCCGCCAGAAGCTGTTAAAACATTAACACACGGATAATTTTACGGATATTGTTTCCTTTGTTGTGGGTAAAATATATTTTCTTTTGGTTTTATCGAAGCGTTGGATTCAAAGGGATTAATAAATACGCTAAAAAAAGGTATTACGTCAGCCATGGAATGCGTTAACGTTGCAGCTTTCACTTTCGCTACGTGACTAATAAGATCGTGTTTACTTTGCAAGTTTATTTCGCCAGAAGCGACGGTCATTAATTTATTTGCAAGTTTGCGAGTATTTCTTGTGGTTTTAGGCAAATGAAGTAAATTCTTTGGCTCTTTCATCGCAGCGAGTTCATAGATCGGAAGGAAAATGAAATATTTGCAAGCCAAGCAAAGAACATGTCAGGACATGCAATGATTACGTCATTGGTAGGGAAATAACCACCGTACTAAAGATAGCCGTCGATAACGCAATTCTTGAATTATGTGACTCGTGTGACTTCTTTGCTAGCCCTTTACTCAAGGAAAATATTAAATTTAAACTTGACTTTTAAGAAAGAAAGCTGTTGTTAATAGTGTTCGTATCTTCATGCCCATACATATCCCAAAGAAAGTTCCAGATTAACACTATTACGTCATCGGAGATTTCGCAACGGCTACGACTGATGGTGCAATAGTACAGTCTGTGTTGATCAAGTGATGTGATGTCTACAGTAATCAATGAATCATCAAGGATTACTTTCGAATGTACACTGCGTTGCAACTGTAGTGCTAAGAAAACAGTTAAATTTTAAAAGCGCGGTTTTAAGATCTAACAGATCTTCTTGTTAACCGCGCGGCCATGGGCCGAGCGCGGTTCTAGGTTTACCCGTGGTTTATTATTTTTTTTTTTTGTCGGTGACCAGACGCAGACCTCCGCTCGGCCAAATTCCGAGTCACGCAACGTGTGATGTTTTTTCCGCCAGAAGCTGTTAAAACATTAATACACGGATAATTTTACGGATATTGTTTCCTTTGTTGTGGGTAAAATATATTTTCTTTTGGTTTTATCGAAGCGTTGGATTCAAAGGGATTAATAAATACGCTAAAAAAAGGTATTACGTCAGCCATGGAATGCGTTAACGTTGCAGCTTTCACTTTCGCTACGTGACTAATAAGATCGTGTTTACTTTGCAAGTTTATTTCGCCAGAAGCGACGGTCATTAATTTATTTGCAAGTTTGCGAGTATTTCTTGTGGTTTTAGGCAAATGAAGTAAATTCTTTGGCTCTTTCATCGCAGCGAGTTCATAGATCGGAAGGAAAATGAAATATTTGCAAGCCAAGCAAAGAACATGTCAGGACATGCAATGATTACGTCATTGGTAGGGAAATAACCACCGTACTAAAGATAGCCGTCGATAACGCAATTCTTGAATTATGTGACTCGTGTGACTTCTTTGCTAGCCCTTTACTCAAGGAAAATATTAAATTTAAACTTGACTTTTAAGAAAGAAAGCTGTTGTTAATAGTGTTCGTATCTTCATGCCCATACATATCCCAAAGAAAGTTCTAGATTAACACTATTACGTCATCGGAGATTTCGCAACGGCTACGACTGATGGTGCAATAGTACAGTCTGTGTTGATCAAGTGATGTGATGTTTACAGTAATCAATGAATCATCAAGGATTACTTTCGAATGTACACTGCGTTGCAACTGTAGTGCTAAGAAAATAGTTAAATTTTAAAAGCGCGGTTTTAAGATCTAACAGATCTTCTTGTTATTTTTAGTTACAAAGGGTAACTTGATACTTTTGTTTTTCATAAGGAGTAAATTCAATTAGAGCTGACAAATCGTCACCACTTGTTCCCACGAGATGTTTGCTATTTTTAGTTACAAATGGTAACTTGACACTTGTTTTTTACAAGGGAGTAAATTTAATTACAGCTGACGAATCGTCACCACTTGTTCCCATGAAATGTTTAAACAAACAAAACAAGATATTGCTAATTTTAGTTACAAATGGTAACTTAACACTTGTTTTTTTACATGGGAGTAAATTCAGTTAGAGCTGACAACTTATCGCCTCTTATTTCCAGGATATTAAACAAAAAAGAAGTTAACTTCTTCGGACAGTTTTTGAGTTATTTTTTGTAAAAGAAAAATACCTCTTAGTCGGCGCGTTGGGTATGTTATGGACGGGTCAATGAGTGAGTGAGTGAGTGAGTGAGTGAGTGAGTGAGTGAGTGAGTGAGTGAGTGAGTGAGTGAGTGAGTGAGTGAGTGAGTGAGTGAGTGAGTGAGTGAGTGAGTGAGTGAGTGAGTGAGTGAGTGAGTGAGTGAGTGAGTGAGTGAGTGAGTGAGTGAGTGAGTGAGTGAGTGAGTGAGTGAGTGAGTGAGTGAGTGAGTGAGTGAGTGAGTGAGTGAGTGAGTGAGTGAGTGAGTGAGTGAGTGAGTGAGTGAGTGAGTGAGTGAGTGAGTGAGTGAGTGAGTGAGTGAGTGAGTGAGTGAGTGAGTGAGTGAGTGAGTGAGTGAGTGAGTGAGTGAGTGAGTGAGTGAGTGAGTGAGTGAGTGAGTGAGTGAGTGAGTGAGTGAGTGAGTGAGTGAGTGAGTGAGTGAGTGAGTGAGTGAGTGAGTGAGTGAGTGAGTGAGTGAGTGAGTGAGTGAGTGAGTGAGTGAGTGAGTGAGTGAGTGAGTGAGTGAGTGAGTGAGTGAGTGAGTGAGTGAGTGAGTGAGTGAGTGAGTGAGTGAGTGAGTGAGTGAGTGAGTGAGTGAGTGAGTGAGTGAGTGAGTGAGTGAGTGAGTGAGTGAGTGAGTGAGTGAGTGAGTGAGTGAGTGAGTGAGTGAGTGAGTGAGGAGCGAGCGAGTGATGTATGTATGTATGTCACACCAATCAGATTGGATCTACTATAAACAGGCAATCAAATTTCTTGTTGTAAAGGTAAATGGTATGTGAGAAGATTTGATCCCGATAGAGTTCAGAACGGCCATGTTTATTCTTCTATAAAAGAGGAGGAAGTATTCATATATTGGGTTTACTTCGACATTTTCTGTGGGTTAGGCTGAGGATTTTAGTTAAATGAACGAGGTGAGCCTTGAGGTTTGAAACAATTCGTAAGTTAGTGGTATGCAAATGAACGGTATATTTTCATTTTTAGTTACAAAGGTAACTTGATACTTTTGTTTTTCACAAGGAGTAAATTCAATTAGAGGTCACGAATCGTCGCGTCTAGTTCTTAGGACATGTTTTAGAGGGGACAAGACTTCAGATTTGAAACAGTTCTAACGTTTACGATAGTAAGTGCGGGTAACGATTGTTTTGTTCCTGTTGCATGCAAATTAACGAGATATTTTTGTTTTTTAGTTACAAAGTGTAATTTGACATTCTTGTTTTTCACAAGGGAGTAAATTCAATTAGAGCGGACGAATCGTCACCACTCTTTCCCACGAGTTGCTTGCTATCTTTAGTAACAAATGGTAACTTAATACTTTTGTTTTTTATATGAGAGTAAATTCAATTAGAGCTGACAAGTTATCGGCTATTGTTCCCAGGATATTAAACAAAAAAATATTTCATTTCTGGACGGTTTTTACGTCTCTGCAGTAGAAGTTTAATAGTTTTATTTGATGACATTCATTTCAGTCCGATATTTTTAGAGGTAAAAAGTATGAAAACTCTTGAAATGTTCTTTGAAGACTGCGCGGCACCAAGTTAAAGTGCAATTTAATTAAATCAGACTTTCAACGTGTCGGAGGTTTCTTTCTCTTTCTTTCTATTTTCAGTGAAGTTGTGTAGTGTTGTGTTGTGTTGTGTAAAAAGGGTAAACGTATGACTCGTATAAAATGCGAAAAAGTCTCTAAATTAACTTGAGTATTTTTCTTTCTTGGTGTACATCACAACCAAAAAAACTTGTCAAATTAACCAAATCGTTACTGTAAACAGCTCCATGAATGCTCCTATCTCCGACACTTTACACAAAAAAATAACTCGCCTATGTTTATTTGCTGTTTTACAAAAGGCTGCAATTTGAAGAGGCAGTTTCATCATTATTCCGGATTGTTTCAATATTCAGCTCTCCTGTAAGATTCTTCCGAAAATTAGAAACAGATTGAGAAAGCTTCCAAGTGGCTATCTCTAAAACGGGGAACGGGGAACGGGGAACGGGGAACGGGGAACGGGGAACGGGGAACGGGGAATCTCTAAAAGGGGAAATCTATAAAAGGGGGAATCTCTAAAAGAGGGAATCTCTAAAAGGGGGAATCTTTAAAAGCGGGAATCTTTTAAACGGGGAATCTTTAAAAGCGGGAATCTTTAAAAGCGGAAATCTTTAAAAGTGGGAATCTTTTAAATGGGGAATCTTTAAAAGCGGGAATCTTTAAAAGCGGGAATCCTTAAAGTGGGAATTTTTAAAAGCGGGAATCATTAAAAGCAGGAATCATTAAAAGCGGTAATCTTTAAAAGAGGGAATCATTACAACTGAGAATCTTTAAAAGTGGGAATCTTCAATGCTTATGGCCTGCGAACATGCTCTCAAGTGGGAAATTTGCGAAACGAAATTGCAACGCTCGGCTCGGCTTCCCTTCGCTCGCAAATATTTCTTTTCGTCCGTTCCACACGCTCTCGCTAGAACGCCTGTTCGCAGGACAAAATACCTTTTAATAAATGTTTTTAAAAACCAGGTAAAGTTTATTATTAGTAGTTATTACTGCCTCTGACATTCCGCCATCTAGCCATTTTACAGGAAATGTCACAGGAACGCGCAAAAGTCAAGTTTAAAAACTGATTTCCTCAGGGAAAATCTCTGTCAGGTTATATCTGTCAGAATATATATCTCAGGTTTATATGTATATGCCACTTTGTTCCACACGTTGGTCGATGAAAGAAAAACAACAATACGGGATTGTTATTCGCTGACGAACAAATTTGAACCTACATTTTATCCGGACTTGTTCTTTGTGACCACTTTCGCTAAGATGTCGCGACAAGATCGGTTGTCATCGTTCACTGTGCTAAAACATACCTGGTGAGGCGTTCAATTTCAATTGTTGACAGCCCTAGGTTGTTTAACTTTTTGAAAATTTTGCCGATATGTGCTGAAGTTTATTACAGCGTCAGTTTACAGACATTTAGATTGTCTTCCATTGAGGAAATTTCAAACTCCATTACAATAATTTTCTAGTTACAAAAAAATTGAATGGCGGGCGACCTGGGAAACCATATGAATGCATGAATCGCCAACTGCTCGCGGGAGGTTTGATTCAAGGCGTCGCATCGGTGGTAAGGAGAGTTTCATGCCAGTTTTTCACAATACTTCCTAAAGAAATTCATTTGTTCTAGTCAGAGATTTTGGCGGTAATTTGCTCAGTATAATCAGTGATTCCTTGCTAATCCAGACCGCTCTTTGCGCCATGCCGTCAGGTGGAGAGGAATTTAAAGTTCCTCTGCCATTTACCTTTCGAAAGAAAAAGGTCGCTAAGTTCCAAGGTCTTCCACATTTTAAGTGGGATGACCTCGGCACACAAGTTGTTATCGAACAAGGTTCATTTAGTGCCGTATTAACAACTAAATGTTCCCAGAACGCTCGCGAATCAGTAGACGTCGTATTGAAGAAACTGCTCTCGTCCTCTGCGGGCTTTGTTGAAGCTTTTGCCAAAGACGCCACGTTGTTGTCACAGCTACGCCACGAAAACATCGTCCAGTTCAAAGCTGTTTGCCAGGACCCCATGGCAATTATGCTAGAGTACGTGTATTTCGATATTGAAGTTTTCGGCGGTGAAGGAAAGCTGAACTCGTTAAACGAGTTAATGTACCTTATCGACAGTCAAGACTGCAATGGAATAGAGGGCACATTTATGGATAAGATTCCCGCTGATGTTGCAGGAGGACTGCTCTACTTGCACGAAAATGGAATAGCGCACAGGGACTTAAAATGTGTTGGTTAGCAATCACCACTATCGTGAGGAGACGGATCGAAATAAGATAGCTTACGCGTGGAAACACGAGCCCGTGATATCCAAACGAGATCTGTACGTCACTCCTGAAGTAAAAATATAGATAGAACCTTTAGGGCTTAGAACATAGGCACATATCGTTGCCAGGGTTGTTAGTTTTGTTCTGTTGTTTTGGAGTGCTTGACGAAATCCTGCTTTCTGGTTTAATTTACGATAAAGGCAGATATTGTTCAGTCGCCATCAATTTGCAGGAGCTGGGAAAACACTAAGAAAACGCTAAGAATATACTGTTATGAAAATTTGTTATTTGCTTTTGTGGTTTAGAATAAATTAAATTATCGTTTTGTCTACAGGAAAAAAAAGCACAAGATTAATATCAGGAGTGAGGAGTGTAAAAAATTTACAGATTTCCCCTTTTAGAGATTCCCCCTTTTAGAGCTTCCCCCTTTTAGAGCTTCCCTCTTTTAGAGCTTCCCCCTTTTAGAGATTCCCCCTTTTAGAGATTCCCTCTTTTAGAGATTCCTCCTTTTAGAGATTCCCTCTTTTAGAGATTCCCCCTTTTAGAGATTCTCCCTTTTAGAGATTCCCTCTTTTAGAGTTCCCCCTTTTACAGATTCCCCCTTTTAGAGATTCCCTCTTTTAGAGATTCCCCCTTTTACAGATTCCCTCTTTTAGAGATTCCCCGTTTTAGAGATTCCCCTTCTTAGAGATTCCCTCTTTTAGAGATTCCCCCTTTTAGAGATTCCCCCTTTTAGAGATTCCCCGTTTAAGAGATTCCCCGTTTTAGAGATTCCCCATTTTAGAGATTCCCCCTTTTAGAGATTCCCCCTTTTAGAGACTCCCCCTTTTAGAGCTTCCCCCTTTTAGAGACTCCCTCTTTTAGAGATTCCCCCTTTTAGAGATTCCCTCTTTTAGAGATTCCCCCTTTTAGAGATTCCCTCTTTTAGAGATTCCCCCTTTTAGAGATTCTCCCTTTTAGAGATTCCCTCTTTTAGAGATTCCCCCTTTTAGAGATTCCCTCTTTTAGAGATTCCCCCTTTTAGAGATTCCCCCTTTTACAGATTCCCCCTTTTAGAGATTCCCTCTTTTAGAGATTCCCCCTTTTAGAGATTCCCTCTTTTAGAGATTCCCCCTTTTAGAGATTCCCCTTCTTAGAGATTCCCTCTTTTAGAGATTCCCCCTTTTAGAGATTCCCCCTTTTAGAGATTCCCCGTTTAAGAGATTCCCCGTTTTAGAGATTCCCCGTTATAGAGATTCCCCCTTTTAGAGATTCCCCATTTTAGAGATTCCCCCTTTTAGAGCTTCCCCCTTTTAGAGACTCCCTCTTTTAGAGATTCCCCTTTTAAAGATTCCCCCTTTTAGAGATTCCCTCTTTTAGAGATTCCCCCTTTTAGAGATTCCCCCTTTTATAGATTCCCCCTTTTAGAGATTCCCCCTTTTAGAGATTTCCTCTTTTAGAGATTCCCCCTTTTATAGATTCCCCCTTTTAGAGATTCCCCCTTTTAGAGATTCCCCCTTCTAGAGATTCCCCCTTTTAGAGATTCCCTCTTTTAGAGATTCCCCCTTTTAGAGATTCCCCCTTTTATAGAGATTCCCCCTTTTAGAGATTCCCCCTTTTAGAGATTCCCCCTTTTATAGATTCCCCCTTTTAGAGATTCCCCCTTTTAGAGATTCCCCGTTCCCCGTTTCCCGTTCCCCTTTCCTCTATTCCTCGTTCCCCGTTTTAGAGATAGCCCTTCCAAGTAGCTGGTGAAGGTGAGTGGACGTCATATCCAGTGCATTTATGTCCAGCTTTTCCAGATTACAAATGGGTTTGTTTACGCAACTCTTGTCATTGAATCGGCTTGCGCGCCGTCTACTAACGATTTGTAAAAAATCTCGGCAACGAGCGAGTAACTCAGATAGCAGACAAAGAAAGATGTGTTAAAAAACAGATTTTTTTCGAACTACTTTGTGTTAGTTGTAGTTATTTCACCAGTTGAGTTCTCCAAAATTGTTTTTGCGGTGTGCAATTTCGTGCGAAGTTGAAGTTTTACTACAAAAAGAATTTCTGTCAGTCGTTGCTTTTCTACCGTAAATTGAATAGCAGAAAGGGAGGAAATTAGTTAAGTGTATTCCACAGAAATTCTTCTAAATACAGCAACGATCAGAGAGGTAAACTCGACTGAAATTGACTCAAATTTTACGGCGAGAGAAACACAGGATTTCGCGCCACCACAGCGCCAACTACAAACAATTAAGCAAACTCTCACAACCTCAAAACAGTCAATTGAATTTAGTTACAGTGACTTTCCTTGCCATTTTAAAGTGAACAGAGATAAACTTGCGTTGACTAATCGTCGATGGATGTGTAAAACAGGTGAAAGATTGACGATTACCGCTAACTTTTAGGAGCGAAATTTAGGCAGCGGGAAAAAAATCCGGCTTGTGGGCCGTATCGTAAAAAGCTGGACCGGTCACGTGCGTATGATTAGCCAATCAAATTCTAGGATTTAGGATTCCGGCCCGCTGAGATGCTTGAGAAAAAAATAATACTTCATATTTTACAGAATTGTGTGTGTTTTGGAAAAAAGCCCTCACTCCCCCCCACCCCTCCTCTTGCTCAAGGTCTGGATCCGCCACTGATATGTGCAAAGCGTCTTTATAACCTTCATTTGTACAATGTTAATCTTAAATTTAGAAAAGGTCAGCGCCGGTATAATAAAATGTGAAATGACCACAAAGAAAAGAGTTAAAAAACCAACAAGAAATTAACCACAAATCTTATACAGAACACAGATGAAAAGCCACTTCTGTCCCCATAGAGCAACAGAGGAAAGAACTGTCTGAACACCGGATAACGATTACAGATGTCATGCACCATATGGGGCACCCGCTGTATACCCGGATGTTTGGAATACATTCCGTTTATACCAGAATTGGGATGATACATGTAATAGCTGAATCAAACAGACAAACAGACACCGCGTAATTCCTTTACTTTTATTCCAGAATGAGGTCAATCAAAAATGAAATGCACACTAAGTACGGTTGTTGGGAATAAGCACAAAATTGTCCTGGCTATTGTAACCTTTACATAGGCTGTAGATACCAGTAGTCTACAGGGATGGTAAAGTACAATCATATTGCTCCTAAATTTGAACTTAACTTGCTCTTGGGAACAATATGCTAAATAGATCATTACAGTGCACTGTAATACTACTTAGTAACTTTAGTACAGTTACATACTTAAGGCATTTTCTAATTCTATTTTTGCCGTAACTGTCAAATGTCTTACATGATCATTGGCTGATTTCTATTGTCAATTTAACCATTGATTCATGCTTTCGCTGGTCTAGTCCCTTAACTCTCTGTTAACTTCTACTCTCTACTGAACCCTGGTGCAAGAGGAGAGAATCAATGATACCTTGCATTTTCGCCCCTGAAAAATAGAAATTAATATAGCAGCGTGGAGCTAGTAGGATCTGTTGACATAATGGGGGGTCAGCAATAGTTGTTTTTCTGTGGTGAACCATATTTTAGTTTAGTCATCATGTCTCATTACCCTAGTCTCGATTTCCGCCTTTCTCTCGGGTCTGGTCCCCGAGTGTCCTCCCCAAGGAGGAAGAGTCCGGGCTCCTTTCCCGAACAGCAACTGGTAATCGAGGCTACACATCAGGAGGAGGCTGAGAAGGGATTGGGGCACTGAACAAATCCTCATGCAAAAGTGGTGGACTTGTTTATTGAAAATTTTTAACGTGCATATATCATATAATCATACCTTGATTTACGCTTGGCTTAGTTTTTACACCCGTTTTCATTCTTGCTCCCATAAGAACTATTTTTCGGCATGCCATCTCTCGAAAATTTAAGCACAACTGGTTTTTCTACGATCGAACTCAAATTTAGTCATGAAAGATGGATTTATTTGACATCAAACTAAAGTTGAGAGTATTAAGAAGTCAAGCCGTGAGAGTTAAAGCGACTGTTTTGAATGCGGACCAATTCAACCTGAAGTCACTACTCAGACTATTGAGAGCTGATTGACTGCACTCAAGTCGTTCAGAATCATATATCCCGTAAATTGGGAAACATGCAAGGTCCCCAGGAAAAATTGCCTATTTCACAGTTTAAATGGTGTTTCAGCTGTTAAAATAGCATCTATTCTCCGCCATGCACGTAACATGAATACGGGTGTAGCAAGCAAAAATTTAGTTGTATACATATTACAATGAATAACAACGCTAGAAAACGTCATCTTGACATCATTATCAAGTAAGAAATAAAAAATAATTGTGAGGTTCGTTTTTTATATAAATTATGTGCAAGTGAGGAATGAATTTTAAACAGAGATATATTTGTGCTATTATTTGATATTTTGTAATTACCACCTAGTTCCGTCTTTCAAAGGCAAGTATCAAAATGAACAGAGCTTACTACACTGACTCTGCTTTAACAGATTCGCCCGTAAATTATCTTTTAGACAAGGGAGCAGATGCGTCTTTGAAAGACCAGTATGGAAGGAACTTACTGCACCATGCTTCAGCGGGTGGTAATGTCGCCATGATCGAAACAATGCTGTCACGTGGTTTTGATATCAATTCAAAAGATAGTAATGGTGACACTCCCTTGATGATCGCGGCTTTCACTGGCAAGATGGAGGCCGTAAAGCATCTTTTAGACAAGGGAGCAGATGCGTCTTTGAAAGGCCACTATGGAAGGAACTTACTGCACCGTGCTTGAGAGGGTGGTACTGTCGCCATGATCGAAACAATGCTGTCACGTGGCCTTGATAGCAATTCAAAAGATAGTAATTGGTGACACTCCCTT
>NC_138150.1:23352852-23392852 GCF_964199315.1 Orbicella franksi | reverse complement strand
AAATATTTGCCCGAGAAGCGAAACCCTCTATTGTTTAAATAGATAGTGAGTGCACCTGTTAGTATAAATCTACTCGTAGCGTTCTATGACGAATGCCTTTCTCTGATTGGCTACTCTACTCACTGTCTATTTAAACAATAGAGTGTTTCTGTCGAGGAACTATCGGTTGATAGTTGCCCCGCGGAAATTTGATGTTCTTAAAACAAATATGCTAGTTTTAAGAACATCAAATTTCCAAAGGACAACTATCAGACGGATAGTTCAGAGACATAAGCACTCTATTGTCTTTATCGTTCACCGCTAAATTTTCTTCCGCGCGCCAGTTCAAAATTCATATTGAACTATTTTCAACTTTTTTAGATGAAAGCCGTGAAAGGTCGTTAAAGCCAAATGTAAAATTTGAAAAAGAAAACAAAAACCCACTTAAGAGCAGCTTCGCCTAAATATCAACTAGACTTGGAAATAGCGAAAAAATCGAATTTCTTCAAACTCGCCCAGAATGAAGCCCTACGGGCACTAGTTACAAAAATATCGTTTTAAGTTCGATAAATCAAAAATTATTTTTTTCCGCAATTTTTTCGTTTCGATGCCCCAAATCGGCCAAAATCCATCGAAAATGAGCGGCATATTCAGAGGCTCGTAAACTCAAAAGCAAAAATCTTCATTACAAACTGATTGCACGTCGTATTTGTACTTCCTTTCTTGTCTATTTAGAGCTAAATAGATCGTGATTTGATTAGAACTTAAATATTTGACGAATTTTTTAAGTTAACGACCCAAGACAGCTTTACAAGAGGTCTACATTTAGCCTATTTTCAAATGCTAAAAAGGCGTTCTGGTACACGGCTTTTCCCGAAATGACTAGTTTGGTCTGAAAGAGCATTGTTTCTTCTTCAAATTACTGAAATAAAATTTTTGGGTAAATAAAATCGTGAGCGCTGAGATAGCGAACTAAATGCAGCACTTCGTCCTGAAAACGTGACCTTTGACCCAAGCGTAACGAAACCAATTACTGCAAGAAAACCCGGAAGAAAAGCAAACGTTCCGTTATTTTGAAACAATTTCTAGTGATATCTCTCCGAAATCATGATTGCAAGAAACTATTTCCAGATATGAAATCTTGCAGGGTCAAAGACGGAGCTAAAGGGCGCATTTTGACACAATAACTTTGTTTGCCGAGAATTGAATTGCAGTCAATTCCAGTGAAATTTGCAAACTTGACGTATGTTAGCCGATACTTACCTGAATATTTATATTAATAGAAGAGTCGTCTTCTTAGATTAACCTTCAAAAGAGGCTGGACCCAGATTTGGAAACCTCTAAAAGAAGAAATGTTTAATATTCCGTGACCTACCCGATGCTATAGATTCCATGCACATGCCAACCGCATGTTTGTCGTAAAACCCACTGAACTCCACTGACAGTTTCCATGGGCAACCCCAAAATAAACAATCCCCAAAAATGTAAAGTGAAATTGGCTGTCTTCATGAACAGTTAGAAGTTAGAGTCAAGTTCCATTACCTTTTAAAAAAGCTTGATTCTACTTTGTTCACTCAGTCGTTACTGTCACGTTCGAATACTGCGTAGTATCGGTCACGCCAAAACACTGCAGACCGTGCAGACTGAGTAAGTTTCCCATACAAAGTCTTGTACGCGTTTGTCTATTGAATCAAAAGTCAAATACTGCGCTTGTGCAGCCTGTGGATAAATGACAAACTTTCAGATATATTTAACACTATTTTGTAACTAGACCCAAAAGAAGGAGTCACAATGAAAAGCCCAAACAAGTGTCTGTAGTCTGCACGGTCTCCACTGTTTTGGCGTGACCGATTCGCGGCTTTCGAACGTGAAAGTAGTGAACAAAGTCGACGCAAACAAATAAAATCAAGCACTTTTTAAAGGCATTAGAACTTGACTCTAGCTTCTAACTGTTCATGAAGACAGCCAATTTCACTTTACATTTTTGGGGATTGTTTATTTTGGGGTTGCCCATGGAAACTGTCAGTGGAGTTCAGTTGGTTTTACGACAAACATGCGGTTGGCATGTGCATGGAATCTATAGCATCGGGTAGGTCACGGAATATTAAACATTTCTTCTTTTAGAGGTTTCCAAATCTGGGTCCAGCCTCTTTTGAAGGTTAATCCAAGAAGACGACTCTTCTATTAATATAAATATTCAGGTAAGTATCGGCTAACATACGTCAAGTTTGCAAATTTCACTGGAATTGACTGCAATTCAATTCTCGGCAAACAAAGTTATTGTGTCAAAATGCGCCCTTTAGCTCCGTCTTTGACCCTGCAAGATTTCATATCTGGAAATAGTTTCTTGCAATCATGGTTTCGGAGAGATATCACTAGAAATTGTTTCAAAATAACGGAACGTTTGCTTTTCTTTCGGGTTTTCTTGCAGTAATTGGTTTCGTTACGCTTGGGTCAAAGGTCACGTTTTCAGGACGAAGTGCTGCATTTGGTTCGCTATCTCAGCGCTCACGATTTTATTTACCCAAAAATTTTATTTCAGTAATTTGAAGAAGAAACAATGCTCTTTCAGACCAAACTAGTCATTTCGGGAAAAGCCGTGTACCAGAACGCCTTTTTAGCATTTGAAAATAGGCTAAATGTAGACCTCTTGTAAAGCTGTCTTGGGTCGTTAACTTAAAAAATTCGTCAAATATTTAAGTTCTAATCAAATCACGATCTATTTAGCTCTAAATAGACAAGAAAGGAAGTACAAATACGACGTGCAATCAGTTTGTAATGAAGATTTTTGCTTTTGAGTTTACGAGCCTCTGAATATGCCGCTCATTTTCGATGGATTTTGGCCGATTTGGGGCATCGAAACGAGAAAATTGCGGAAAAAAATAATTTTTGATTTATCGAACTTAAAACGATATTTTTGTAACTAGTGCCCGTAGGGCTTCATTCTGGGCGAGTTTGAAGAAATTCGATTTTTTCGCTATTTCCAAGTCTAGTTGATATTTAGGCGAAGCTGCTCTTAATACATTTCAACTGTTTACTTTCTGTAAGCCCGCTTCCTTACAGAAACATTTACACGGACGAGTACTATCCATCCGGGTATTTTCCTCCGACGGGCACTATGGGCTGATAGTGTCTCTCCACGAATGAACACTATCGCGTCATGTGATCAATTTAAACCAATAAGAATCGGAGAAAATTTAGTGGTGAACTATAATCTGTGATAGATATTGAGTAGCGTAGCAGTGTATCTTTCCTAACAAAATAACGGCCGCTTGACGTTTTCGAAGTGTCTGTGAAGACGATATCGATAAAGTTTTGAACGACTAGTAGATTTATACTAAAACAATAAGATTATGAGCTCGAGATTTCTATACGTGATACTTGACTGGGGTTGCGCCCTCGTCATCTATCACGCGATAGAAATCTCGACCTCATAATCTAATTGTTTAATAGTAAGCAAAAGATCAACCGATAAGATTGCAGCTTTTGCATTGCCACTAGTAGAGCAGCCCATTTTACAGTCACTTACTTCCTGATCAAGGCTTTGAACGGACGAAGAAACTAACGATTCTGACTTGATACGTGGCCAACATGGCGACCAATTTGACCAAGACGACGTTCAGACAGGCGCTGTTCGCTTCGAGGAAATTAATCAGAAGCTCGACAAGCTTTTAGCTCTTTGTCCTCTGATCGAAGAGCTCAAGACCCAGTTAACGCTGTTAAAGGAAGAAAATACAGAGTTAAGGATATCGTTACAGTCGGCCACAGACGAAGCAAACGAACTGCGAAACAACCAGAATCACTGAATGAGATCCGAATTAAACAGCACCAGAGACATGTTGCAAACTGTCCATCAAGATCTTCAGATGAAGACCATACGCAGCATTAAAGTTAATTGCGAGAAGAAAAAGCTGAAGGTAATTCGTATGAAACAGAGAAGATCGTGCAACTTCTTCTTGTCAACGAGCTCACAATACCGAAGGAAGACGTGGCGAATTTAAAATTCGAAAGAGTACACCGCATGTCAACTAAACGCTCAGCAAAGATACCCACGAATAGACCAAGACCTATTATAGACAAGCTTAGTTTTTACACGGGCAAGGGCCGTATGTTTAAACAAGTGAGGAATATTGACCCTTAATTAAAGATCGGCGTCGCAGATGTCTATCCCAAGGAAATAGATGAAATGAGAAAGGCGCTGCTTCCAGTGCTAAGGAGGGCCAAGAGGGAGAAGGGTTCAACCTTGTTCAACGTCGACAGACTTGTAATTAATGGTCAAATCTACCGTGGTCTCGAAACTAAGAATTTCTCTTCCTATGCTATAGTTTTGTCTTCGTAAAATCGCTGTCTGATCTTATTTAAATCACAAGACAGCTTCGACAATCCAACTTGCATGATAAGCCGTCACATTTTCAAGGGAGTTGTTTACTCCCTTGCCTCCCATACTAATTGTTAGTAAAGTAGTCAAAAGTGCCAGTTTCTAGTTTTGCCGCCGTTAATTGTTTTGTACTAGAGTTTCCTAAATTTGTGCGGCTTTAGCTGGTCTTCTTGACAAATTCACTCAATTTATACTTGCACTTTTTTGTTTAATTGTGTTTGGGTTAGTTTTATTTTTAAGTGCCGATTTTCGTTTACATACCAAGAATGAGTACCCAATCAGGTCTTATAGTTTTCGTCCCATAGCCCACTACAGAAGATATAATAATTTATATATTCCAATTCCAATTCTAATTACAATGGTGGCTTTGTCATAAATGCAAACATTCTCCAATTGCAACCAAACCAATTTATTAAGATTCCAATATGACAATCCCGTTTAAAGCATCTTTTTGCTCACTCGACGCCAGAGGTTTTTACAGGTTTTTAAACCAAACACGAAAGAGACGTCAGTTGTTTGGGCGGCTTCACAATTATAAATTTGACGTAATATTCCTACAAGAAACTTACTCAACACCAAATGTTGAAGCGATATGAATTGGGAGGGAACATTATTTACATTTACGGAACAAATCATTCAAAAGGTGTTGCAATCCTCTTTAACTCCAGACTGGATGTATACATAGACAGGTTTGAAGCTGACAAAAACGGATGATATTTACTACTAGAAGCTGCTATATTTGAGTCTACGGTTTTGTTTTGTAACATTTACAGCCCAAATGACAATACCATTTAAAATACATTCTTCTCAAAGCTCAGTGACAGTCTTAGGGAGCACGCCGATATGCAAATTGTTGCAGGAGGTGATTTCAAGTTCGCTCAAGCACTTTTGTATAAAACTGGCGAAACTTCAACTGAGAGAGGAAAAAAACAGTAATTGACAAAATCAATTTGTGCAGGAATTTGGACCTCCAAGATGTGTGGAGATTACAACTCCCCAAAACATCACAATACACATGGCGCAATAACTCGTTGAAAGTGCAATGCAGGCTAGATTATTGGCTGGTTTATAAAGAGTTGTCAGCGCTTGTAACAAATTCCGGAATCGTCACTTCTGCAGTATCAGATCATTCTGCAATAACTCTTCACTTGCAATCAAAGGAGTATGTTCAACGAGGTCAACGTTTCCGGAAGATAAATAATTCTCTTTTAAGTGATGAAAAGTCTGTACAGGATCATTCGAGTAAGATGCCCGAGTTCTAAACAAAGCACGATTAGCTGGAAGACAAAGGCCTCTACTGGGACATGATTAAAATGGAGGTGAAAGGTTTCTGTGTTCAATATACAAAAACAGGGACGCCGAAATACCGAATAGCACCTCATACAACAAATAGATCATTTGATGAACGTGGTAAAGACTGACAGGACAAAAGAAAACATATCAAAACTTTACCGTCTCAGAGCAGAATATAATGCGATTGCTGAATACAGAACAAAAAGTGCTATAATAAGAAGCAGGATACCCTGACACGACTGACATGGGGAAAAAAAAACACTAAATATTTTCTGAATATGGAAAAAAGACAACATTGTAAATCACACATTTCAAAGCTTAAAAGACAAACGACGATATGGAGATCAACGATCCTAAAACAATCCTAGAACAAGGAAAATGTTCTGTAGAAACCTACATACTGCGGCGCCCTGTAATGACTCGCTGAGTAATAAAAATAAAACCCCAGGAACAGATGGACTTTCTGAAGAATTTTTTTTACGGTTCTGGTCTCGCTGCTAGGAGAAAAAATGATACAAAGTCTCAACTACGCGAATAAACACGGACAACTGAACATAACGCAAAAACAGGGTATTATCAAAGTGATATCAAAAACAAGGAAAGACAAGTCATTCCTTGAAAACTGGAGACACTTAAGTTTATTTAATGTTGACTACATAATCGCTGTCAAAGCCATAGCACACAGGATTTCAAAGGTTCTTCCAACCATTGTCAAGGAAGATCAAAACGGATTTGTCAAAGGCCGGTACATCGGTCAAAATATTAGGCTCATTACAGACATCATGAAGGTAACAGAATTAGAAAGTTTACCTGGTTTGGCCATTTTTATTGATTTAAAAAAAAAAAACATTCGATACAGTAGATTGGAACTTCCTTTTTAGGGCGTTACCCTTGTATTCAAAAGTGGATTAGAACTTTTTATATCGATTGCTACAGCTATTTCATCAACGACGGATACGCATTTGAGTTTTTCAAACTAGAAAGGGGTGTTCGTCAAGGTTGTCCGCTCTCAGGTTCTCTTTGTGTTCTATGTGCAGAAATTTTAGCTAACGCCATTAGAAATGACAACACCATTAAAGGAACGAAAATTCATGAATTTAAATTGTCCCAATATGCCGATGACAAAACTGTCTTTGCGGAGTCTGACAAGAAATCTGCAACAAATGTATTCAAACTTTTGTCAAACTTTCAAGAATTTTCTGGCCTGGAAATACAGTGGAACCTCTATTAAGCGACCACTCTCCGGGACGAGACAACTGGTCGCTTAATAGAGGTGGCCGTTAAATAGAGGTTCACCCGAAAACAACGTTGGGCGTGGTCCAGTTTAATACGTGACATTATGCTGTTAGCGGCTGCGTTACAATTTTAGCCGTTTATAAGACAATGTATGAGAATGCTTCGAAAATCACTCTAAATGCTACGTGTAGAAAATAATTTGAATAAAATGGCTCACCTTATGTTTGCATTTCGTTATTTTGATGTCTCTGGGTCCCTGGAGGTGATTTAGATCCTTTTAGGTGAGTTTTTCGTTTCTCTTTAGGGGAAGCAAACCGCTAGAAAGTAAAACTCGCCTAAATAGCTCTAAACCACGTCCAGGAACCCAGAGACATCAAAATAACGCAAAGCAAACATAAGGTAAGCCATTTTATTCAAATTATTTTCTACACGTAGCATTTAGAGTAATTCTCGAAGCATTCTCATACATTGTCTTGAAACGGCTAAAATTGTAACGCAATCGCCAACAGCATAATGTCACGTATTAATCGTATTCAACGTCTGGGCCGCCTGTGTTATTAATCACGAATATATTTATTCACATTCAACAACTAAATATATATTGAAGAAATATATTAATTCACATTTAACGACGTATTTCGTATTCACGAATATATTTACTTACATTTACGGGATGTATTCATTCACATTCAACGGTTTATATTCATTCACATTTACGATCGAAATATTGGTTCAACACGGTGCAAATAACTGGTGCAACCTTTACGTCGCCGAGGGGAACAAATTTAGGACAATGCTACAGTTCTGTTATTAGTAGAACATTTAAACAAAAATTAAAAAACAACAACGCTAGTATAGTTTTTTTACATTGTTTTAGGAGTACCTTTTTAAAGATTAAAGATTAAAGGAAAATCATCAGTACCCCCATGCATGACAGTAACCAGGCTATGGTGTCCGTCAATCCGGGAGGGGGGTGGTACTCCCTCATATGGGCTATATAGGTATGTGCGGTCCTAAAGGGTATGGTTTTTCAGCTGTTTTGGTCATAAATAGGGTATCGATTTTAGCTGATTTTGGCCATTTTGGTCATAAATAGGGTATGGTTTTTGCACTCTAACCTTGATATGGGTATGATTTTAAAAAGAAGCCACTTTTTCCTCATTACCGAAAAGAAAATCAACAGACGCCCTTCACAAATTATGTTTACGGTAATTTAACATTGGTCTGAACTAAGGAACTTATTATAACGCAGGTCTGAAAAAGGGTTTTGATTTAAGGGTTAGGTCATAAATAGGGTTTCGAATTTTTGGTCAGGTCATAAATAGGGTAGGGAATATCGTAGATTTTGGTCATAAATAGGGTAAGGGTGACAGCGACGTTCGGAGCTAAACGGCTTCTGTTAATTATGTTCCCGTAGTACACAGTGTAAACTATGGCCAGCAATACTTCATCCAGGTTGTTGTTAACATTATAGGCTATTGCACTTCTTGTTATCACTAAATCACGAACAACAAGAACCAAAAGTCGGAACAACACCAGTTTTGCAAATGTGTAAAATTCGCCCGACGATGACGGAAGGTTCTCCGTTATTTTGCTTCAAATCAATAATAAACTTTTCTCTTCTCCGGAAATCTTTGCTTAAAAAGTCGAAGTAATGTGTCTGCAACATCTTTCCATCCTCAATATAAAATGAAACGAAACTGATGGTTTACAAATAGAGGGAAATGGTGAGTAATCGAAACGCCATTTTCTCGCTTTGTGAAACGAGCCGCGAAGCGCAGTTTAAACCGGATATGACGTAATTTTTTGTTTGATGATGCCTATACGAAAATTTCAGGAGTCTTCTGCCCCGCCCCTGGTTCTACCCCTTCAAACACCGCGGCAAAACGTATGCGTCAAGTTCAGCATTTCCGGTTTGCCCGTGTTCGGTGTTTCAGATTAATTTTGTTGTTCGCCTCGCGGTGTTCAAGCTTGTTGTTGTGAATCAGCAGCCACAGATAAAAGAAGAAAAGACCACAAATACAAAAAAGGTATGTAGACAATAACTTGTTGCAATTACTGGTCCTGGAAATGTTCGTTGGACCCTTTACGAAATGCTCCGCAGTGGCCGTCATTACTGATTAGTGTAGTGTTTCTGTTGTGACGTGTCAGTCACATGATCACTGGTCTATTATGGGATGCGGTAAAAAACCGAAGCATGTGGTCGGAGAAATGAGAGCAGAAATAAATCTTGTTGTTGTTATTGTATAAGCTCTTTTGGTCTACTTGCGCCCGAACCACCACATTTGGCGACGAGGAAAACCGGATAAAAAGTGGATAACGAGTTTAAACAGTGGAAAACTCGCACAGATGGCCGTATCCTTGAGCGGACTGCCAGGTTTACAAACATTCAACGCTGTGGGCGAGCCAGCTACACTCGCACAACGATGGCTAACTTGGAAAGACGAATTCGAATTGTACGTGACTGCCTCGGGAATCAGCGACCCAACACAGAAGAAGGCGCTTCTACTTCACCTCGCCGGGCCCCAAGTCAGAGACGTTTTTAATAACTCAATTCCTGCCGACAAACGAGGCGAAGCGAAGGATTACGAGAAAGCTATGGACAGCCTATCCGAACATTTCAAACCGAGAAAAAACGCGCCGATGGCAAGACAGGCGTTTCTCGCAGCTCAACCAACCGCTGGAGAAACCATTAACAATTTCATCACACGCCTGCAGAAATTAGCCGAACATTGTGAATACGAAGGTGAAAGGGACAACCAGGTGAGAGATCGTGCGATTTCTTTCATTCAAGACAAAAACCTCAAGGCCAAGTTGTATCGCGAAGAAACATTAACATTGAGCAAACTATTGGAAATCGTTAGTCAATACCATGACAAAGAAGCCCTCGTTCTTATCCGTGATGGCCGAGTGAATAACATATCTCCAGACGCCAAACAAGGGGGAAAATGTTGGCGGTGCGATAAAGCGGGACACTTCGCGAAGGAATGTCTTCGTTCGCGTGACCACAAATGCGGGAAATGTGGCAACGTGGGTCATTTCGAAGTGTGCTGTCACTCCAAACAGAGTAAAGGGCGAGATTCTAGTCGCAGTTCGAGTCGTGGTCGTGGAAACGAATACCGTGGAAACTCTGGAAGAAAGCAAAGCCGTGGACGAAGAGGAGGAAGTTCACAGGGCCAACGTGATGTACGCCAAGTAACCGAAGACGTGACTACTGGAAACTCCGCAAGGAAGGATGATTTCTACGTGTTCTACACTGGGGAGACAGATGACGGGAACACTCTGAAGCTGGAGATTGCAGATAAGACTATCAACATTATTATAGACTCTGGTGCTAGTTGTAATTTAATGTCCGAAGAAGTATTTAACCTTGTAACGGGGGGTAATGTTAAATTGTTGGAGTGCAACAAAAGAGTTTTTGCTTATGCATCTGAAGAGCCACTCCAAATCAAAGGAAAATGTAATCTTGATGTACGTGTGCCACAAACCCAAAAGTCCCTGAATGTTGAGTTTTATGTTATGCTTGGCAAAGCTGCGACGCTATTAGGCCGCGATGCATCTGAGTTGCTTGGTGTTTTAAGGGTTGGTATCCCTGTTAACAGCTGTGATGTTGAATCTGATGGTGCTAGTAACAATCCAAAACAAGCAGATAGAAAGGCCTCCCTAAGGGCAAAGTTTCCCAAAGTTTTCCAGGGCCTGGGGAAGCTCAAAGGGTACCAGCTCAAGTTACACATTGATGAAAAAGTACAACCAGTTGCTCAACCCCCACGCAGAATTCCTTTTAGTAGACGAGAAAAAGTCACGGAGAAATTGGAAGAGTTACTGAAGCTTGATGTTATCGAAAAAGTAGAGGGACCTACCAGCTGGGTCAACCCCTTAGTAGTGGTCGAGAAGCCTAACGGTGACATTAGAATCTGTCTAGACATGAGACAAGCGAACCAAGCCATTGTGCGGGAGAAACACCCAGTCCCCACCGTAGAGGAAACACTCCAAGAAGTCTCGAATGCCAAAGTTTTCTCTAAATTAGATTTAAATATGGCTTTTCACCAAATTGAGTTACACCCAGACTCAAGGGACATTACAACCTTTGCTGCGCCTAATGGCCTTTACAGATACAAGCGCCTGCTTTTTGGTGTAAACATGGCCACGGAAAAATTCCAGCAAATTGTTTGGCAGATCATCCAAGACTGCCCAGGGGCATACAACCTGCACGATGACCTACGAGTTGTTGGCACAAATGATGAAGAGCATGACGAAAACTTAGAGAGGGTCATGCGCAAGCTTGAAGAAAGTGGGCTTACGCTTAACTATGATAAATGTGAAATTGGTGTTGGCAGCATGATCTACATGGGTGATGTACTCTCTGGGGAAGGGCTGAAAGTGTCTAGTCAACGTGTGAAAGCTATTGTTGAGGCACCAGCACCCCAAAACCCATCAGAAGTAAGAAGTTTTCTTGGCTCCGTGCAGTTCTGTTCAAAGTTCATCCCCAACTTTGCATCAATATCGAGTCCATTGTGGGACCTCACCGCAAAAGACAACAAGTGGAAGTGGGGAGTAAAGGAAGCAAAGTCATTCCAAGAGATAAAAGACCGGCTGACTCGTGCACCAGTGATGGCATATTTCAGACAGGGCGCAGAAACTCGTCTGACAACCGATGCATCACCAGTGGGAGTTGGGGCGATTCTGGAACAGAAGCAAAAAGATGGAAGCTACAGGCCAATATATTATGCCAGCAGAAAGCTGAGTAAGATTGAAATGAGGTACTCCCAATTTGAAAGAGAAGCTCTGGCTGTAAGGTGGGCTTGTGAAAAGTTCTACTTGTACCTCTATGGCATTAGCTTTGAAGTCTGCACTGATCACAAGCCTCTTCTCATCGTACTCGGAGCAAAGTCAAAGCCCCCATCAGCACGAATAGAAAGATGGCTTCTCTACTTACAGCAGTTCCAATACAAGTTGACACATATACGGGGCAAGGACAATGCTGCAGACGTCCTGAGCCGCCTACCGGTGGGTACTACCCATGATCACGAAACTCAAGCTACAGAAGAGTTTGCGTACAGCGTAGTAAGTGAGGCTGTACCAGCTGCGTTGGTGCCAAAGGAAGTTGAAATCGCTTCTGAAAAAGACCCAACGCTAAAGATGTTACGGCAGGCTGTAATGACAGATGATTGGAGTCAGTTACAAGGCACAATTTACAAAGCAGTTAAAGATGAACTGTGGGTGATAGGACAGGTGGTGATGAGAGGAAGCCGCATCCTCATTCCACAGAGCCTTCAAAAGCGCACCATAATGTTGGCTCACGAAGGACACCAAGGTATGGTCCGAACTAAAGCCAGGTTGCGAGAGAAAGTATGGTGGCCACGAATGGACAAGCAAGTAGAGCAAGCAATACGAACATGTCACCCCTGCCAGCTTGTCGGACCCCGATCCAAACCAGAGCCGGTGAGATCAACCAGACTACCAGACTCCCCGTGGCAAGAAATCTCAGTTGACCTTCTCGAGATTACAAGTGGAGATCACCTCCTGGTAGTTGTAGACTACTATTCTCGCTGGATCGAAGCTGTCCTTCTCAAGAAAACAGATGCACAAAATGTAATCAAGTCCATGGAGGCTATTTTTAGAACACATGGTCTACCAGAGACTGTCCGTAGTGATAACGGACCTCCATTTGCATCCAAGGAATTCGAGGGATTCCTAGAGTATCTAGCAATTGAACACAAAAAGGGCGTGCCCTATTGGCCCCAAAGCAATGGAGAGGTGGAGCGTTGCAATGAGACCTTACTGAAAATCGTGAGAATCGCGCGCCTAGAGGGTAAAGATTGGCGAAAAGCACTCGCAGACTTTCTATTCCAGTACAGAGTTACCCCTCATACTGTTACTGGGATATCACCAGCAGAACTACTGATGGGGAGGAAGCTACGTGACAAACTTCCAAAAGTCCAAATCCCCAAGGATCGAGCCACTGAAGCACAGTGGCAGCTGCTCTTAAAAGAGAGGGATGCTCATGCTAAACTTAGACAGAAGGAGTATGCAGACAGAACACGCGCTGCCAAATTCAGCGACATTGAAGAGGGTGATCAAGTCCTACTGAAACAGGCTCGAGAGAACAAACTCTCACCCAATTATGAACCTGAGCCATACAAGGTCGTTCACAAAGATGGAAATGCCGTCATACTGGAAGATACCAATGGGAACAATAAAATGCGAAACATAGCCCACATGAAGAAATTTGTTGCACCTGAAACCACTGAAAAGGAAGACCAGGTACAACCAGCACAACTACCCCAAGAGCCAGACCAGGTGGAACAAACGCATCCAATGACAATTGCAAGCCAGCCAGCAGAGGTGCAAGAGACTCCACCCAACCCTTTGCCGGGCGATTCAGTTGTTTTGCGACCTGCGCGCTCTAGACAACCACCCGCCTATTTAAAAGACTACGTATGCACTTAGTTTTAGAATGTGCAAGAGACATAGAGAGAGAGACTGTTTGTTTTAAGGACTATTAATTAGATTTGTAATACTGTTCATTTAGTTTTCTCTAGTGCTGACATTTGTAATAACTTAGGGGGAGATGTAGTGTTTCTGTTGTGACGTGTCAGTCACATGATCACTGGTCTATTATGGGATGCGGTAAAAAACCGAAGCATGTGGTCGGAGAAATGAGAGCAGAAATAAATCTTGTTGTTGTTATTGTATAAGCTCTTTTGGTCTACTTGCGCCCGAACCACCACAATTAGTAACTAAGTAAGCCTTTTGTCAATTCGTGTTGTACATACATACATTTATTTGATAAGTAGGTTTTTAAAGTATGCAACTGTACAGCTGATGTGGACCTACTACTACTAAGTCTAGATAAGGAAAACAGAAATTTACAATACAATCGTCATAATACTAAAAATAGTGTACAGTAATGGTTAAAAGGAGGGATCAAATAATTTAAAAATATCTAAACTTTGGGTTCCTCTTCTTATTTATGCCTGGTTTTTTTTTTTTTGTTTTTTTTCAATTTGTTGCTTGGACTGCTACAAGATTATATCCGTTGAAAATTTTTTTCATGGTGACAGAGAAGGTTCGTAAGTCTATTCGTTGTTTATCGATTTTATTTAGCTTATAATACTACGAATTTCATAATGGAAGTGATCTCACGATTTCAACTTGTTGAGCTGATCATGAGAAGCTCACTTAAAACTCAAGCTACATGTAATAGTCAAGCGCCTGCATGAAAATACAAATTTTTGGTTTGGAAATAAATTTCAATTTTACTTTCAGAATTTCATGATTACAACAGCAGCAAGACAGTGAGTGCCTTCTTTGGTGAGCCATTCTAAATGAAATGCCAGAGAACTTTGAGGTACCATTGGATTTTCATTCAGGATGGATAGGTCAAAGGAGTCTTCAAGTTGTAGATTGCCAGTAATAAGAGGCAGAACACCATTACAGAACTGTGTAGTAACTCACTCATTTGAAACAATAAATTTATTAAAATTTAAAATCATTTCAGGGACTTATATGATTTTCTATGTTACAATAACATGTTTCCTGTATACGCCACTGTTTTGCTAGCCTATCCATATGTACACAAAAAGACTGTTCAACTAACCGGACAAGTTTTTAATTCACAATATTTTAAAGTTATAGCTTTCAGATTTTAAACTACCGTACTTTAAACTCACTCGAAGTACATTTGAAATCTGAAGGTTTACAAACATTGGCTGCTCTCTGAGGAGCCTGCTTTTTTGACCATCCACATCCCTTCGGCTTGTGCTGAAACCTCAAATTCTTCCAGAATTGATAACATCTCAGGATGCCCCATGTTGCTGGATAAATAATCCCTCTTCTCTTTGAAGTGTATTTGTTTTCTGAGATCTACAAAAAGAATGGCATTATTGCAAATTAGTTCACTGAAACTACTTTTATGTCCTTACCTTTCAAGGGGTTAAATGTGAAGAAAGGTAAAACGTCTAGTAATTTTACTTCATTATATAATAGAGCTGACATTTATATTGGGGTAAAGCTGTGTCTGCTGTTCTAGTTAAGAAACATGCAATAATTAATCAAACAGACTTTTTAAACTGAGTGGCCTTATGGTCTTCCAAGGAGACCTGTATTTTAAATACAAATAAGAACAAAACAGGGCAAAGTACCTGAAATATGCTATTGTGCACAACAAAACAAGAGTTCTTTTTTCCTCTAATACATGGTGTTCTTCACTCAATCTTGGATCTTCCCAGAGAATAGACTGCAAAATGACATTGAAAAGACCAGGTGCAGTTTTGCCAGCAAACTCTTTCATCTGTCCAGGAGCATACAGTGGCACAGCATCACTGCTTTCATAATGATGTTCCAAGGATATCTAAAATTTTCCGATCAGCTGGTTAAATGAATTTTCTGAAATTAATAGAAAAGGTTAATATCTATTTTACTTATTTAAATAAAATATTGAAATAATTTTATTTATTAAATTTAAATATTTGATTCTCTGCTTGTGTCAATCACTGTCATGTGTTGGTCTTAACACATCCTCTTACTTATTCGATTGCACAAATACAATACCTGTATCAGAAATATAATCTTGAAATGGTGTCTGTTACCCTTACCGGTCACCTAAACAACATGCTATTTTGATTGTTACCTAAGTCACTAGTCAATCTTCAAACCAAATAATTATCAGTTTTCCAAATCATTAAAAGGATGAGACTTGAATAGTTTGTGGCAACTCTGGCGCAGCATTTTTTTCTTGGCCAAGAGACTCCTCAGATAACTCTTCCAAATCATTGCCATAATAATTGAGAAGTCCTCTAAATCCTTCTCATTAGTGCTAAATGACTTCAACTGAATGATGAAATTTATGATATTGTCATTGACCATGTGCAATACATGTAAATGATGATAATCTGTTTGAATGAGTTTTGGTCAGATGGTGTTATTATAGTGTGCCATGGATTATCATGATGTCAAACAATTATCCTTCAAAATACTTGTATCTTGTACGTCTTGTATCTTTACATTTCAGGTAAGTGATACTAACCTGATAGTTGAGTTAAGTCATGGATTGCTGTTGTCATCCTGTTCCAAACTGTTTTATCCACTGTAACTTCACCATAGCAATTTATTTTTACTACCCCAAATGATGTTTGTATTTCTGCCATGGACGTTTGCTGGCTTTTTGGGTACTGCAGGTCTATTCCACAAGCCTCTTCTAGAAATTTAAGTCTTTAGAACAGCAATTGGAAATGGTTCTGAACTTTTTGGAGGCCTTCACTGCTGCCTTGTTGCTGCTTTAAGTTCTTGTGTAGTCTTAAAATTGGTAAATTGCAAGATCTAAATAAAAAATTAAAAAAAAAAAAAAAGAAATAAACATATTAGTGATGAGTTTGTTTGTATCCAGATACTGAAAATGGATGTCCAAAAAGCATATCCCCCCACTAATGAAAAATGGAGTAGGTGAATTTTTAGTGAAATTTTTCATGAAGTGGGTGCCCAAAGGGTTCCTGGACACCCCTCTAACTGAATCCTCGGTGTGGAGACAACATTGCAGTACTACTGAATTTCAATAAGTATATGTGAAACTGACATTAATTTTAGACAATATTATTGGTGCAATTTTATGGGTTTGGTCTTAGGAAAAATAAGTTTGTCAAGTGGCATAAAGTTCTTGTTTTGCTGTCTTTAAAATTATTATTTTTCTTTAAATTCGTTTGGCAATTAATTTTTCAAAATAATATTTCCCAGCTTCTGTGCTACCTTTTTCTTTCCAAAATATACCAATTTTAGACTGAACCGCCTGAGGTGGCTTTTTGCTATCTGCACCCCAACACTGAATTTTAGTGAAGCAATTGACCGTACTGTACTGTAGTCAAGAATAGTAGAATAAAAATGTGAGGTGCATTAACTGCAAATAACACTCCAAAATCAGTAGTACGAGATAATTTTATAGGTACCTTTTGAAGTTTGTCATCTGAGGTCTGTTTATTCCATTTTAGTGGAGAACCATACATGCGTAAGACTTGGATCATTTAACACGAAATATAATTAAATTTAAAATGAATTTTTTTTGGTATCATGTCTATTTTGCCGCAACTTTTACAAAATTTGATACAAACAACTTGTTTATTGTTGCAACAAAAATCTTTGAAAGAGTATGCTTTCCTTTTCCTTAATTTCATTTAATTTGCTGGTAAGAAGATTCCGAAAATCCTTGCAGCAATCCAAGGCAGTGCGAACCTGCGTGTCAATTATAATTAACCGATGTCTAATTAACTGACCTGCCAGTAGTTCGTAACACCGGCGGCTTCTATTCAGGATGCGAGGTAAACCTTGTTTCTTCGTCCAATCTGGTGCAGCACTTGTAGCACCACCTTGCACCTGGCTTATACCCATGACATGTTGCTCCTATGGCATCCAGGACTGCAAAAAGTCTCCCAGGAATCCGCTGTTTCCTGACGCCTCGCGAATAGTTTTCTCTAGGAACCGAACATCTGTTGTTGGTCGTCCGTATTTCGTCCCGGTGAACACGGCAAACTGTTGAGCCCACTTGAGTTCGGCAGCTCTAGTTAAATCTTCAGACAGAAAATATTTTTTGCCGGCACATTTACGGCTGCTTTTGTTGGCTTTCCCACATTTTTCTGCGAAGGAACGGCACAACCAAATCAACGCAACAAGGAGAACTACGTAAAAACAAAAATTGCTCTTGTCGAGCGCGAACGCGCCCGAAATTCTCTCATATTTTGTTGTTGGTGCAAACACCAAACCCCTGGGTACAAGCGCTTGAAACTTAAATGAAAAATAAACTTTTCAACGAGACAAACCTTTCCCCTACTTTCTTTTGCTAACTCTTACTTTTTGTTTTCAAACTTCGCGGTACGGGATTTTATCTTGTTTACATTGGATTTTAATACGTAACCGGAAATGCGTAATTTACCGGAAGCTCAAATTTGTATTCATGCGCACTGCGTTTTACCGCGGTGTTTACCCCTTCATATAAAGGGCCTTCCTTCGTTCAGAAATTATAGAGTGGGGGCTGGGACCTAATGATGCGCGAAGGCGGTGCGCAGAAAATGTTTAATGAATATTGCACCGTGCTGAACCAATATTACGATCGTAAAGGTGAATGAATATAAACCGTTGAATGTGAATGAATACATCCCGTAAATGTGAGTAAATATATTCGTGAGTACGAAATACGTCGTTGAATGTGAATTAATATATTTCTTGACTATAAATTTAGTTGCTGAATGTGAATAAATATATTCGTAAATAATAATAACAACATTAAATCAGTAAATGTGAATGAATATAAACTTTGTGAATTTTGCATAATTTCGCCAGCCATACTGAGACTTGCTTCCGGCCGGCGGTTTCAGTCGTTTCTGAAGGAATCTTTCTAGACTTTCTAAAGTCAGCTTCTCGCGGTAAAAGTCGGAAAGTGTGCCTAATTAGTTTGCAGCAAGAGAATCGGCAGGCCTTACATTGTGAGTTCAATGAGGAGAAATTTATGTGAGTAAATAAGCTTACATCTTAACTCTGTAAATTCTTTCAAATCACGCTTCACCCCAGGATGAGAAAAAAAAAAGACACTGAAACTTTATTCAGTGAATTACTCATACATTGATTGATATCTGATCAATTTCAGTTCCTGATCTCCATAAAATTTTACGGGACGTAGCCTTTGGTTTCCTATGGAAAAAGTATAACGGAGCTAAGGATGGCAGGAATTTCTTCCTTCTGCTCCTCAAGTAAGACTTGTAAGTATCATTGTATCATTTTGTCTGCCCCTTTGTTTTGAAGAGCAAAGTAAAAAGCTAATAGAGTTAGAAGAGCAGAATTACCTGATTTGTATATCAGTATGTGTAAAACGAAGACTGCGGACTGCAGACTGGGGGTAAAATGCGAACTGAGTGTAAATTGCAGACTGCAGACTGTACACTTTTTAACTGAATCGTGTTACTATTTCGATTCCATCATTGAGAGCTAATCGTAAACAGGCTAACCGGAGCGTTATTTAGGCTAACCTGAGTTATATGCAGGCTGTTTACTGGAGTGATATTCATGCAGGTCAACCGGAGTGATATTCAGGCTAACTGCAGTGCAGACTTTCACTGCAATTAGCCTGAGTGAATAATTCTGTTTACGGTCAGCACGCGATGATGGAAATAACTTAAAAAATAATGGAAATAATACTTAAAAAGTCTGTAGTCTACAGTCTGCATTTTATTACTGGACTGCAGCAGTCTGCATTTTACCCCCAGTCTGCAGTCCGTAGTCCGCAGTCTTCATTTTCCACTGAATGATTTGTACATCGTATCCTCAGCATTAGACATTCTTTTAGATATCTTATTACAGCTTATTATCCTAATTAAATAGTTTGTTTTTAAACTAATTATTTGTTTATTAATTTTCTTATTTAATTTTCCAAATCATTCTGTGAATAGCAAGATATCCTGGCACAAAAATTGTTATGTTGATCAGAAGATATAATCTGAACTAACCTGCTATGAACAATAAACTCTTGCTATTAATTTGAAGGTTGCTACAATAGGGCCATTTATACGATGAAAATAAGTCATGGCTTACACAAGCCACTGCTTACGTAAGACATGTACTGGACCATTATGTGAGCACTGATTATATAAGATGCAAAGGGCTTGTTTAAATGGTTCATTGCTTATTCACAACTTATGCCTCGCTTTTGTATTCATAGACGTGCACCATTAATCATCCTGTGTTACAATACCTTTTATAGTACAATACATAAATAAAAACCAATTGAAACTTTTACCAGTTAGTGTTAAGGTATCATGGTAGGTGAATTTTTATGAAAAATGTGAAAAATCTTGTTTTTTTTTTTGCTGTTCAGATTGAGAAGACTGAGATAAATATTTTGCAAAAAGAATGGGAAGAAAAGCTTTAACTTTTTAAGATAAGGAGAAAAACTATTTTTGAATCTCATTAACCCCTTATGGCTCGTTGCCACCCATAAATAAAATTCACTGCCAGTTTTCATGTGTGAAGCGAACTGCAGTGTGATATTTCATTTGTGCACATGAAGTGTTCTCGCTCTGGTTCTTTCATCGCAAGCATCAGGACGAAAATGCAAGAAAACTTCTTGCCCATTTTCGTCTTTGAAGAAGCTGAAGAGGTGAAAATCTGGTGGAACCCACAGGTTTAGTGTTGAACAAGATCTTTGGCTCTGAGTGACCCACGGTCCCACTGTAACCGTGAGAAGAATGGTTGAAGGAACTCGAGGATACTAGTCCCGCAAATGGAACTGAAGGACAAACTTCAGCAAGTGCTAGTCGCACGAAATTGCTGGAGAATGGACAAAATTCCAAAACTTCTACAACGAGAGAGTCAAGCGCAGATGAAGATGTCAAGATTTCCTCTTTTGGCTTCAGGAGGCATGGTTTCAAGAAATGCCTGGAGAATGAAGAAGCCTAAGCTTGAGCAACATAATACCAATGCTGCTGACGAAATCTTCTAAGGAAAAGAAATCACAGTAGTTTAAATACAAACCCGTATAAAGCTCTTGTTATTTCTCGCTTCTCGGATGATTTCATTGCGACAGGTTTCCATGCCAGAATTGTAGACGTCTGTTTATTTCAAGTTGGCATAAGCCATTGTTGTCGTAAACTGACCCATGCCGACATCTGTCAGTGCGGAGGGGAATTTTAACACCTAATCATACCAATCTCATTAAATGTTTTTCATCTTTTTCTTGGCAAAATAAAACTGCATAAAAGGATGAACATTTTTAATTCATTTGCTGGCGTCTTCTGACAGAATTGGCTGAGAATTGGCAGGTACATTCCAGGATGCACCCTCCAAAAGAAGGGTGTTGGGCTTTGTTTAATTTCGCTTCCATTTCAAAGTTATGGACTCTTTAGTAGAAGGAAATGTCCGCATGCAAAATATCAAACTTAAGAAGGTTGTAGAAAAAAACCCAACCCACATCTGGAAAATCGCCAACACCCTTTTTGAGGGTGATGTGTGAGGAAACATTTCAGATGTTAATCGCGCTGCTCTGATAATTCACGAGTGTAAGCAAACCAGTTTAAGGGAAGCAGTGTTTCTGGGTATTTCTTTTAATCCCACTGCGACAATAATCTTTTAGAAAATTTCAAAGATATGATTGTATTCTATAACTATTACATTAAGCTTTCAGAAAATGTATAGGTTGATGGGGTTTTCTTTCAAAGTGCCAGCGTAAGACCGCAATTTCCAAACACTGTCAATCCACCTACCATCATGTCTTAATGGTGTTAGCCTAGTTGTCATGATTGGTAATTTTGACATTACAAACTTAAGATAGTTGTTTTCTTTGGTAAAATCCATATATTTGTGCAGCTTTTTACTGAAAGTTATCTCTGAACATTACTGGGGTGTCTTTGATACAATACTTAAGAAAGGAAGCCCTCATTCTAAAGCATCGTGAGTGACAACAACAACAATTTATTTGTACTGAATTATTTCTTTTTGTAGTACTGGTAAAACACGGCACACCAACATTAGATGAATTAGAAGAATTAGGTGCTGAAATTGCGGAACAGTGGATAAAGCTTGGACGTCGCTTAGATGTCGATGATGCAAAACTTCAAGAAATAAATCGTGGTCATGACCAACTGTCTGAAAAGGGATACTACATGTTAAAGCACTGGAAACAGAAGGAAGGTTTAGCTTCAACATACCAGGCTTTGTGTGATGGGTTAAATCATAAACTAGTTCAGCGACAAGACTTGGCAGTGAAGTTCTGTTACGTTAATGGTAATTATTTTCTACATTATTAAAGTAATATATATACTGGTCTAATGGGCTTCAGTTTGTAGGCTGGATCAAGCAGGCTGGGTTTATACCCTGGGTGGGGTCATTGTGCTGACGACTTCTTAGGAACAGAACAAATTTGTTTACTTTTGAAGTTGTCAACCTTGTTCAATCAACTACATGTATCATGCTTTTGATATTTCCTGTTCACAGGTTACAATGTGATGTTATATGATATTACCTGCATATCAACTGGTGTGAATTTTAATGGATATTTCTTGCGCGTACTTGTGAAATGAAGTAGAGCAAATGTATGGACAGCTTGCTTCTGCAGAAAGAGTTTAATGTCAGTTCATGCATAAATTTAAGTCTGATTTTCACCGTTGTGTTATTCTATAGTGCAAAGCATCGACAGTATGGTAAACAAAACTGCCTTTCTAATACTAGATAAAGGTTTTTATACAAGACTCAGATGAATTAAACCACCATATAAAAAACTCTGCTTTGATGTGAAAAACATTGAACTTCAATCATTCATTAGTGATTTTCTGTGATAATTGTGATGCTTGGTTTGTGATTTAACGATTTTGATTGAATAAGCATTCAATTATTGAACATTTAATGTGTCTGACTGGCAAATTGTTAGAATGAGTTAGATTGTGATATGATTTATTGCCAGACCCAAATAAAATCAACCAAATAATTGAAGATCACTAACGAGAGATTACTGAATGTTTCATTAATTGTGCTGAGTAAATTGTGCTGAGTAAAAGCTTAAATAGATTTGAATGGTTGTGGCATGTTTTAATGAGCCTGAAAGGCGAATCAAAATACAATCTGTAGAACATGCAGTAAAGCTTACCTCTAACAAGAGATTTTGTTATTATCTAACTGATTTTAAAGTGCCTATGAAGTAAAAAATAATTGCTGCTGATTTGAAAGGCTTTTCAAAGTAAAGAAGAATGGCGATTTACTTTTTGGAATATCTTTTTTTGTTTTAGAGATATTCACATTTTTGTATTATAAGTGATGACGTCATAGGTGGTTCCACTAAAACAGTTCAACACTCAATCAAGAATATCTCTAGAAATATTAAAGCAGTGTTCTTTAAACTTGGCACCAGAAATGTACATCACAAAAGAAACAAAATGACACCCGTCGCGCCGTCGCCATGACAACAGTTATGCCACTGGTCCTGTTTTAATTAAAACTAACATTACCAGATTTTATCTTAAACAAGGATCATCCACTCCCAACAATCTAATGGGGAGAGTTTAGACAATATGGGAATCATGTGTGTTCCGAGCAAGACCCTCTGTCCCTTTTCAAAGGGTTGCAAATTGCCATATTTGGTTTTTCACATAAAGAGACTGGAGCCAAAAGTGTTGCCATGGCAACAACACAGGTGTCATTCTGTTTCTTTTGTGATGCACATTTGTGGTGCCAAGTTTGAAGAACACTGCTCCAATATTTCTAGAGATATTCTTGATTCAGTGTTTTGCTGTTCAAGTGGAACCACCTATGACGTCATCAATTTCCTCATTTGCATAATCCAAAAACGTAAATATCTCTAGAATGAAAAAAGATATTCCAAAAAGGGAAACGCCATTCTTCTTTACTTTGAAAAGCCTTTCAAATAAGCAGCAATTATTTTTTACTTCATAGGCACTTTAACCGGTGACTTATAAACTGACCAAAACTGCAGGCCTTGAGGGAGCTTATTGGTTGTGACAGCATTTGTGACTTCATCACCTTTTGATCATCAGCTGATAAACTGGGGAAGCCTTTCAAACCCGCAAAAGTTCCTGCAAAAAGAAAAAAAAATTGATCTACCCTCCTGCATCATAGACACTTTGAGTAGAAAAAATTGACCACTTTCCTTATTGTTTTGGTGCAAATTTTTTAAAGAAAGCCAAAGACCAACAAAGTCGGCAAAAGGTAAAACAAATAGAAAATGGGTAAAGGCAAAAGAAAATGATACACCACAGGGTTTTAACTTTTTCGAAATCAAAGTTTGCCTTTTGGGCATGCCCAAGTGGAAAGCTAAACTATTGGCCTCAAAGTGAAAGAGAAAGTTAGTTAGATGTCTGACCGATCTAAATATCTTTCCCCAGTTTGTTTTGTCTTCAGTAATACTGGTAGTTTATTTCCATCACTTTGGGCCTCCATGCTGATCATTGTATTTCTGATGAATAATTAGCCAATAAGAAGTCTTTTGACTTTGCCTTAGGCAAATTTATATTTACATTTTCAGTTAGACGGAAGGATTCTGGGTCCTCATGACTAACACTTTCAGATGTTAAATCCTTGGATTTTGCTTCTGTCAGAGGGTGACCTGGAATAGCAGAAATAACTTGGTAATAATGAAGGAAGGAAGTTTTCTTCAATGAATATTTGTGCTGAAAGATCAGAAAGATGGGGCTTGCCCTTTCTCATCTAAAAGATTTTCAATTCTTTTAATGCCTTTCATAAACTATTCCTTCCAGAAAAAGTTTTACCTTCGATACAAATTTCCTTACTACCAGTATTAAATAAGATTGTAGCTCCCACATCACATCCCTAAAGAGTCTTCAGTTCATGAAGATACAGGAGGATGTCCTTGTGAAATAGGGGCAAATTTTCAAAGTCCTCTACATGTCAAAGGAAAGCGAAGTCCTCCATAAGTTTTTAAAAAATGATCTGGAGCAAATTTCCAATTTGATTGGCTATTTTGCAACAATCTCAGAATCCATGCTAACCTTAACGCTTTCATCATTGTTATGAAGTCTGTCATATGCAGCTCACTGTTTTCATAATCCTGGTATAATCCCTCTCTTTTTATTGTGTCCCTTTTATTTTTCCACAGAAAAGAAAACAGCCTTCTCTTGACATTGCCCGCAATATTGCTTGGTACATTGATGTTTGAAGCTGAATATATTAAAGATGATACCCCAAGCACCTTGATTATCATGGTTTCACCAAATCTCGTGATCTCCATATATCTAACTTTGCTTGCAGTTTATTTATCTTTAGGTTGAAATTCATTTCATTGTTTTTCTTTTCATGGTAGGAAAAGTAAATACCCAAAATTCTAGTTGGGCTACCAACCCATTTTAAATGTAACTAATATTTGTTCTTATTATTTGCCCATTTTCCCACCCACATACTTTAGTTTTCTTTATATTAAACTTAAGACCAGAAACTGCACCAAAATCTGCTGCAATTTACAATCCTTTTTCCACAGAAGATAGATTGGCACAAAAAAAGGTTGGCATCACCAGAGAATTGACTGACTTTAATTTCCTTTTCAAACACAGAAATTCCTTGGAAATCAATACTTTGACCCAATTTTTTTAGACATTAGTTCTGCAGTTAGAATTAACAGGTACGGTGAAAGTGGACATCCTTGCCTTACTCTGGTGGATGATTAAAACCAATTTGTTGTGTAACCATTGTTAAGCACTGTACTCTCTGCTTCCGTATAAAGTACCTTTATCCAATTTCTTAAGTTATCACCAAAGTTAAACATCTTTAATACATTGCTAATGCATGACCATGCTAAAGTATCGAAAGCTTTCTGAAAATCTAGTGACAATATACCAGAGCAATTGAATTTCTTAGTTTGCCCCATTATATTTTCACTGATGTATCCACCTTTCACAAAACTGGTTTGATCTGGGTGAATCAAGGATGATGGCAATGGTTCAATTCGTTTTGCTATAGCTTTAGAAGCAATTTTATAGTCAACATTCAGGAGAGTTATTGGTCTCCAGTTTTGTAGTTTTAGTAAAGAAGATTCTTCTTTTGGTATCAAACTTATTACACCTCTTACGCTGTGAGATCGATAATTGTTCATTTTCGTATGCAGAATTAAGACAGTCAACTTAAAGTCATCCCCAATTACATGTAGGTCAAAAAAAGTTGAGTAAAACTCGACTGTTAAGCCATCTTCTCCAGGGAATTAATGCCGGCACTGCTTTTTTAACATGTATATTCATTGTAAGAGCTATTAAAGTTTCCATGGCAAACAACTTGTGAAAATAGTAAACTGGGCACATTGCATTGTGTAATTACTTGTACTGTACACTTAGCTCTCCCTCTCTATCAAGGTGGCCCTATTATAATTTTGGGTTTACTCATTTGTAAGAAATTATTTTGGGTCATAACTTTTGCATAGAGCTTTGGCTCAACTAAGACGTATCATTCAGCAATAACATTGTTTGAATTCTGGTATTCAACTTTGGAAAAACCTTTTAAGGGTAGACCCTTTGAACAAAATCAAACCTGTTCAAAGACTTTTCTGTTACATTTTTGTTAGTTTTCTGGAATATCATTTTATATTGATGTAATAATGCTTTAACCCTGTTTGGCAACATCATCAGAGCAGAAGAGTGGAGGCATTACAGCCACCTTAATTCAGCCCTGACATTTTGTAAACCTGAGGCTTTTTGACAAAGCAATTTTAGCTTCAAAATGCAATATTTTGGTAGGACTGTTTCTTGTACTTGCTGTGATATGTAAATTTGTGTGCTAAGCTGATTGTCAACTGAGGGCACCGTTAGAAAAGTATATCCACTATTTCTGCTGTTAACTTTACAAGATTCTTCAGCACCTGCTGAATTCTTCAAGTTTGTGTTAAGGAAAAAAGAGAGAAAGTATCCAACATGTTTGTGTCAAACTCCTTTCAATTGAATTTCTTAATAGTGCAATTTTGCACATTGATTTTGCGGCTGTATGGGATTTGAACTGGGGAAATAAAGGTCTGAATTATAGGCTACCCAGTATCTATACACAGATAAGGCTAACAAGCAGTTCTGTTTAGCAATAAGAAGTGAGCCTGAGTGCAACAATCATATGTGCACCAGTGACCCCAGGAGGGGAGGGAGGTCAGACTCTCTGCACGAGGTTTCCATCAGGTGCAATATTTTTATTGAACTTACTTACAGAACTTACTTTCCCACGCTACCAAGGGTGGTAATGTCGCCATCATCAAGACAATGCTGTCACGTGGTTTTGATATCAATTCAAAAGATATTGATGGTGACACTCCCTTGATGAAGGCGGCTTGGTGTGACAAGATGGAGGCCGTACACTATCTTTTAGACAAGGGAGCAGATACGTCTTTGAAAGGCCAGTAAGGAAGGAACTTACTGCACTCTGCAACAGAGGGTGGTAATGTCGCCATCATCGAGACAATGCTGTCACGTGGTTTTGATATCAATTCAAAAGATATTGATGGTGACACTCCCTTGATGAAGGCGGCTTGGTGTGACAAGATGGAGGCCGTACACTATCTTTTAGACAAGGGAGCAGATACGTCTTTGAAAGGCCAGTAAGGAAGGAACTTACTGCACTCTGCAACAGAGGGTGGTAATGTCGCCATCATCGAGACAATGCTGTCACGTGGTTTTGATATCAATTCAAAAGATAGTAATGGTAAAATTCCATTGATGATTGCGGCAGCTTATGGTAAAACTGAAGCTGCGAAGTATCTACTCAGCAGGGGAGCACGTTAGTCTTCTACTTCATATTTATATTGCCGTCATTTTTAAGACGGCACATTAGTAGTTAGTATTTTCACGCTCAATGGTGTGATAAAATTAGTGAGAAATTTTGGTAACTTGTGTAGAGTTTGAACTCACATATTTAGGGTTATTAAGAGTGTTGCTCCGATAGCTGTATTGGCTCCTCAAGGAGGAATACAATAATGGATTCGTTATTTACTGTAATGGAACATTCAAAGTTTACGCAACAATGATTTCAGGATATATTGTTTTTCTGTGTTTACAGAGAGCACAGGAAGTAGGGATCTACAACATTAAGTATAGGTTTTCATGAATTTCCCTATAGTCAAATATATCAATTTCAATGTTATTAATTTCAAATTCTCATAGCATATCGCAAGGTATCAGTATATTTATTTGGTAGAATGAAGTAATAGTTGACAGTATCTTAATTCCATAGCACACAGTTGATTTTCACGGTAGTTTCTGTAATCTGTTATTTAACAATTATCCTGTGAAATAACCTGGAATACTGTATGGTACTTCACCGACGAGGCTATTAGCTCAGTGAGTTAATTAACTAAGACTATATTCTGCTAGCCTGCGAACGCAGACGTATTTCCGGCTGTCACTTGGTCCCGCCGAAAAATAACGTTTGCCAACCCGAGCCAGAAAACGATTTCTGTGACGTAGGAATTCTAAGCCAATCACAGTTTAGCTCAAATAGCCCCAGAACTACTGCGCGACTCTACGCGAGGTATTCGCTGCGAGGAGCACTCGAGTTTCATTCTATCATGGAATCTGATTGGCCAAGGAGAAACAAAAGTCATTACGTCACAGAAATCGTTTCCTTGCTCGGGTTCGCAGACGTTATTTTTCGGCGGAACCAAGTGACAGCCGGAAATACGTCTGCGTTCGCAGGTTAATATTCTGCAAGATTGAGCGAGAAGACTTTTTTTATTATACAACAAACTGTCAAGGAGACGCATTTTTACAAAAGATGGCGGAGAATTCTTGGCAAATTGTATATCATAGGAAGCTATAGCATATATAACTGAAGGGTGATTTAAAGTACTGGCAAATAAGCCCAAGTAATTCCTTGTAAGCGTTAGCTCTAGAAAGGAAATGAACACCACTTGAAGCAAAGGAAAATTCCTTGGCATTGGCGGGGCTCTAGATGTCATACCCTGATGCCCTCCCGATAAAAAACCTTACTTAAACCTCAGCTTTAATTCATGTCAATGTCTGTCGACTTGAATGAAACATGTAGCCATGTAATAAGATCTCTCCTTCTCATCAGATGCAGATGGAGATACAGCTTCACCATCTTCTTTAGATTACACAGAAGCAGACAGTGACAGAAAAGGAGACTTGGCAACAGCTGGACCAAGAGGTTTGTGTTTCTTCATGCACAATACACCTGTACATGCTGACTTTGTAATGGATGTGTGCACTGATCATGTTGTAGAAGAGTAACAAAGCTTTTTACGGATGTGTTTGGTTGACCTTGTTCTGGAATAAGAGTATATTCCGGATTACAATGTATTCCAGAGTAGCCATTCTGACTTTACCTTAATAAAACCCCTTAAAAAATAATTCAATTTCTGGAATAATTTAATCCCTGGATGGATTCTCCTTCAGTAAAGCATTAATCTGTTTTCTGCTGTATAAAGGTTAGCAAAGGCTTATACCTAGACCTAGACCTAGACCATTTGTGAGTATATGTATCAAACTTTATCAGTGGATCACAAAATTAAAATCAATGATGTATATTAATGTAGGTTTAATTGGTCTACATGAGATTTGCTGGAGGGCTTTCTGATATAAATTTCTTTTGACTGTCCGTACTGGGGTAACAACATGTTTAACGCTCAGGCACCTGACTACCTCTTTTTCTACTACCCCTGTGTATATTTTTATAGTATGAGAAAGAAATTCTAAATATTGACATTTTTGATGTAACTGAAAATACTACCAGTGTTGCAATCACAGATAGAGGGGATAAGTTTCTAAAGAAAATTTGGTGCTGCGTCGGTGGGGAGTATAACAAGATAATTTGGTTTTATCAACTGGGTTGATAATGTGAATTGGCCACCGTAAAGAGATTCGAAAGCTGACGTTTCGAGCGTTAGCCCTTCGTCGGAACGAATCGAGGAATTGTGGGTTGTGTGTGCCCTTTTCCATGATGAAGAGGATGATTATAACACCTCGGACAAAGATACTTTCGAGACGCTTCAGACTCGAAAATCGAAGTGGACTCCCGCAGAGGGCCAGTTCGCCTCTTTGGATTTTTTCATTAATAGATAGCGTCATGACATCAATAAACTTAATTTCAATCGTAACACCAAATTTTCCAACCTTTCTTCGGAAGAGAGGGCGGCGCTAGAAAATCTTAGTAAGTGCAAAGACATAATTGTCAAAGTGCCCGACAAAGGCGGCGCTTTGGTTGTTTGGCGGGCCGACCTCTGCCAAAAAGAAGCTTTGCGGTAACTTTCTGACACCTCTTTTTATGCTAAAGTCGATAAAGATCTCACTTCCACTAACCAACAAATTGTCAAGAGCATTATTAACGACCTTATAGTCAAACAAGAATTGCCGGCTACTGCTACCAATCTTATCATTACCAGTCCTAGAACTTCGTGTATTTACTTTTTACCTAAAATTCACAAACCTAGCAACCCAGGTCGACCTATTGTCTCTGCCTGTACTTGCCCTAGCGAACTCATTTCCAGCTATTTAGGCAAAATTATGGCACCTATCGTCAGATCTTTACCGTCGTGCGTTTAAGACAGTCAACACGCACTTCAAATTTGTCGCGATTTCAATTTCCTGGGCGAAGACAAACTTATTTTCACTATGGATATTATATCTCTTTACACCGTCATCCCAAATGGCGAAGGTCTTCTAGCCCTTAAACATATTTTTGATTTACGCGCTGTTAAGGAATCCAGCTCAGAAACACTACACCGCCTGGCTGAACTAGTTTTAACACTCAACTGTTTTTCATTCGCAGACAATTATTTTAAACAAATCAATGGCGTGGTCATGGGTACCAAAATGGGACCCAGCTACGCCAGTCTTTTCGTAGGTTACGTTGAACACCAATTTTTCAATCAATACAACGGCCCCAAACCTGAACTCTACTTTCGCTACATTGACGACTGTATCGGCGCTACCTCTTCTACCAGGGAGGACCTCAATCAATTTGTAACTGCTGTCAATTCGTTTCATCCTGCTCTTAAATATACCTGGGAAATTTCCGATACATCTTTAGCATTTCTGAATATCAAAGTTTCTATCGAAGGCAATGGTTTATGCACCAGTGTGCGCTAGAAACCCACAGATTCTCATAGTTATTTGTTGTATTCATCTTCACATCATTACATGTCAAGAATTCCATTCGTTATTCTCCGTTTCTTAGACTTCATCGTCTTTGTAGCGATGACTCTGATTTTACCTTAAAATCAGAGGAAATGTGGGATTTCTTCGACAAACGTGGCTATCCTGCTTCTGTTGTTCAAGCGGGCCATCATCGCGCCCAACAAATTGATCGACAGTCTGCACTACAAACGTCACAGAAGGAAAATAATGATAGAATTCCATTAACCCTCACATTTCACCCTCACAACCACGTAGTAAAATCCATCTTTCTAAAAAACTTTAAATTAGTTCAAAATGATCCCGATACTGTTAGAATCTTTTCGCAACCTCCATTAATTTCATTCAAACGCGAGAAAAACAAAGTAACTTTTTAGTCAGAAGTGCATTCCAAACAAGTGATCAATCCGGAACTTTTAAATGCGCACGCGCATGATTCAAAACATGTCCTTTCATTCGCAACATAGTTAGTCCCCACCACTAACTATGTTCGCAACGTTGAGAAAATATCGGGACCGAAGCGATCCATCAAGATCACTGATCATTTCACGTGTACCTCAGCCAATGTCATCTACTGCATAACCTGTACTCTTTGCAAAAAGTTATACATCGGCGAAAAAGGAGACGACTAGGCGACCGATTCCGAGAACACCTTCGTGACGTAGAGAAAGACGACAAAAACGCATCCAAACCGGTCGCGAGACATTTTAATCTCCCCAATCATTCTAAGCAACATATGTCAGTCTGCGGCCTTTCCCGACATCAAGTAAGCACGGAATGCCGCAAAACTCTAGAACAAAAATTTATTTTTCAAATCGGCACTCTTAACCCTCACGGTATCAACAAACGCTTTTCATTCAACTAATTTATTCTGTTGTTTTTCACGTTACTATGCACCAACCAATAGCGTAGCTCCATCTTTCTGTATATAAAACACACACAACCCACAATTCCTCGATTCGCTCCGACTAAGGGCTAACGCTCGAAACGTCAGCTTTGGAATCTCTTTACGGTGGCCAATTCACATTATCAACCCAGTTGATGAAACCAAATTATCTAATCACCGATAGAGATTGTCTAAGATTTTTTTGCCTACTTACTGGTGATTTAGAAAATCAATAACACGACAGCAAGTGGGTTGTAGCGCGAGCACTAATGAACTTTAACATTACAACCCTGATGAAGGTGGACAGAAGCCATTGAAAATTTGGAACTGAAAAGAAAATTAACAGATCGGATTACAAAAAATCTTAGAGACTGAATTTTTGAATGACTGATTTCTTCTTTTGTATTTCCTTTCATCAACGAGTTTGTTTACACCATTTCGTTATGCCCATTGTTATATACAGTGCTGTAATAATAGCAAATACAGCATTTGAATTCTCCTCAATTCTCCAGTGTGCTTCTTGTCTTAAAAATTTCATTATCACCTTTGGAAAATGCTTTATTAGCTTCTATTGTTCGTAATCAAGACTTTATAGAGACTTTCATGTGACATTCTTCTCAGTGTAAATGATTTCTGCCGTCAGATATGCTTACCTTAGCTTCGAGATAATAGAGCATTCCCTGTTGCATTCTTCCTCTGGGTGACATTTTAAAATACGTTTAAAGATTTGTCCAGGATCGATTAACATTTTGTCTTTTAAGCATAATATAGCTTATAAGATTTTGATTCGAGCATCGTTGCTTTTAAGATTTCGATGTCCATATTTCCCAGCTTATTAAACGTTCCATTCTTTGACTCCACAACGATTTCTTCAAAGTTTTCTTTGTGTAAAGCTTGAATGAAAACCATTATTATGCTGCTACCCTATGAAAACCTGCCAAACGTGTGTTAAAGACTCTGAGACAAAAGCAATACTTGGTCCGTGAAAAGTCCTAGAAAAGGTAGCGATTTTCTAAGTGAACCCTGTCTTGGATCATTGATCCCGATCTGGATCATTCCAAAGGAATATTGCTTCTTTTTTATCAAATGAAGCCGCCACTATTTTTATTGTTGTTTTCCAAAAGGCTGCAATTTGAAGAGGCAGTTTCATTATTATTCTGGATTGTTTCAATATTCAGCTCTCTTGAGCAAAATGCTGGAACAGGGGAGTGGACGTCATATGCAGTGCACTTATATCCAGGATTGAACGCAAGTATTGTTTAATTAGTACTTCATATTTGGTAGGGTTATTTGACATTCTCATATTACTTCATATTTTACAGAATTGTGTGTGTTTTGGTGACTTTTTACCAATGAGGACACTTTGTGATGCTTATCATAAGGAATTTGATTCTCATTAGCATTCAGTACTGGATATATCTGATGCAGTGGCGGATCTAGGGGAGAGGAGGAGCCCAGGCCCGCCTTATCTTGGATAAAACCAAAAAAAATCACCGAAGGAAGAAAACCTGGCATTGCGAGCAAAAAACCTGCCCTCCCCCCTCCCTTAGCTCAAGGTCTGAATCCGCCACTGATATGCGCATAGCGTCTTTCATGTTACCCAACAAGGGGAAGCTTAAAGTTGGGGGTAGCCCCCCCATTGGGGGTTTAAGACCTCCCGTATGAAATTTTGTTTTTTAAGCCCTGTAAAACCAAGCAAGGAGGAAATGTTTTCGTGGACGAAAACACTATTTTTGTTTACCTAAATAGGATTTAAAGTGTGTTATACCCTTCATTGATACAATGCTAATCTTAAAGTCAGAGAAGGTCAGCGGTTGAATAATAAAATGTGAAGTGACCACTAAGAAAAGAATTCAAAAACCAACAAGAATTTAGCCACATATCTTCCACAGAGCACAAATGAAAAACCACTTCTGTCCCCATAGGGTAACAGAGGAAATAAATGTCTGAACACCGGAAAACGATTACAGATGTCATGCACCATATGGGGCATCTGCTGTATATTCAGATGTTTGGGATACATTCCGTTTATACCAGAATTGGGATGATACATGTAGTAGCTGAATTAAACAGACTCGGGGTAATTTGTGAGGGGAGAATTTGCCGATATTCATGACCATAAAAAAGCCAACAGTTAGCAGTCAAGTGAAAGTCCAATAACCATGGTAACCACCTGTCTATCTGTATTATCGTGTAACACCTTGTAGTGAGAACTACCTGAAGTTGTAAGTAGTTAATATTTACGAGCAGAATAACTGACTGCCTATGATGGAATAGCCTAGAACAACAATGAGCTCATTGGCAGCCAATAGGGGTTTGCGTTTACTAAACGAAATATTAGATCACTTGTTTAGAGTCTAGCATAAATACAGGTGTTTTGTTAATTGTTCTTCGGTTACGCCCCCGGTGGTGGGACGCCGGATACCACTATCCCGTATTGGTTACATTCTGGTTGCATTCCCCTTATGTTCCGGTTGCATTCTGGTTACGTGCTGAGTAGGTTAGTGGATTAAACTCTACTGTTGGACCCAAGTACTGCGTATTCTCTGTTTCCCGTTGGATTGTTTTGCTGTAACAGATCCCGAAACCTCTAGGAGTCTGACAAACTCCGTCGCTGCAAGCGTGTTTCCCTCTGGATTGTGGTAACAAGGATAACAACTTAAGCGGCCCAAAAACCTGTTATCACAAATTCCAGAATGAGGTCAATCAAAAATGAAATGCACACTATGTACAGTTGTTGGGAATAAGCACAAAATTGTCCTGGCTGTTGTAACCTTTACATAGGCTGTAGATAGCAGTAGTCTACATGAATGGCAAACTACAATAATATTGTCCCTAAATTTGAATTTACCTTGCTCTTAGGAACAATATGCTAAATAAATCATTACAGTGCAGTGTAATGCTACTTAATACAGTTACATACCTAAGGCATTTTCTAATTTTATTTTTGCAATAACTGTCTAGTCCCTCGTCTAGTCCCTGAACTCTCTGTTAACTTCTACTCTCTATTGAACCCTTGTGCGAGAGTCGAGAATCGATGATACCTTGCACTGATATGTTCAGAATACAACCATTTTCGCCCCTGAAAAATAGAAATTAATATAGAAGCGTGAAGCTACTAGGATCTGTTGACATAATGGGGGTTCAGCAATAGGTGTTTTTCTGTGGTGAACCATATTTTAGCTTAGTCATCATGTCACATTACGCATAGTCTCGATTTCCGCCCTTCTCTCGGGGCTGGTGCCCGAGTTTCCTCCCCAAGGGGGAAGAGCCCGGGCTCCTTTCCCGAACAGCAACTGGTAAACGAGGCTACACATCAGGAGCCTGAGAAGCGATTGGGGGCCTGAACAAATCCTCATGCAAAAGTGGTGGACTTGTTTATTGAAAATTTTAAACGTGCATATATTACATAATCATACCTTGATTTACGCTCGACTTAGTTTTTACACCCGTTTTCATTCTTGCACGCACAGCAACTATTTTTGGCATGCCGTCTCTCGAAAATTTAAGCACAACTGATTTCTCTACGGTCGAACTCAAAGATGGATGTATTTCACATCAAACTAAAGTTGAGAGTATCAAGAAGTCATTCCGTGAGAGTTAAAGTGACTGTTTTGTGTGCGGACCCATTCAAGCTGAAGTCACTACTCAGACTATTGAGAGCTGATTGACTGCACTCAAGTCGTTTGAATTATATATCCCGTAAATTGGGAAACATGCAAGGTTCCCAGAAAAAACTGCTTATTTCACAGTTTAAATGGTATTTCAGCCGTTTAAATAGCATCTATTCTCCGCTATGCATGTAACATGAATACAGGTGTAATAAGCAAAAATTTAGTTGTATACATATTAAAATGAATATCAACGCTAGAGAACGTCATCTTGACATCATTATCAAGTAAGAAATAAAAGAAATAATGGTGGGGTTCGTTTTTTATATAAATTATGTACAAGTGAGGTATGAAGTGATTATCCTGGTCCGCCTCGATTAGCACTGTTACCTGCGGAGCCAGGGGATTAAGGATTAATTGTGAAGTAGTAAATTATTGTTGTTGTTGTTTGTTGTTTTTGAATTTTAAACAGAGATATATTTGTGATATTATTTGATATTTTGTAATTACCATCTAGATCTGTCTTTGAAAGGCAAGTGTCAAAATGAAGATAACGCACTACACAGTGCTTCAAAGGGTGGTAATGTCGCCATCATCGAGACAATGCTGTCAAGTGGTTTTGATATCAATTCAAAAGATAGTAATGGTGACACTCCCTTGATGATCGCGGCTGTGTTTGGCAAGATGGAGGCCGTACACTATCTTTTAGACAAGGGAGCAGATACGTCTTTGAAAGGCCAGTATGGAAGGAACTTACTGCACTCTGCAACAGAGGGTGGTGATGTCGCCATCATCGAGACAATGCTGTCACGTGGTTTTGATATCAATTCAAAAGATATTGATGGTTACACCCCCTTGATTACGGCGGCTTGGTGTGGCAAGATGGAGGTCGTACACTATCTTTTAGACAAGGGAGCAGATACGTCTTTGAAAGACCAGTATGGAAGGAACTTACTGCACTCTGCAACAGAGGGTGGTAATGTCGCCATCATCGAGACAATGCTGTCACGTGGTTTTGATATCAATTCAAAAGATAGTAATGGTAAAACTCCATTGATGATTGCGGCAGCTTATGGTAAAACTGAAGCTGTGAAGTATCTACTCAGCAGGGGAGCACGTTAGTCTTCTACTTCATATTTATATTGCCGTCATTTTTAAGACGGCACATTAGTAGTTAGTATTTTCACGCTCAATGGTGTGATAAAATTAGTGAGAAATTTTGGTAACTTGTGTAGAGTTTGAACTCACATATTTAGGGTTATTAAGAGTGTTGCTCCGATAGCTGTATTGGCTCCTCAAGGAGGAATACAATAATGGATTCGTTATTTACTGTAATGGAACATTCAAAGTCACGCAACAATGATTTCAGGATATATTGTTTTTCTGTGTTTACAGAGAGCAGAGGAACTAGGGATCTACAACATTAAGTATAGGTTTTCATGAATTTCCCTATAGTCAAATATATCAATTTCAATGTTATTAATTTCAAATTCTCATAGCATATCGCAAGGTATCAGTATATTTATTTGGTAGAATGAAGTAATAGTTGACAGTATCTTAATTCCATAGCACACAGTTGATTTTCACGGTAGTTTCTGTAATCTGTTATTTAACAATTATCCTGTGAAATAACCTGGAATACTGTATGGTACTTCACCGACGAGGCTATTAGCTCAGTGAGTTAATTAACTAAGACTATATTCTGCTAGCCTGCGAACGCAGACGTATTTCCGGCTGTCACTTGGTCCCGCCGAAAAATAACGTTTGCCAACCCGAGCCAGAAAACGATTTCTGTGACGTAGGAATTCTAAGCCAATCACAGTTTAGCTCAAATAGCCCCAGAACTACTGCGCGACTCTACGCGAGGTATTCGCTGCGAGGAGCACTCGAGTTTCATTCTATCATGGAATCTGATTGGCCAAGGAGAAACAAAAGTCATTACGTCACAGAAATCGTTTCCTTGCTCGGGTTCGCAGACGTTATTTTTCGGCGGAACCAAGTGACAGCCGGAAATACGTCTGCGTTCGCAGGTTGATATTCTGCCAGATTGAGCGAGAAGACTGTTTTTTATTATACAACAAACTGTCAAGGAGACGCATTTTTACAAAAGATGGCGGAGAATTCTTGGCAAATTGTATATCATAGGAAGCTATAGCATATATAACTGAAGGGTGATTTAAAGTACTGGCAAATAAGCCCAAGTAATTCCTTGTAAGCGTTAGCTCTAGAAAGGAAATGAACACCACTTGAAGCAAAGGAAAATTCCTTGGCATTAGCGGGGCTCTAAATTAAATCAGCGTTGCTCTGCCGACTGAGTTACAAGGCCAGACAGTGGTGGTTCGTACCCATTCCCATAGCCTAGAATTAATTCAATCTCTACTTTCCAGCTTGTTTTATTAGCGAAACATTGCATTCGTAATTATACCCTACCCTGAGGTTGCACTTTTGTATTTTAACAGAAAATGGCCTCAAAAACACTTAAAGACCTGAGGGTACATGAAAGTCAAGTTTCAAATTTAGAAACAGCTAGAGCTTGATATGTTAGGAAAAATAAGGCCATGGCAGGAAAAAATCATTCGTGTAAAAGGTAAGCTATCTATAACAGTGCCGTGCTTTTTTATTCTTTATTTAACCGTGTATATGGATATACATGAAATTATTAATTGTGACGACTTTTAATAGATATGGTTACCTTAACAGAGTTTCCGTAGATTTGTAAATGTTTAGTCAATATGGTAGTGGATATATATCTTTTTAAAACGGAGTTTAATTTAGTATATTCCTTTTTTACCAGAGTTTTAGTATATTATATTTTGTAACTTTTACACAAAGTATTTGTATTTGTATTTTTTAATGGATGTTATAGCAGACTGATTTGTATGTTTGTAAAACAGGTGAAAGTTTTAACGCGAAAAAAATCAGTGACCTCAAACTTGTTGGCGAAGACTTTGTTTGTTATTACAACAGTAGTGTAGGATGATCCTATAACACGCTTATAGCACGCTAAGTAAGCTCGCATTTTATAAGCATGGTCTAATATAAATATAGATGTGGCCCGCCTAGATTAACTACTTACGGGTTCGCGCTTTTGCTATTGTCAAGTGTTTTTTTTTAACTTAATGTGTATATATTTCTGTAAAATTGTAAATATGCGAGTCATAATAAAGTTGTTGTTGTCGTGGCACTATCACGTTGTTATGGCACTGTAGAACTCCTTAGGCTCCCTAAATGTAATATAATAGTGGTGTTCAAGACTTCACTTAGTATGTCACTACTATGACACTGATCTTTCAATGCAATAACTTAGTATTTAACTGCAGTAGGACTCAGGAGTATCAGTAGTTCATAGAGTGTGACCATCCGTGGGTAAAATTAGCTGCGAAAAGAACTGGTTTTTTTTTTTAGATTTTATTAGTAGTTAACTTGACATTGAAACTACAGGAATAGGAGGAAAAACAAAGGAACAAAGTTTACAAAATATTTCCATGTTTACAATAGCAATTTCGCGCGGTATATTAATTTTTTCTTTAGAAGTGCTAGAAAGCTGCTAAAAAAGACTTTTTTTCATGCAAGCAGCTATTTTGCAATCATTTGCGTATTATTCAGACTATATGTGTTCCATATTCTCAAGATTCCGTATAAGACCAAGCTATTTGATAAAGTGACGGCTTCCTTAGTTTTACTAACCCGCTAGTTTTGAAATACGCTCCAAAAGGATGACATAAGAGAGCAGTGAAAAAACCTGATCGATGGGGCCTGTCAGTCAGACATTGAGGGCTTACGTCATGATCACGTATTTTGACTCTAAAGAGACTAACAGTTGGAATATAAGAATGTTGTGAGAATCTTGTATTGAAACATTCTTATTTTTACGTCATTCTTTATTTTGAATGGTAGTTCATAAACTCAATGAATGGTTTCCTGACTGAACCACGTTCTAAGATTGCTCTCTGCGGTGGGATTGAAAAGACATTTTTAACAGAGTATACATTTTGGTGGAAATTGTGTTTGCGCTATTTTTGTTTTTGTCGTTTAAAGTTTGCGAAGAAAAAGTGTTTTTCTGTATTGCTCAATTTCATGGGGTTGGGATAGACTTGATTGATCCAAAATAGAGGTTGAAAGGATTGGTTGAAATTGTTTGGAAAGTAATTTAAGGATATAACATAACCGTTATTATCAAGGGGTCTTGAACGCGTGTAATGTTGCTTTCCAACCAATACTTACAGAAGAGTGGGGAGAGTGATAATTTCGAAAGGCGTATGTTGAACTTTTTCTCAACACTTCACGGAGAGACATTATCAGCCCATAGTGTCCTTCCGAGGAAAATACCCGTGATAGAACGCTAGTAGATTTATACTAATTAACAATTAGATTATCACCTCATAGAAATCAAGAGCGAATAATCTAATTGTTTTTGGTAGAATTCTAACTGAAATTTGCATCAAATAACGATTCCAAATATTCCTGGTCTTAATATTAAACTTCTCGCTTTAGAGAATTCGCGCGGACTGAGTTGTCAATTTGACATTTTCAGTTGTGTGCGCGCTTATCAGTTTCTTTCAAAAAAATTCGAGTTTTTTTAAATTCCAGAAACCGTGAATGTCCTTTTTCAGTCTTCTCAGGAATTTAATATCCATTTGTACTTAAATGTTCTTTCTCGGAGAAACGAGAAAACGTTGAAATTTTATCGACCACACCAAGCCACTGAACACTAATGGCTGATAGTGTGCAATGGCTCAGCCAATCAGATTGCAGCATTTGCATTAGTGTTCAAGTAGAATTTTACCTGTTAGTATAAATCTACTGGCGTTCTATATAGCGTTCTATCTGCGGGACAATAGATAGTGAGTAGCGTAACCAATCAGAGAACAGCATTCGTGATAGAACGCTAGCAGATTTATACTAATTAACAATTAGATCATGAGCTCGAGATTTCGATGAGGTGATAGTCAACTATCACCTCACCGAAATCGAGAGCGAATAATCTAATTATTTTAGT
>NC_138150.1:23212852-23350352 GCF_964199315.1 Orbicella franksi | reverse complement strand
TAAATACAGAACAATGATAGGACCGAAAGAACAAGGGGGCCTAGACATGGCTGATTTTCAAATAATCAATGATACTCTTAACGTTGTTTGGATAAGAAGATAAAGTGACAGCAATGGAACCTCAAGTTGGATTCATATCCCTCTTTCCTATCTACAACCAGTTGGTGGGCTGTTTCTCCTCCAGTGTAATATGTATTTCTTTTAGGTGTTTAATTAGGTTGCTTTGGATAAGTTCACATTGGGATAATCAGGCCTTTATATACAACTCCTTGTGAATATCACACCACTTTTCGCCGACCACTATTTGTTGTATTTTGCTGTATTTTTTGTCCCCTCTACTTATAATAGAAATGTTTTCTATTCGGCTGAGCGAAGCGAAATAGAATAGAATTTGACATAAAGCTACTTAAAGTTGATATACCGATTGATTTTTACAAAGAAGCTCTGTGCACCTGGCGAAGAATGAATTGCAGTAGTCCTCATACCAAAAAGCAGGCATTAAATGAAATTGTTTGGAACAACCAACACGTTAAAATAAAAGGATGTTCCATTTATTAAAAAATGGCACGACGCTGGATTAAACAAAATTGAAGACTTCTTTCAATGTAGCATGTCCTTAACTTTTAAAGAATTCTGCGGCAAATTAAAACGAACTTTTTAAACTACTACGGTCTACGCCACGCAGTCCCTCAAGAGTGGATCACTATTCTCAAAGGAAATATTATTGAACCTTTAGAAAAACGTTCTGAGAAGGATAAGGATAAATAATCTTTCTTCCAAATCGGCAACTAAATTCTTTGTTAAAAGTAAATTCGTTACGCCTACAGCTGAACGAAGGATGAAAGAAGCCAATCTAAAAGAAGATACAATACGACTCATTTATAGTCTTCCGTTTAATGTTAATTACCAAAGACACCAGCCTCGCCATTTTCCAATACAAGATAATTCATCACATTCTACCCACAAATTCGACTCTTTTTAGAGATTCAATCAAGGAACATGATAGATGTCACCTCTGTAGCGAAAGACAAACGTTAACCCATCTTTTTGTTACCTGTGCTGAAGCTCGGCTTTTTTCGGTCTTCCTTTACTAATTGGTAGAACTCCAAAAACGGAGATACGATCCATCTCATTAAAAGTGAAATAATCTATATGACGTGACTGATAACTTCGCTCATCGTTTTGGCTTAAGCCTCTGCCTGATCAGGGGCGGATCCAGAAAATTCAGAAAGAGGGGGCCGAGTACCCCACCCTCCCCTCCGCCCCGAATGAAAACTTCACTTTTCAGGAGATGTAGCATACATGATTGTGGGCGTATTCGTGATGTAAAGTAACGTTAACGTTTCGGAAGATAGAATTAAAGAGCATTTTAAAAAACGATTTTCAAAGCAAAATCGTAGTGTTAGTGGTAGGCGAACCGTTAACAGATTCATTGCATTTCATTTATACATCCAGTATTAATCGAAATAAATCACTGCAGTGGATTGATAAATGTCATCCTTCTCTGGTTTCGTTTGGCGTACTCGTCAACAACTGCATTATAATTTAAAGGTATGTCTTTGTGAATAAAGAGCAGCAACAGTGCATTTAGACGTTCTTCTCCCATGGTGCTGCTATAAACACTGAAGAGTTGTTACGTTCAACAGTTGCACTTGTAACTGGGGTGATCAACAGGAGGCGCAGAATTGAGTGGACATTGGGGTAGAGGTTTGAGCTGCAGGCTTTCAATGTCTCTTGCAGTATCGGGGGTTTTACGGTAGCGTTGTTCCTAAAAATAAAAGCTAGAATTAACACATATTTCAAGACAAGGTATAATCTGTTTTTTCAGCTTATCACAGTTTCACTATAAACTTGGTAACCCATGTAGAGCATTAACGCAGAACAACATACCAGAAGCACTTCCACAGCTCCAGCTCCCGCGACGCACTGCTTGGGGACGGCAGATCAGGGGAATAATGCTGAATAAGTTTCTCTTGAGAAGACTCGTTAAGCTGCTGTAAGTTGGCAGGTATCGGTAGCAGTCCAAGCAATGCCGCTTCTGATAGTCCATTAAAGTGGGTATTTATTTGCTCCAACAAGTTGTCAAGGAAGGGAAGAAATATTGCCCGTCGAAAGTAGACGACTGGTGTCCTGGCATTGGTGTTGTTTCTTAATGTCTGCCTACCACAAGTTCGAGGGATGCTTACCTTGACGTTTGCCTTCTTAGCCATCTTGTTGATCTTTTCATACACAGAACTTGCAAATGCTGTTTTAGCATTCTTGCGCATACCTTTCATCTGTTCCTTCACAACGTTAACATGCTTGTTGCCTCAATAACATCCAGTGTGGAACCGTGTAACGAACGGCCTAGTCCTACGGTGAAACGTTCTAGAAGGGAAACGTTACTTATCATGAAAACACCGAATGATAATCAAGCTTGCTCTTTAGAACTCGCTTTCACCTGGCACAAGTAGAAACAACTGATCCATTTTTGAAACATCATCAGCAAAGTGTTATTGCTGTAATGATTCTAATCGTTTCTGTCAGAATTTTCTATCGAGAAATTAACTCAGGATTATAAATCAATTTACGCAAAACCTTTGCGACAAATCATTACATTGAGTGCTTTAATATAAGCTAAAGTTTAATATTTTTACTTCATTTGCCTTTTTGCTGGGGCGGATGATCACCAAACAAAGTCTCCAAGGCAGAGCTCGAACGTTGCCCGCCAACAGACAGATACACATCTAAAAAAAAAACGATTACGTTTAACTTAGGTCAAATAAGTAACGTACTCACCTGGTTCACGATGAAATGTAAACAGTATCTTCTTTGCTTTCCTCGAAAACTTCAGAAAAATATTTCACTCTTCAGCAGTACAGCAAGGGACACGGCGTGACAATATTCGTGTCCAGTGTTCCTCGTCATTTCAAACCGAAAGAAACGCATGTTACATTTGGCGGTAACAATTAGCGCGAATTTTAATTTTTGGGTTACGTTTGTTTGAATATTTGATAATATATTATAATAGTTAACACAAAATATATTTTAAATAAGGAATGCTCCGAAACTGAATAAAACTGAAACTTAATTGTATAATTATAACAACATTCAAAGGACGGTTAGAAGGGTTGGGGTAGTACAAAAACGTTTTGAAAATAGAAGGAAAAAAAGGGGGCCGCGGGCCCCTCGGCCTCTCCCCTAAATCCGCCTATGATGATTATAGCCAAATACTGTTTGTATACTGCTCCAAGAAAAGAAGAGTTTTATCTGGATGCCTTCCTAGCGATCCTGACAAATAAAATTAAAATTGAGAAACATGAATCTAAGTCACAAATAAATATGTAAGAAAGCCACCTATTGTAGCTACCATCCTACATGAAAGAAATGTAAGATATTGATAAATACAAAATAATGTTGGCATTGTAAGTTGTGTTAGTATTGTTAAATCGTAAGTTATCGGTTAGCACAGTAAGTAGAGTAGGCAATTTATGTATGTAATCAAGAGAGTACGATCATATTCTCTTGATGTAATGTAATTTTATTGTTGCAATAAAAAAAGGCTTTAAACAGAAGCAAGGCTGTACTTTCAAATCTTCCATTTTCAAATGTATATTTTTCTGTTATTATGCGAAGTACTTCTGTTGTATGGTAAAGAACAGCCAGTTATTTACATCACCTGTGAGGCGCCTAAGTACTGGGTTAGTGTAAAATAGCACTTGACAGGAAGCTTTAACCTGTCCTGGACTAAGTGTGGCACCTCAACACCCCCGTCCCCACCCCTGATGAGTAAAGTCATTGCTCTGGATTTTGAGAGAGTTGAAGTTCCAGACTGTTACTTAAAAGTAGTAACAACCTGCCAGCTTGGTTCTTGTCAAAACAAACCCCTGCACTATGGGGCTAGGCAAACATCGACGGCAGAAACCAAAGTAGAAACTTTGTAGTGAAATATGGTAGGTCACTAGACAGAGCGCCATTCCATTCGTGGTCAGACATGATGCTTGGTGATCAAAACCTCCAGTGTTGCAGTTGTCAGTAAGTTGCATAGGATTTGGTTTACATGGTTTATCACAACATATTTGTTATACGTTGTAAGCGACTTAATACTTTGTAAATCATATTAGATTAGGCGTAGTTGCCCTGCTTTCCTCATCGATCCTACACGTAAATGCAGTAATGCTGCTTGCCCCTCATTGTTCACTTTCGCTTTCTTAACCTGTGCAAAAAAACTGAGAATAAAAAAAAAGAGTACTACATGATCTTTCTTGGTCCTCGTTTTCTAGACTTCCGAAATTCTGCAAGTTCTCCAGTCAATGAGATACCTTGAACATTCCATAGTGGGAAAATTGCTTGGCCAAATTGGAGTAATTGTAATTTGTAATTTGTAATTGTAATTTAACCAATATTATTGACACGTACAATGATTTCCCTCATTTTGACCCATAATAGCGAAGTGTGGGGTGTCTAAATAAGATCAGATTTTATGTCTTGGACATTTCACCAATTGAAAAAGAACCCTTACAGTTTTGTAAACGTTACTTATAAGTTAATAAGACGGCATCTAATATTGTATGCCGGTCTGAACTTGGTCGATTTCCTCTAAATCTTTGAAATAAATAAAAACATTCTTAAGAACATGAGTTATGTTCAAAATGAGGATCGAAACTGTCTCGTCATGCTGTCGCAGATAACAAACAATTATTGGATGAGGTTTTTGTGATAACCGGAATAATCTAGGTCGAGGTAAGTGTTATCAGCCGAAGCCGAAGGTTGAGGCTGATAACACTAACCGAACCTTGATTATTTCGGATATCACAAAAACCGAATCTCATAGCTGTTCAATTATACATTGTTTTAAAGAAAATAACGACAAACGCATTATCGCACCGAACACAGTTTATTTTCGACAAGCCATGTTCCTACGTGAACTTGACATTGCTCTTGGAAATCAAGCATTGCGCGCGAAACCTGCGGATTATTCACTAATCTGCCAGCAGATTAGTGAATAATCTGTAGGTTGCGCTGTTTCCTAGAATTAAATGTAGGCTTTTAGCCAATGAGAAGACAGATGGTGACTACAATGTATAATAATGTCAGTTGTCGATTTTCGCCGTCATGGTAACAACAGTTTTTATTCAATTCCAATCTTATGAAGCGATTAAATTATTATATTACCTTTAACTTTAATCATGACACTTAAGCTGACGTTCAGGTCACGCATCTTGAAGAAGACATGAAAATGAAATATATCGCTCAGTAGAAACATCCCTTTGTATTCCGCAAAAACTGCAATTTTATTTTATTTCTATCTGCAGTTATACACCCTCGATTTATTTATAATTGACCACACGGAGCATACAATCTTATTGAGTAGGAAGAGAGTATATAAATGAATGAAGGAAAAGAATGAATAGTTAACCTTTGTCTCCTGTTGTCATCTCTTACGCGACCTTACAAGGAAAACCTCTACCCACATGTTCTGCGTAACACTGTAACGCTAAACTCGTACCTAGGCCTTTTAGCGCTGTGCAAAAAATATTTTGGTTGACATATAATTGACAATAGCCTGATTCTCAGATGTCCGAGGTTGATCGCGGCCCTTTCGCTTCACCTCTCTCCCGACAGGGGGAGAGAGAGAGCCCAAATATTTTGAACGCAATCCGCCCGAGGGGGACTCCCATATAAAAAGGACAGGGGTGCTCGTCGGAAATTTTGCAAAGAACCCCTAAGAGGAACCAAGATCCTATTTAATGGGCGTGTCTTGAAAATTATTTTAGCCCTGAGAGATACCAATTCGAAAACAACGCATTAACTTTCACAATTTTTAATAGCGTTAAATAATAATAATAATAATAATAATAATAATAATAGATTTGTATAGCGCCATATCCAGGGCTCATGGCGCTTTACAGTAAAAAATGTTATTAAAAATAAAATTTACATTAAAAATTTACATCAGTGATAAAAAATTACTAACAAATAAAATAGCTAAGCTGTAAAAATGAAAGTAAAACTAGGAATCATTAAAACCTTTAAATAAAAACTGACTAACTTAACTAAGTGACTGACTAACTAACTAGCTAAACTATCTAATCTACTAATTAACTAACTAACCAAAAGTCTAGTTATAAAATTTGTTAAAAAGATATGTCTTTATACAAGTCTTAAAATCTGATAGCGAGCTGCTCCCTCTTATATTGTTCGGAAGAGAGTTCCATAGGCTAGGTGCTACAAAAGAGAAACACCTATGACCATAGCCTATTAACTTGACAGGTGGTACTTTCAAGAGGTTTTTGGAGGAGGATCGAAGATTTCTGCTTGGTACATAAGGCTCTAGCAGTTCAGTAATGTAATTAGGGGCCTGGCCGTTGAGCGCTTTATAGGTTAAAAGTAAAATCTTATAATTGATGCGCTGGCTTATTGGAAGCCAGTGTAGCTGCTTTAAAACCGGCTTGATATGATCGTATTTCCTTGTTCTGGTAACAACGCGAGCCGCAGCATTCTGGACATTTTGTAGACGATCTATCAAAAATTTTGGTAGTCCATATAGAAGCGAGTTGGCGTTATCTAGTTTGGAAGTGATGAATGCATGTACTAACTTTTCAGTGTCTGCTAGAGATAGACAGACTCTTATCTTGCTAATGTTTCTAAGATGGAAGAGACAGGCCTTGCAGGTACTGGTAACATGTTTTTCCAGTGACATGTACTCATCAAAGATGACTCCAATGTTCTTTGCAGAAGTAGATGGCTCGATCTGTTCACCAGACACATCGACGTGGTCTATTAATGGGGGTGGACGATGTCGTGCGCTCAAGATCAAAAGCTCCGTCTTTCCTCTGTTTAGTTTCAGCTTATTGCACACCATCCACGAGTCGATCTCAGAAACACATGCTTCTATTTTAGCTATAGAACCAGGTTGTTCGGCGTAGTTGGGCTTAAATGAGAGGTAGAGCTAGGTGTCATCAGCGTATAGATGGTAGTTAAGTCCGTGCCGTTTGATGATGTCCCCGATGGGCGATGTGTAAAACAAATAGATTCCATATTGCCGTGCGTCTGTTCAGTAATAGATCACAGAAGACGTCAAAATGTGGTAAGAACATCAGTGACACACTCAGCTATCGCCTTGAGTGCCACTATTTTGTTCTTACCACATTTTGACGTCATCTGTGATCTATTACTGAACAGACGCACGGCAACATGGAATCTATTTGTTAAATAGAAACAGAACTAGCACGAGCTGTTGACGTAATCATGGCGCGAGCAAAGAGAATTTACATTTTGATAATCAAAGTTAAAAAGTCTGACAAGAAATAGAAAACATGTTCTCCGTGTTTCTATCGAGTTACAGAAACACTTGTCAAAGTTTGGGAGAACTCGAAAAAGCTGTGGAAACGCTCACATGTGGCTCGTGCTCCCACAGCATTTCTCGTTCTCCCAAACTTCCACGTCCACTCGTGTTTCTTTTAAACTTGTTAAATATCATTTTCTCAGCCAATCCGGTGAGAAGTTCCGAAGAGCTTAGGTCCGGTTCAAACGTCGAACTTTACATGTGCCGAACCTAATAGTCCCAATTAAGTACACGACGAGATCGACGTTTGAATCAATGAAGTTCGACAGATGTTATTTGGGTCGACCCGGGAATAAAGTTCGACATGGCCAGTCGGTCAGTTCGAATACGGAGCGACTCCGATTCAAACGTCGAACTTTTCATGTACCGAACCTAATGCATACATTACAAATACATCAAATAAATTAATTTTTACCCAGAGATCTTCACGTTTCCTATTTTTGTCATGCGCACACACCTTGTTTTGATCTTTCGGAACAAAATAGCGGGAAGAGCGGGACGATATGAGTTCCTATCATCGAGAGCACGAAATATACTTGCCTGATGTGTATAAACCACTTCTGCATGCGGCGTTTCGTATTTGAAAACGATGAGATTGTAGCGAGTTGGAAAGCAACCAGTTCGGTGGCGTACTGCGAGTCATGTTTTTGAGGACCTTTGAGAGAAAATGACCAAAATAAATGAATCTTGAAGAAACCGACGACAGGAACGAACTGGATATGGGGACGAGGAATTGTGATGTTCCTTTGGGAACAAGCGATAATATCAGGCAAGCCAAATTCAAAAATCGACTTCAGTTGTTTAATACTGATGGCAACTGGAGTCGCCTTTTTCGACTTGTTCTACCCTCCTTTATCCCACTTGCAAGAAAAGCAAGCTCTTCATTTTCACAATTTTTCTTTCCCACATTTTCCCGCCATTTTGGTCAGCAATAACCATCGTTCGCAATAGTGTCTCTTTTATTTTTGCAATTAAGTTCGATTAAATTAGGTTCGACGTTTGAATCAACTGCCGAACTTAGTTATTTGGGTCGACCCAAATTGGTATTAGGTTCGGCACATGTAAAGTTCGACGTTTGAACCGGGCCTTAGTCCATCAGTGTAAAATCGTACCTTTTAGAAATAAACATTGTGTGAGAATTGCAATTTGCATTGGTTTTACACTTTTTGCACTGGTGCTTTTAGCCTATTAGAATGACATCGCTGGATGGCATTAGTATCAGGGGCGGATCCAAGGGGGCTGGATTGGGTGGCTAGCCAACCCCCTTTACAACAGCCCACTAAAAAAATATAATACGTGGAAAAACAAACGAAAATATGTGGGTCCCAAAAAAGGTAGAAATACGTTTCAAGAGTTAGCAGTGTTACAGTCTCCAATTCGTCCTTTCCAAATCGGCATGTTTTAAGACAAACGTACAACAACTTAAAATAAAGTAAGGTATCATTTGGTGGCAGAATGGTAGTAGCCACCCCCCATTAAAAAGTCATGGATCCGTCCCTGATTATTCAGTCATTCAGTTCTCCTCCTCCTCCTTCTCCTCCTCCTCCTCCTCCTCCACCACCTCCTCCTCAATCAATAAGTAATAAAAGTAAAGCAATTATAAAAAAGGAGACAATATGAAAATTTGAAATAATTCTTCGCGGAAGAAGAAGAACACTTCTCGAGCTGTGAAACCCTCGCACATGAGTTTTTGGCAAAGTCTCGCTTGAAAGCCGCTGTCAAAGCTATTGATGGATCGAATTATACCACCACCTTTGTTGCATACCAAATAGTCTTTCAGTTACTGTAAACGCAATATGACTAGAGCTAGCAACGGGTACGCACTACAAATATAGCAATGGCCCGCCTCTACTCGAAAACAATTACGCGAAATGTTAGTACCCAATCTACCTCTCAGACTACTCATGCTCCCAAAACTCTGTCACGTGACATCACGTCCTCCAGCTAACACACAGGGGCGCGATCCATTCAACCAAACTTTCCGGGCTGAGGTTCGAAAATTTCTTGGTGGGAATGGATCGCGACGCGTCCGGACGGTCTCGTTCCATGCCGCTCGCAAAACGAGTTTCCCGCTTATTTAAAATGGAGAATGTTGGATCACTGTTGCTAGTATTAGAGCAAGATGACAATTTCGACGGTGATATCAATGATATTGTCTGAGCTGTTTAATGCGTAGTAATTTGACCCGTATATTGGGCTATCTTGAGAAGACCGCACGAGACCGTTCCCGGATATTTGCCGTATGAGTTCTAACACCACTTTCGAATGATGAAAAGAGCATTCCAAATTCTCTTGGGAAATAAATCGTTTTTAAACAGTTAAAACATACACTTGGCTTGCCAAGCAGCTACAGACGGACCTGTTGTAACTGCACATGGATGTACGAGTAACACCGATAGATCCGCTGTTAACAATCCAAAAGCTGCAATGATAAGTGTTTTCCTCCATGTTGTACATGAAAAATACCGAACAGCGAGGTACTGGGATTGAGAATGGGTCGGAATGGTCAAATTTTCGATCGGACCGGTCCAACCGGGAAAAGTGGTCCACCTCGAAAGCTGGACCGACTTTTTCGAAACTTTTCCGGTTGGACCGAACCGATCCATTCAGTTTTAGACCGAAATTTCAGTTAATTTTGGTTGAATGGATCGCGCCCCAGGTGCTTTCCATTATGCCAAAGATTTCGGAAATTTCGGTGGGAGGTCAAATGGAAAAGTCCATTTTGGTTCCTTCCGACCAGAATATTCGGGATCACCTCTGGAGGTGGTCCATTTACTCCGGTTGGAATAGTCCGAGCGAAATTGCCGTTCCATTTTGACAAACCGGTTCATCGACCTACTTCTCTTCACTTATGTAGAGAACTCGGAAAAGGAATAAAAAATAATAAGGGCCATTCCTCTTGGTTGGCCCGGTTTTATTGGAAAATGTCATTCCATTTTCCTCAGGTATCCCCACTGGTCTCTGACCGGTCGGTTTGGCATAATGGAACGCACCCACCATCTACGGGTACATTACAAACTCACAAAGTGACCAGCTTTCAGTTGGTAGAGCTCTGCACCGGTATCGCAGAGGTCACGGGTTCGAATCCCGTTTAGACCTGAATTTTTTTCGGGCTTAATTCACACCTGCTTAAGTTATGCGGATAACTTTTATGATCAATCATGTCTTCATATCTTTCTCCGTGGTTGAAATGTATGCGCTTTTACATATTTATGTACGCTAGGCCCACAAAAGCAGTAGGAAAATGTTAATAATAATGATGTTATCTACCTTTGGTATGCGTCTGTCCTCCAAATAGTGAGAACCAGGGGAGAACCGATCAAAATGTGAGAATAAAGCGTGATGTTTCAGCCAATCAGAACGCGCGTTATATGGAAACTCTATTAAAATTTGTCATAAATTATGAGCTGGGTGCGTGACCACTTTCGAAGTGCATTGTGGGATGTAGTTCTTAGTACAACATTTAGTTGAAGCCTGAAGCGCTTGATTTGCGCTTGAAAGCGGTGAGTGGAACCATGGCTGCAGTATTTCAAGGAAATAAAACTAGGGCAGAATCGAGAAGGTTAAAAAGAAAGGACAAACAAGATGAGCTAGGAGTGTGTCGGATCAGACGGAGTACAGGAGATCAACGTTCACAAACTCTTGGCTCTGGCTTCGTCGTTAAGGATCTGCAGATTTTTCCAGGCCTTGATTTCTTTTACTGTCTTATATCAAGCGACAAAGTCTTCCTCAAGGATGACTGTAACATAGAAAGTTATTACTTGGACTTTAAAAAGTTAGATTCAAGTGACTTGAAAACAATTAAGTTAACAGACGTCGCTGACGATCCAGCCAACTTTGTCCGTACTTCCGGCTTGGTTGTAATTCCCATCAACCCATCCAGAAAATGTCACGAAAGTGAAAGCATTTTTGATTATCGACCATTTAAAGTTCCAAGCGTAGGAATCGCACCTGGCGAGGACTTAAAGTGTTACTTTGTAGATGATGGTCTTCCTGGGCAAACAAACTTTTCGGTGATAGCACTGGAGCTGAAACCATCAGAGACCGTTTCAACGCAGTATCAAATTCATGAAGCCCTTGAACGTCCTTACACAACGTATGATGAACTTACTCGTCACGGGAATCGTAAGCCCTTTGGTGCTGCCATCTTGAAGAAGCGTAGTAACAACGAATTTATGGCGGCTGGAGCCCTAACCTTTACAGATAACGAATGCAGAAACATAACTTCCGCGTTTTTTCCACTCCATCTAGTCAAACGTAAGTACGAAAGGCGACTGTGTCAAAATTGTTGCATCTGTTCAGTTTAGCAGAAAACAACGGCAGTAAACATGAACTGAAACCTGCAACGGCGGATAGCGAGAATGGCCGAAATAATTATCGGGTGTAGCTCCTTATGTTGTGTATTGTCGTCGCTCTTGGTCACTTGTGTGTACGAAACAATAGAAGCTGTTTAAAATACCAAACAAAAGCAGGTTATGAGAGCTGTAACACTACCGCTTTCAATTAGGCAAAGTCTGTTTCTTTATTTGTGTTGCTTTATTAACAGAGTGAATTCGTATAACCCGTTCATTATATGCCAATGAGGCGCATAATATTCTAATGGATTTTAGTATAAATATCTACTAGCGTTCTATCAGGAATGCTGTTCTCTGAATAGCTACGCTACTCTATCTATTCTGTGATAGATAGTGAGATAGTGAGTAGCGTGTCTGTGTGCACTTGTTAACAAAGTGACGGCCGCTTCTTGGCATTTTTGAAGTGTCTGTGAAGAGGATTTAGATAAAGTTTTGAACGACTAGTAGATTTTCACTAAAACATTTGGATTATTCGCTCTCAATTTCTATGTGTGATAGTTGACTCGGGCTGTGCCCTCGTCAGCTATCATGCAAAAGAAATCTCGAGCTCATAATCTAATTCTTATTAGAAAACAGTCCTTAGAAAATACACATGGAGATTGGTTAAAAATCGTGTTTCCATAACTTGATAGAAACACAGAACTAGCATGAGCTGTTGACGTAATGATTGCATGAGCAAAGATAATTTCCATTTTTATAATAAACAATTATCGGATGAGGCTTTTGTGATATCCACAATAATCAAGGTCGAGGTAAGTGTTATCAGCCGAAGCTGAAGGCCAAGGCTGATAACACTAACCAAGACCTTGATTATTGTGGATGTCACAAACACTGAATCTAATAATTGTTTTATTATACATTGTTTAAAGAAAATGCATTATTTAAACAACAAATGCATTATTGCACAGAGCACAGTCTATTTTCGACAAGCCATGCTTTTACTTCGCTGTCTGTCAACTTGACATTGCTCTTGGAAATCATGCATTGCGTGCACAACCTACAGATTATTCACTAACATGCCACCAGATTAGTGAATAATCTGTAGGTTGCACCGTTTCCCAGAATTAACTGTAGGCTTTAAGCCAATAAGAAGACAGATGGTGACTTGAATGTATAATAATCAAAGTTAACAAGTTATTTTCCTTTTTTTCGTTGCAGTGTTTTCTTAACGAAAAAGAAGACATGTTCTCCATGTTTCTATCAAGTTATGGAAACACTTGTGAAAGTTTGGGAGAACTCCCACAGCACTTCTCATTCTCCCAAACTTCCACTCGTGTTTCTATTAACAAATTGACGTCAGTTTTTTTATGTGTCTGTCCTCTTATTGATGATAGATTGCATCATAACATTGTCAAAGTGGCTGTGGAACCATGAGCCACAGTAAACTTTGGCAATGTTATGACGAAATTTATCATCAATAAGAGTACAGACGCATAAATAACTGACATCAATTTGTTTTTTACAATAACATTAGCCCCCAAAATGGTCAAATGTGGAGAATATATGAGGGAAAAGACGCTGTGAACAAAGATGATTGAATTTTATTTAGAATCATGCGAACATTGTCAATAGCTTTTCTTGCTTTTTGAATGGCTACTTAAAAAAGTACATAGAATCTCATTGGTTAAAAAGTTGACAGTTTGACAGCTGAAAGTTCAACTTGCATAAATTGAAATTTTATCCTTGTGCACTCTTATTGATAAAAAATGAGTCAATCCGCACGCAAGAAATTAGACAGTTATTGTAAAAAAACTTGGTGGAAACACGGTAAATGTTTTCTATTTCTAAAGTAATGACCAGTTTGGGTGCACAACATCATTTTGCCGCTGGAATGTACTGGACTGTTTTTATTTCAATTAAAGCTTGTTATTTTGAATAAATGTCTACGATTAGGAATTTGAAGCACTAGGATAGTTTTCCATTCATCCTTAAATTCCCAAAATTTAGAAATGTGGACAAATGGTATGGAAATTTCTTGGGAAATTTTGCAAAACATCCAGAAATTATTGAATTTTCGCTGTTGCTGGTTTCCCTGTATTGTTCATGCATTTTTCCCGCCGTTTAGTTCCCGCTTTTAAGTCACGTAACCTGTTTGAGTGTGCATGTAATGGCAAGCATTGGCAAATGTTGTAGTTGTGTGTATACGATTCACTCGAAGTAATGACGGATAAGACGGATAACAATGCAGTTGATTGATGGAATTATGTACAAGCAAACAAGAGCATCTCATTGGAGTGTTAGTTGAATTAAAGTCGGTGAACTTGAGTGAATCTTGCCTATTGAAACCAAGGGAATTGGAAATTAGCCCTTACGTTCGCAAAGTGAACCATTCAACCAAAAAACCGGAAGGAAAATCAAATTTGAAAATTCTGGTAAGAAATCTTCGAAAATTTGGATACAGAGGGGGGTGAATAGGTTTTCAGATCGACGGATTTGGCCTTAAAAGGCACACGGATTGTGGATTTTTGTGGTAAATTGAGCAGATTCACAGATTTTGAAAATAAAGTGGATCGTGGATCAGCTGTGAATTTTGGCAAGGATTCTGGATTGTGCCTCTATTGATGTTCGAATCTTAGGTCCTAAATGAAATTTGGATCATAGATCTTTCTTCAGCCTTTGTTGGTATGTTAATGAGTTCATCCAAATTATTTCTTTTTTCGAATGAAGCTCATGTAAACTCAGGTGTCAGACTTTTATTGCAACTGTACTGTGTTAAAATCATCAAGCGTATTCATTTGCCTTCTTTACTATTTGGGTGAAATTTACACTGGTATTCACATTTACCAGTTTACCTTTTACACTTCTGTTTCCGGATGTGGTTGTGGTTTTGGATTTGAACAAAAATATTTGTGGATTGACGGATTTGGTGAAAAAAAGGCACGGATCGGGGGATTTGCATACCCCTATTCTCCCTCCTCTATACATCTAATAGTATGTGAGTTTGTTCTTGTGTTTGTAAATTCTGGAAAATGCTGTTCCATTCGTCAATGGAAATTTCTGGAAATTCAAACCAGAATTTTTCAGGGAATAAAAAATGCCATTAGTTTCAGTTTGGTGCGTGCTTTTATAATAATTGTTATTATTGTTTTCCTCATTACCATTCACTGATTCTCATTGGCACCCATACACGTTATTCCAAAATGGCCACCATTTAAGTATTCTTTTGTTTACTTGCAAATTAGCCCTTTTTGCCTCGCTCTTAAACTCAAAATTCAAAAGAATATCTTCCCTTAAATGAGGCAACAAGGGCTCATTTTCAAGTAAACACAAGAATACTAAAATGGCGGCCATTTTGGAATAAGGTGTATTGTAAGTGGGTGAGGGAGCGCATTATACCCGACAGTCTAAAAGTTATTTTAATCAGCCTCAAAAAAATTTCTTTAGCATATGTCATAGTACATGTAGCGGAGTTATGCTAATGCAAATCATATGTTAATTATTAAGTGGGTTTTCAACAATAGTTAATGCATATTATGCAATTCCATCTTTTTTTGTAGAAACATCTGAACCTTTTTCTGATCACATTGAGTACCCAGTCCCAGTTTCTGAACAGCAAGCTTCTGTTGATAATGCCCCTTCAATTGAATTCGAGTCACCTGGAGTGGCAAGTACAGGTAATGAATACAATATCCACATTACAATTTGTACCTCTTGATTTTTCAAATATATCACACAGAATTCCACAATAGAATATAGATGCCATTTCCAGTGTTTGCAAAGATCTGCAATAGTTCCAGAGATATTTAAGTATGAAAAATGTGTAAAATATGCAAATGAGATGACTGATGATGTCATACACTCAACCCAATATTATCTCGAGTATATAAATAGAGCTATCTTGGTCAATTTGCAGCACAGACCACTGAAACTTGGTAGGCTAATAGTTCAACAGGCAAAACACATACAGCTGTAAAAAATTCTGTTCCCAAAGACCCATGGCAACTCACTGTTTTTCAATCAATCAATCAATCAATCAATCAATCAATCAATCAGTCAATCGATCGATCAGTCAGTCAGTCAATCAATCAATCAATCAATTTTTATTTAAAACTCAAATTAAATCTTAAAATGGTCTTCCTAGGAGTCATGTGAAAAATTACAAAGAATATATTAACTATATTAACAGGAATGCATTAACCAACATTACATTACATTAAATAACCAACTAATTAACTAGCATACAATAAAAACCTATAAAATAAAACTTTCTTTAATTTATAGTGCACTAAAAATCCCAGGACTCCAAGTGGCCAACTTGTGTCCACATGCTATTTATCTGCAAGGGTACGGGACTTATGTTCATGGATCTGAGACTTGCACTCAAAGTTTGCTGGCAAACTCATTCCCAGGGTCTCTTATCTTCCCAGCCCCTGGAGTGAGAAAGAGGAGGGTGGCAAGATGAGAGATCCTGGGAACGGGGTTGGTTTGCTGGCTGTGTGAGTCCCAGGACTCACTACAACCTTTCTCTAGATGGATCACACTTCCACGGGAAGCGAGGCCAGAGGCGGAGAATGCAGGGGGTTGTGGTCAAGTTTTTTGTACAGGTTACAGACATGACTTGAAAGTTGCAAGAGTAAAAGAAAACAATATTATTTTTAGATCCTTTAGTATTATTGTAAAGAAGTATATCTAAAACGTAAATTTCACCACAAGCTAATACACAAACATTTATGTGATTTACTGACCTGGTCCTGTTGGATTATATGCAGCCAAAAATGTCATGTTTTATAGGGGGTGGGTCATGTAATTTTTCACCTTCATTGAGTGGTGGGTCACTCTGTTTTGTGCCAAATGGTAGGGGTGGGTCAAGTGTGTTCTATCCAGCACATTTTCAAATGCTCTGGACCACCTAAGATTTTATTTAATAATCCTCTTCATTTTAAATAATTTCTTTGTTCCTACTTTGGTTGTATTTATACCCCATTTTTGTTTACATTTTGTTATTGTAAATTGTAATGGATGTTTTGAATTCTATTTTTAATAAATACCATTATTGAACAAAGACCACGTTAAGTAATTTTCTGCCCAAATGTCATACCCTGATGCCCTTCTGATAAAAAAAAAACTTCACTGAAACCCCTACTTTAAGTCATGTCAATTCCTATCCACTTTAATGAAACATGCAGCCATGTAATGAGATGTCTCCATCTCAGCAGATCCAAATGGAGATACAGCTTCACCATCCTCTTCAGATTACACAAAAGCAGACAGTGACAGAAAAGGAGATTTAGCAACAGCTGGACCAAAAGGTTTGTGTTTCGTCATGTTTAATACATGCTGACTTTGTAATGGATGTATGCACTGATCATGGTGCAGAAGAGCAACAAAGCTGTTAAGGGGAGTGTTTGATTGGCCTTGTTCTGGAATAAGAGTATATTCCAGATTATTCCAGAGTAGCCATTCTGACCTTACCACAATAAAACCCCTCAAACGATAATTCAGTTTCTGGAATAATTTAATCCCCTGGATGGATTTCTCCTTCATTGATGCAGAGCTGTTTTCTGCTGTATAAAGGTTAGCAAAGGCTTATATCTAGACCACTTGTGAGTACATGTATCAAACTATATCGTAGGAAAGGTTGTTATTTATCATGGTAGATGCAATAATAAAGTGTATTATCGTTTGTCTCACGATTAGTCATTTGAGATGTAGATCGCGACGTTTTGACAGCTTACTGCTAGTCTTCTACAGGCGATGAGGTCGACTGATTATGCGGCACCATTTATATCACAAAGGTCAGCTGTGATTGGTGCATTTCGATCCTCCCATTGTTCCATTGTTCTGGCTGGTAGCTGTTCCCTTAGCGGTCCGCTGTTGTACCAGTTTCCTGTTGTTGTGTTGTTTGATCGTGGGCATCAATGCTTTAGGAATTTCAATTCCACTGTTCCTGTTGATGTTATTAGGGTGAAGTCTTATGTGGATAGCTTCCTTGACCGTACATGTGTACTAATGAGGATCTCGATCAATAAACTTGACCTCGTTCCAAATCGGATAGGGGCCGGTCTGGTGGGCGTGTTTAGAAACGGGGGAAGTCTGGGTATGGGCGAGTCGTATATCCCTGCACGTCTCCTGACCTAGCGAATCACCGCGGCCAGTCGAGGGTTGCGTTAATGCTTTTGTCCCCAAATTTACGAGAGTCTTGTTATCAGCATTTCCAGTACAAACTACATCCATAGTACCGATTGATAACATAAATCGTCAACAGACAGAGGTCAACTCTGTATTAAAAAATAAACCAACAACAACACCGAACAATAAAGATTGACAGCTCTCCATGTGCTTTGTCATATGACTATTTTCGGAATTGAGCAGTTTCCGAAGGAAATAAAGTAATTACTAGTACTCAAAAGTGCTCTTAAAGGCATAGTTTTTAAAGAAAAAAACGATGCAACAAGGAGGCTTACCTTAGCTTCCAGATAACACGACATTCATTTCATTCCTCCTTCCGGGTGATGACTTTAAAACATTTTGAAATGATTCCATCGATTACGGTCGATAGACATCGTAGCATTTGAGATTTCGATGCAAGTATCGTCGCTTATAGGATTTCGTTGTCGATTTGTCGCAGCAAGTGTTCCTTAGCGTAATAACTTCCATTTCCCAACCCACAAAGGAATTGCTGTTTGCAGATCAAACAAAAAAACATTTTCGGCCTCCGTGTTACGCCATGTTGTTGGACAAAAATTTACGCCTTTCTAGTACCCCATAAAACCTGCCAAACACATGTGCAGAAGTCTTTGGGACAAAAACAATACTTAACAGGGGAGGTAGGAGAAACATTTTAATCCAACTTTAATGAATAAATTAATCAGAATCGAGTGAGTGAGTGAGTGAGTGAGAGTGAGTGAGTGAGTGAGTGAGTGAGTGAGTGAGTGAGTGAGTGAGTGAGTGAGTGAGTGAGTGAGTGAGTGAGTGAGTGAGTGAGTGAGTGAGTGAGTGAGTGAGTGAGTGAGTGAGTGAGTGAGTGAGTGAGTGAGTGCCATTGGACTGCCTTCTAATTTTTATTTCAGAAAGCTATTTGGTAATTTATGTGCATTTTAATCTCGTTTTTAGTAGGTTTTATGCCGTTTTTTTATGATTTAAGCGCTGATGAAAATAGCAATATTGATATTGGAACTATATAAGTTTTATTATTATTATTATTATTATTATTATTAATATTTTCAACACTAAAAATGAACTTTATTAAAATCTCCTCAGAAAACCTATTTACAAAACTTCACACATTCCACTATCGTAGTCTAAAATTTTGATGAAATTAAAAATATTATGAGATTCTAAAATACTCATTGCCATGCTCATGCCATCATCGACTCTCTAAAATTAGCAGACACACGCCTGGTTAGCATTTAAACGGCAGACTTTCATATGACCAATTTATATTCCACTATTCATATACTAAAATTTTGATGAAAATAAAAATATTGAAAAGATCCCAAAATACTAATTCACAAGCTCACGCCATTATTCACTTTCTAAAATTAGCGGACACACGCTTGGCTAGCGTTTAAGCGGCAGTCATCAATAAAATCCTCTTGCGGAATTTTGTGGAAAGGTGCCCTGGGACCCCTCGCGCATGTGTGTACCGACCTTAAAATCTCAAAGGAAAGCAATGTTCTAATCCAAGTAATAGTAATGTGATAAGGTTCCTCATTCTTTTCTGAGAGCTTATTATTATTATTATTATTATTATTATTATTGGTGTTATTAGTATTATTAGTATTAGTATTAGTATTAGAATTAGTATTGTTGAAGAAAAAATAGGGTTTTGGAAGAGAGTCAATAATAACGTTTAGGTCAAACTCAGAGGCGATGCATTTCTGAAATTCCTTTTGAAAATGCGTTTGAAGCGGGAAACCAACTTAATGCAGGCGTGCTCAGCCAATCAGCATCAAGTAATCATGCCCTCTTGATTACCAAAAGTGCACTCGTGATTAAGAAAAAATGCACTCTGTCTCAGTCAATCAGCACTCAGTAATTTCGCCCTGTATGTGATAAGTACTGTTACCATTGAATAAGGAAACGTCATAATTAATGCTTTTTCAAACACCAATGACAAGAGAGTTTGGGAACAACAAAGTGGCTTTATTGCTGACAAACACGAAGAAAAAACACTCGTCGTTCATTCAAAAAGTTTTAATCACACTGATCAATGAACCTATTTACAAAATTATTTTAATTGATCACGAGGTATAAATGTCAATCAAACGTTCGAAATCAATGCTCTGGAATGTAATTACGTAAACTCGATGACAAACGAAACTTTCGTGACAACGAGCTTTGTAAGCCGATGGGAACCTCCCTACCAGATGGAAGGAAACAGCGAAAAGTTACTAGTCCACTTAAGGTTACTAAGATTAATACAAGGTTATTAATAAGGTTATTAATACAACTAGTAAGAGCTATTTGGTCCGTATAAAGATAAAAAGAACCTACCCATATCAAAACCAGCCTACGGGCCTGCAGCTTTTAAACAATTTTCAAGTGCATCCTTTTTATCAAATTAAGTAGCCATCATTTTTATTTGTTGATTTGCAAAAGGCTTCAATTTGAAAAGGCAGTCTCATCATTATTTCTGGATTGTTTCAATATTTAGCTCTCTTGAGCAAAATGCTAGAATAGTAGGATTCGCCCGAAAATTAGAAGTAGATGGAGAAAAATTCCTAGTAGCCAGTAAAGAGAAGTGGACATAATATGCGCAAAGCGTCTTTCATGTTATCCATCAAGGGGAGCTTAAAGTGGGGGATTGGGGATTTGAGGTTTCCCTTGGGAAGAAACTAAGCAGGGAAGAAATGTTTTCCTCAAGGATAACACTATTATTCATTTCCCTAACGAGGATATAAAGTGTGTCATACCCCTCTTTCATACAATACTATTTTTAACTTTACATAGGCTGTAGATAGCAGTAGTCTACATGAAAATTGTAGCTACATTTGAACTTGCCCGTAGAAACAAAATGTTAAATACATCATTACAGTGTAGTGTACTACTACTTCATACAGTTACGTAAGGGATTTTCTAATTTTATTTTTGCGGTAACTGTCAAATTTCTTGCATGATCATTGGCTGGTTTTTGTTGTCAGTTTAACAATTGATTCATTCTTTCGCTGGTCTAGTTCCTGAACACTGTGCTAGCTTCTACTTTCTACTGAACCCAGGGGCAAGAGGAGAGAATCAATGATATCTTGCATTCATATGTTCAGAATGCCACCATTTTCCCCCTGAAAAATAGAAATATAAAAGCGTGGAACTAGTATGATCTGTTGACATAATGGGTGGGGAGTGGCTAGCAATAGTTGCTTTTCTGTGGTGAACCTTATTTTGGATCAGTTATCATGTCCCATTTACGTCTTGGCTCGATTTCTGTCGTTTTCTCGGGTCCGGTCCCCGATCGTCTTCCCCGACGGAGAAGAGGGCGGACTCCTTTCCTGAACAGCTGGTAATCAAGCCTACACATCAGGAGAAGGGATTGGGGGACTGAACAAATCCTCATGCAAAAGTGGTGAACTTGTTTATTGGAAATTTTAAACAAGAATATACGTTAGTGTTAAATGCCGACTGCAGACAGAGGGTAAAATGCAGACTACAGACCAGGGCTAAAATGCAGAATGCAGACTACAGACTTTTTAAGTATATATCAAGTTATTTCCATTATCGAGTACTGACCATAAACAGGATTATTCAGGCTAATCGCAGTGAAAGTCTGCACTCCGTTTAGCCTGAATATCACTCCGCTTAACCTGAATATCCCTCAGGTTAGCCTTAATAATGCTCCGGTTAGCCTGTTGACGGTTAGCTTTCAATGATGGAAATGGTAAGACGGTTCAGTTAAAAAGATTGTAGTCTGCATTTTATCCCCGCTCGGCAGTCTGCAGTCTGCGTTTTACACAGACCGCGAGAGTACATGATTGTTAATACAGTGTACCCAATTAGCCTACATGGGCGAAATACATTGACACTTAAATAAAGTTCGTACGTACTTACATTTCAGAATCTTGAGTTTGGCTTGGCGTAGTTTTTACACCCGTTTCCGTTTGCGTGCATAGCAGCTGTCTTTCGACATGCCATCTCTCGACATTGCATGCCTGTGTCGAAAATGTAAGCACAACGGATTCCCTTCTTTACGGTCGAACCCCAATTTTAGTCATGAAAGATGGATTTATTTGACATCAAACTAAAGTTAGGAGTATCAAGAAGTCATTCCGTGGGAGTTAAATCGACTGTTTTGAAAGCGGACCAATTCTACCTGAAGTCACTATTGAGAGTTGAATACAGGTGTAATAGAGTAAAATTTAGTTATACCTTTTACGATTAATATCAGCGCTAGAGAACGTCATCCTGACATCATTACCAAGAAAGAAATAAAAAAAGTAATGGCGAGGTTTGTTTCTATTTATGTACAAGCGAGGTATTAATTAACAGAGATATAAGTTTGATATTATTTGATATTTTGTGATTACCACCTAGATCCGTCTTTGAAAGGCACGTATGAAGATGAAAAGAACTTACTACACTTTGCTTCGCAAGGTGGTGGTGTCGCCGTCATCGAGACAATGCTGTCACGTGGTCTTGATATCAATTCAAAAGATAGTAATGGTGACACTCCATTGATGATTGCGGCTACGTTTGGCAAGATGGAGGCCGTAAACTATCTTTTAGACATGGGAGCAGATCCGTCTTTGAAAGGCAGGCGTGGAAGGAACTTACTACACTTTGCTTCAGCGGGTGGTAATCTCGCCATCATCGAAACAATGCTGTCACGTGGTCTTGATATCAATTCAAAAGATAGTAATGGTAACACTCCCTTGATGGTCGCAGCTGTGTTTGGCAAGATGGAGGCCGTAAACTATCTTTTAAACAAGGGAGCAGATCCGTCTTTGAAAAACCAGTATGGAGAGAATTCATTACACAAGGCTTCCTATGGTGGTAATGTCGCTATCATCAAGACAATGCTGTCACATGGTCTTGATATCAATTCAAGAAATAGTAATAGTGATGTTCCATTGATGTTAGCGGCTTCATCGTGCAATGTGGAGGCCTTAAACTATCTTTTAGACAAGGGAGCAGATCCGTCTTTGAGAGGTCAGTATGGAAGGAACTTACTTCACCACGCTTCCTATGGTGGTAATGTCGACATAATCGAGACAATGCTGTCACGTGGTCTTGATATCAATTCAGAAAATAGTAATGGTGAAACACCATTGATGATTGCGGCTGTGTCTGGCAAGATGGAGGCCGTAAACTATCTTTTAGACAAGGGAGCAGATGCGTCTTTGAAAGGCAGGCATGGAAGGAACTTATTACACAAGGCTTCCTTTGGTGGTAATGTCGCCATCATCAAGACAATGCTGTCACGTGGTCTTGATATCAATTCACAAGATAGTAATAGTGACGTTCCACTGATGTTAGCGGCTTCATCGTGCAATGTGGAGGCCGTAAACTACCTTTTAGACAAGGGAGCAGATCCGTCTTTGAAAGGCCAGTATGGAAGGAACTTACTTCACCACGCTTCCTATGGTGGTAATGTCGACATAATCGAGACAATGCTGTCACGTGGTCTTGATATCAATTCAGAAAATAGTAATGGTGACACTCCACTGATGATTGCGGCTGCGTTTGGCAAGATGGAGGCCGTAAACTATCTTTTAGACAAGGGAGCAGATACGTCTTTGAAAGGCAGGTATGGAAGGAACTTATTACACAAGGCTTCCTTTGGTGGTAATGTCGCCATCATCAAGACAATGCTGTCACGTGGTCTTGATATAAATTCAAAAGATAGTGAAGGTAAAACTCCGTTGACAATCGCGGCATCTGCTGGTCATGCTGAAGCTGTGGAGTATCTGCTCAGCAGGGGAGCACGTTAGTTTCTCTCGCCATGCGCTGTAAAGGAACCCCTCTTCTACTTCATATTGTTGTGGTCATTTTCAAGACGGCACATTAGCAGTTAGTGTTAACATTAAAGTATCACACAGTTTTCCGTGTGGCATTACAGGATAATTGTTAAATAGCTGATTGCAGAAACTATAGTGAAAATCAAATGGGTTCTATAGAATTAACATACTGTCAATTACTACTTCATTCTACCTGCTAAATATACTGATAGCTTGCGTTTTTCAAAATTTGAAATAAATATATTTGAGCAGGAAAATTCTTGAAAATGTACACTTAATGATGTAGATCACTAGTTTCTCTACACCCTGTGAGCGCAGAAAAAAGGATATATCCTGAAGTCGTTGTTAAGTGAACCTTGAATTTTCCATTACAGTGAATAGTGAATAATGAATTCAAAATTAATATTATAAGAATAAGAATAAGAATAATAAGGTTAAGGATAAGGATAAGAATAAGAATTAGAACAATAATAATAATAATAATAATAATAATAATAATAATAATAATAATAATAACTGTTTATTCACAAATCCATAGGAAAGTGAAAAGGAGATTTCATCTTCGAGGAGCCAATACAGCTGTCATAGCAAGAGTGTTAGTAACCTAAATCTGTGAGTTCAAACTCTACACAAGTTACCAAAATTTCTCGCTACGTTTTCCACAGCATTGAACATTTCACCGATGAGGCTGTAGGCCGAGTGAGCTGAACTAAGAGTACCGCAGAATTCCGAAAGTAACGGTCTCCCCGAAAATGACGTTAATTTTTTATCTGTTTTGAACCTCGAAAGTAACGGTCCACTCGAAAGTAACGACCCACCCGAAAGTAACGGCCCTTTGAAGATTACTGCTTGACTACAATAAAAAAACCGTACTACATTTGATAAAACGTTTTAAGCAGTACTTTAGATCGATGTATAATGCGACCATTACTTTTGTCATTCAGTACCAACATTTGAGGCCTTTTTTTGTTTACACAGTCTGCGTTGTTTATGAGGGTAGTTAGGCCCAGTTCAGACGCCGAACTTTACATGAGCCGAACTTAATTCGAATTTGGACCGACGCAAATTATCAAAAGTACTCCTGTTGATTCAGACGTCGAACTTAATTCACCGAACTTAATTTAGTTTGAAGCAAACACATCGAAACATCAGCGGTTTTCAGGCAAGGTTTGTGCATTAGGTTCGGCATATGAAAAGTTCGACGTCTGAATCAAAGCCGTTCCAAAGCCGAAATTCCCGGCTGAGCTAGGCGGGAAGAACGGCTGAGCCGTTCTAAATTCAAATAGCTGTTGTTAACTGATTCAGACGCCGAACTTCTCATGTACTTAATTCAACGTATTAGGTTCGGCTCATGAAAAGTTCGGCGTCCGAACTGGGCCTTAGTAACATATTTGTATATAAACGGAATTGTTAACTTAATTCGTGTATGCGTCCACTTTGTCTGAAAGACTACAACCGTAGAAACTATTTTTAACCATCCGAAAATAACGGCTACCCGAAAGTAGCGGCCCCTTTTGCCTGCTAAATCCGAAAGTAACGAGGGCCGTTACTTTCGGAATTCTACGGCTTATTCTGCAAGATTGAGCGAGGTGACTTTTTTTATTGTTAGGAAACGCATTTTTACCATACATGGCGGACGGATATAGCGGATTGTATATCACAGAAAGTTAGAGGAGTGATTTAAGGTGCTGGAAAATACGTCCAGGTATTTCCTTTTAAGCGTTAGCTCTAAATAGGAAATGAATACCACTTCAAGCAAATTAAAATTCCTTGACATTATTCTGCCGACTGAGCAGCAAGGCCAGACAGTGGTGGTTGTACTCACCCCCTTAATTCTCTTCTTTTCAGCTTGTTATATGAGCGCAAGTGTATCCTAATACATGATAGCATCGATGAATTTTTCCAGCCTAAAATACTTAAGGGTATATGTAGGTCAAGTTTAAAATCTAGAAACAGCTAGAGCTTGATATGTTAGGAAAAATAAGACCATGAAAAAAAAAACCAATTCGTGTGAAAGGTAGGCTAGCTAGTAATCCTTAAATCCATGACAGTGCGGTGCTTTATAATCTTCATTTTACCTCTTAGGATGGATAAATATGAAATTACTAATTTCGACGACTTTTAATTTAGAACTGAGATACTGAGATACGTATGCCTTAACAGTGTTTTCGTAGATTTTTCAGTGGATTTCTATTTTTTTAAACGAAGTTTAATTTAGTATAATCCTTTTTTCACCAGAGTTTTAGTCTATTTGTATTTTTTAAACAAAGTTTTTGTATTTTAACTGATGTTATAGCAGACTGATTTTTATGTTTGTAAAACAGGTGAAAGTGTTAACGTGAAATAATGAGCGAACTTAAAGTTGTTGGCGAAGACTTTGACAGCAGTAGTGAAGGTTGCTCCCATACCACGCTTTAAAGTACGCTAATTAAGCTCGTATTTTATTAGCATGATTTAACACATTATTATGGCACTGTGCATGTATTTATAAGCTGATAGTATTTAAGAAATAGGAAACATGCACTGTGTTTCTATCGAGGTACAGAAACACGACTGGAAGTTTGGGAGAACGAGAAATGCTATGTCGGGGAACATGAGCCGCAGGCGAATGTTTGCACAGCTTTTTCGAGTTCTCCCAAACTTTCACGAGTGTTTCTATTTAACAATTAGATTATGAGCTCGAGATTTCTATGAGGTGATAGTTGATGAGGCCGAAGGCTGAATCAACTATCACATAGAAATGTCGAGCTCATAATATAATTGTTTTAGTAAAATTCTAACTGAATTCAGATTGCAATGAGGCCGAAGGCCTCATTACAATCTGATTGGCTGAGCTGTTCGTATACTATCAGCCATTGGCGTGCAGTGGTCGGAGGTCGTCCACGAAATGGCGACGTTTTTTTCGTTTTAACAAAGTTGTAAAGAAACATTTTGATGCAAATGGAATACAGTAAAAACCCGCTTGTAAGAACTTACATTTTTTGAAATCTAGCAAAATAGGTTCTTGTATTTTGGGTTAGTTATTGGCAATTTAAGCTAAGTAGGTTCTTAATTTCTATGAAGGAGATATATGAGTTGATTACCAGTAAAATAAATGAACTTAGGTTTCAAACCATTTGGTCCTTGAATATACAGCTGTATTTATTCACAACTGTATTATGTATTTTCTTGTAACGTAAATTTTGCAATCTCAAAGTCGCACTCTTGGGTTTAAGTATTTATCATAATTTAACTGTAAGGTGAGGTAAAGTCTGCATACGAGCCATGTGGCCCATCAGGCCGGAGCTTATCCCGGTTTCTGAAGCATGAAGCAACTAGGAGTATTTCTACTCCCCCCTGGATGGGATGCTAGTCCATCGCAGGGTTACCCCCAGCATTAAGTTCGCCGGTACCCATTTATACACCTGGGTGGAGGGAGGCACTGTGAGAGTAAAGTGTCTTGCCCAAGAACACAACACAATGTCCCCGGCCAGGGCTCGAACCCGGACCGCTCGATCCGGAGACGAGCGCACTAACCATGAGGCCTCCCATAATTTAACTGTAACCCACCTATAAGAACCTGCTGGATCTTGCTTGACTTAACAGGTTCTTATATTTTTTGGTCTTAAAATAGCAAATTTCTGCCAGCAGGTTCTTAAACCACTAGGTTCTTACTGTATATGTCATAAAATGACAGTTGCAGTGTAGCCGCAGCTGCAGTAATGTATCATCTTATACGTTTCACCAATATGTATTGTAACAAACGTAATGTAAGAGTGTAACTCGACTAACTCCGGGGTGCAGTCTTAGTTCATTTAAGTAGTGAAGCTATACGTTTGTTTAGAGACGTTCTTATGTTTCTTGCAGCTATCTGATCGAGCTTATGTTTCTCGAGCTTGATGTATAGCTTTATTCCTGCATTCCTCTTGTTTCTTTTAGTCGTTCTGGTACCAAGATTCAAATGTAGCTGTTTACGCGCAAGTCTGTTAACTGTTTTGTGTGTTGTATATGCCATTGTTCGGCTTAGTTCAAGCAAAACAAGAGAGAATACAAGTCATGTCAGTATCAGTGTAGTGACACTAATGTATTGTCTTGTAAGTTTCACCATTATGTAATGTAATAAAAGTAATGTAAGGGGTGTAACCCCGGGGTGCAATGTTAGTTCAAGTAAGTAGTGATCATAAGTTATGTATAGTTATTAACGTACCTCAACTCAAGCAATGTTGTATGTAATGAATTTAAGTTTAATAAAACATAGAGTGAGTAATCTATTACTTTCCTAGAATTCTAGCTAAATTGATCTCAAGTGATCATTGTCCCGTATTAATTTTTTTTCTTCTACTTTCTAAACCTATTTTAGCGAAATATCCTGCAAACTGAATTGCAGCTAGCAGTGTACTCAGTTCATTCAACAAAAATGTCTCACAACAGCGAATATCTTTTTTTCATTTGATTATTCTGTAATTTTATTTATTGTAAATCTTTTTTTGGAAACTTTGAACAAAAAAGGAATGTCGCCATTTTGTTGACACCTCAAGGCACTACACTATTTAAACAATAGAGTGTTTCTGTGGAGCATAGTTAGAGGAACTATCGGCTGATAGTTCAGAGTTGCCCCGCGGAAATTTGAGGTTCTTAAAAGAAATATTAGCAAATATGCTAGTTTTAAGAACATCAAATTTCCTAGGGGTAACTATCAGACCGATAGTTCCGAGACATAAACACTCTATTGTCTTTATTTTTCACCACTAAATTTTCTTTCGCGCGCCAGTTCAAAAATAATGTGGAATTATTTTCAACTTTTTTACATGAAAGCCGTGAAAACCAAATGTAAAATATGTGAAAGAAAACAAACAAAAACTCTCTTAATACAATTTCACTTGTTTATTTTCTATACAGAAATATTTTCACGGACGAGTTCTATCCATCCGGGTACTTTCCTCGGACGGGCACTATGGGCTGATAGTGTCTCTCTGCGAATGAGCACTGTCGCGTCACGTGATCGATTTAAACCAATAAGAATAGGAGAAAATTTAGTGATGAACTATAATGGCTGATAGTGTGCAAAGGATGAACCAGTACGATTGCGACATTTGGATTAGTACTAGCAGAGTAGCCCATTTTACGGTTCCTTGCTTCATGATCAAGGCTTCGAACAGAAGCAAGGCTATAGTTGACTTGATTATGATTCAAATCTTCTATTTTTCAAATGTACATGATTCTGTTATTATGTGAACTATTTTCTAATCTCTATCATCACAAGGTCAACCCCAACTAACATTGCTTTTAAATAACGTTTTTCCGTTGTTCTAAAAAAAACAGCCAGTTATTTACATCACCCATGAGGCCTAAGTAATGGATTGGTGTAAAATAGCACTTGACAGGAAGCTTGACCTGTCCTGGATTAAGTTCTTGGTTCTTGTCAAAAAAACCTGTACTATGGAGCTAGGCAATCATCGATGGCAGAAACCAAAGTAGAAACTTTGTAGTGAAATATGGTAGGTCACTAGACGGAGCGCCATTCCATTCGCTTGCTGATCAAAACCTCCAGTTTTGCAATTCTCAGAAAGCTGCATAGAATTTGGTTTACACGGTTTATTAAAACACATTTGTTATACGTTGTAAGTAACTTAATACATTGTGAATCATTTTAGACCAGGCGTAGTTGCTCTGTTTTCCTCGCCGATCCTACACGTAAATTCGGTAATACTGCTTGTTCACCTTTGCTTTCTTAACCTGTGCAAAAATAAAGAAAGAAAAAGGTTACTACGTGATCTTTCTTCTTGGGCCTCGTCTTCTAGACTTCCAAAAGTGTGCAAGGTCTCTGTTAAATGAGATACCTTGGACATTCGATGGTGGGAAAATTGTTTGGACAAAATGGAGTTGTGCCATAAAGGTTGTCAACAAAAATTGTGAACAAGGCCGTAGCTAGGGTTTTTTTAATGGGGGAGGGGGGGGGGGGGGTTTGGGAGAGGGCAAGGGAGCGAGCCTGTGGGTGGTGTTGGGGCATGCTCCCCCAAAGAATTTTGAAATCTAGAGACTTGGAAAGCTATTTTCAGCATTCTCTACGAGATATTTTGTCCAAAAAAATGAAACTTGATCAAGTGTAAAATGACAAGTACTTTTAGAACTTAGAAGAATATTCCGAAGTTTTGTTAACCTGATACACATATCTCTACTACACTGAACGTGTATCGCTAACTAACGGGATTAGTCTGCTTCGTTTGTAAAAGATCTCTTTAGTTGTCTTTTCGTTCAAAAAATTCTTTATCAATCTGTCTTAAATTTCCAAATTAACATTGTTCCGAACAAAATATAAGTACTTATTTACGTATTTGCAAAGGTAAACTAATCATAGTGAAGTCCAAGAGAAAATGGTCAAACTAAGTTTGTTTTCTGACTGCGATTAACATGGTTCTGGCGCGGACCGATCTTAAGGACGGCGCCTACTTTCGTCAGTGCGCACACGTTCTGCGCATCACGTAAGGTATAGTAAGTGCCACACGCGCGCTGGAGTTGACATTCGACGCAATCAACTACGCTACCAAGTACACGACTAAAATGAAAGCAAAATTTTCCTACTGTGACCAAATCAAGTTTAATGAACCTGTACGAATAGCATCATATCGCTAACCACTAACTGTTAACGTCTTCCAGCTGAAAGACTAGCTGTAATCTGTCGAAAATTACACTGAAATTCAACTGCAAACATGTACCTGCAGATGACGTAGTGCGCGATACGCAATTGTTTTACTTACAGGGGAGGTGACAGGAAGACTAAAGGAAAAAATGTAACGGGCACCGTAAGAGTTTTCAAAAATATTAATAACCGGCTTTAAAATACGCGTGTTTACCCCTACATTTTATGTTATGAAATGGAAGTGGCAAGCCTATTCCACACGTGATTAGTTTCTGGTTGTGAGCAGAAGGTATTTTAAAGACTATTTTAGCTGGACAGAGGAAGGCTGTAAGAGACGCTAAAAGCGCTGTTGCAACGATTTTGTCATTAAAAACATACCAAAATGGTTTTTATGTTATCATTTACCATGTAGTTTTAAGATCTTTATAAATGTTATTTCGTAATTATGTAAAGGCGAATTCTAAGGAAATCTGTGAAGAAATATCCTTTCCTTCTTTTTTTCAGAAAAATGCTGATGTCAGCATTTTTGTTGAGATTCAAGGATAATTAATTTAACGTTCAATCCGTGAGCCCCGCTTACATTGCACATTTTCTAGCGTAGGATTTTAGTCATATCCTGCACGTATTTCTTGTGGGTGTTTTGTTGTTTACACCCTATAGTAGCGAACTTTGTACTACAAAGATTTAGTATAAAATAAGTTCCATCTTTGTACGTTGTAGTTTAATCCTAACGAAGTCTCACTAGCAGACGAAACCGGTCGATTAATAAACTCAGTTGTACAAGAGTTTTAGTTGTTTCTGCGTGCTGCTCACAAGTATTTTTATTTTAAAATTGTCTAAGTCATCGCTTGAAGAGGCCACATACATACGTACACACATTACTTTATTTACCCTCGGATTTCAGAGTAGCTTATGCAGCTAATATCTCCCAGCATTTAGCCATCAGATGAGAGATAGACCACCACACCGTGAACTACATCCCCAACTCTTTTCAATCAGTGTGTGGGTTCTTTTACGTCCCACAGAATTAATAATGAACAGTTGTGAGACGGGGCCTACGGTTTATCGTCCTTATCCGAGAAGACTAGAAAGTCTAACCATTTGCAGATGTCATTTATGCAAAGGCAGCACTTTCTCCTCAATTATCTAAAGAGCCTGAGTGTTGGTCCAGGCGGGGTTTGAACCCGGGACCTCCCCTTCTTTTAGAAGGAGAGACAACGGTTTCGAATAACTTCCCTAAACGGCGTCAGAATGGCTTCAAAATCAGCACAAGAGGCAAGTACGTGACACACTTGGCGTAGGAAAACTTTATTTCAAATTAGATAGATATTTACACAATTTTTTTTACGATCGGCGACTTTCCCATACAATTCTACATATACACTTTTAATTCACTTCTCTTCGGTCTTCCAAAATACCAATTTGATCGTCCTCATAAGATTCTGAATGCCGTTGCTAGCGTGTATATCTGATTCCTAAATTCGATCACATCACTCCTGCTCTTGTTAACCTCCACTGGCTCTTAGTAACGCTAAGAGTTCACTTTAGGCTGCTTCTTTTCGCCTACATAAAGGATCTCCTCTAGCTTCCTCTGTCACAAGCCTATTCTGAGATTTTCACTTCATTCCTGTGATCAAGCCCTTCTATTCGTTGCCAAGAGCGAAATGCACTTCACTTGGTGACTGCGTCTTGTCTCGCTCGGGTCCATTTTTAATGGAACAATTTGCCCTTGGCCATACGATCAAGCTCGTCTTTGGACATTTTTTAAAAAACAGGTCCGCACTGCGTACTTATGTTGCTAGCGTCCTTTTTTGCTTTTGAATTTTAAGGGTTGAGGAAATTAAACTGGACTGCTTATTGGAGACAGGCTTCTTTATTGCGATAGAGTGCTGTTCCTTCCCCTTCTTCCTCGCGTTTTTATGCAACCCGATCCCTACCCCTTCCCCTTTAGTGTGTTTAGTCTGCTGACGAGAGCCCGTTAGCTCCGCTATTACGTCACTCTGTACCGTTGTCGCAGTGTTACGTCTTTTTTGACGAGAAATATGTTCAGTTGTGAAAGACCTTTAAAGGAAGGGAGCCTTTTTACATCAATGAAGGGATAAAAATATCGTACTACATAAAATCCCTGGGTCCCGATTTTATCCGAGTAGTTCTATAAACAGCATGTAGTAACTGCTATAAATTAGGAGACGTTTTAAAGGAAGGCTGAACCCACAATGCTTATTTGTTACCTGTTTTACCCATGAGAGCGTGAGATAAAAGAGACGGGATATTCAGTGATTGAATTTGCAGGAGAAAGGCGAGTCTTACAAAGAAAGATACCGGTATGCATTTGACCTGGAAGTCATCAGTTGATATTTGATAGTTTTGTGTTTTGATTGTCGCGGTGGGTTTTTGAGTGAGACGTTGTTGACGTTGTTAGCTGGGAAATTTTTGAAATAATATTCAGCCTACGGTCAAGAAGCCTTCGGTTAAAGCAGCACGAAAGAGGTCTCTGCGGAGGAGAGAGTGCTGCTTCTGTTTTCCTCTTTGTGTTGCACTGAAGTTGATAAGATCTTGTAAAGAAAACCGGATGCTGAAAACACGAACCTGTGAGACATCAGTTGACCATTTCGACCTTATTAAAGCACTTATCCTTGTCAACTCTATTAAACACTTTTCAAAGGCAAACTTTTCAACCTCATTTTAAAACACAATGACATTTGCATGAAGGATCCATGAAGACATGATTGATCATCGCAGTTAGACACACAACTTAATCCAGTTCAGGCCTGAAATTTTTTTAGGCTTTAATTTCACAACTGCTTAAGTTGTGTGTCTAACTGCAATGATCAATCATGTCTCAAATATATGAACTTTCATATATTCATTTGTATTCTAATGGCATTTGTGCGGGCATTTGTGCCATCAAAATTGGAGTAATTTGAGAAATTTTAATTAGAAAATAGTAGTTTAGTTATTTGGAGTAGTATTCTGATCTTAAACTTTAATAATCCCTTTGTTTTGAAATCCAATGCGTTGTGGCAAGTGTTTTACCTCGAAGCTATTCGCAAGTAATTTTAGATAGTGTTTCCGTTTAGTTGGGGTGCGTATCCATTTCATGAATGCTCTAATTCGCAGAAAATGACGGTCGGATCAATCAATTTTTCCAACCTTCAGTTGCCAAGGTCAGGTGTTTTTTTTCTTTTATAGCTTGTTTTGAGATGCGGTACGTTGCCTGTTTGCATGTATCGAAAATCTATCTTCGTATCCTTCGTAATTTCGTATGGGCTATCTTTAAAACGGGGAACGGGGAATCGGGGAATCGGTGAATCGGGGAATCGGTGAATCGGGGAATGGGAATGGGGAACGGGGAACGGGGAATCTTTAAAATGGGGAATCTTTAAAATGGGGAATCTTTAAAAGTGGGAATCTTTAAAATGGGGAATCTTTAAAAGCGGGAATCTTTAAAAGCGGGAAACTTTAAAATGGGGAATCTTTAAAAGCGGGAATCTTTAAAATGGGGAATCTTTAAAAGCGGGAATCTTTAAAATGGGGAATCTTTAAAAGCGGGAATCTTTAAAACGGGGAATCTTTAAAATGGGGAATCTTTAAAAGCGGGAATCTTTAAAATGGGGAATCTTTATTAAAAGCGGGTGATTTCTTGTCAACCACTGTTTTGACTTTCCTTCCTTGTTCCTGGTTTTTGTGATAAAAACGGCTTCAAACGACCCTTCCCCTATCACATCTTGTTCGCCGAGATCATTCCGCTTAAACTGTGGAAGACCTTCAAAGCGACCGATTCTTTCTTCTTTAAAGTGAATGCAATGGGCACTTTGAAATTGTCTTCGCATGACTGCATGGCGTAGAAAGAGGTATCATTAAGCGGGTGTATACAAAACGAAGATCGAAGATCGAAGACCGAAGATCGAAGACCGAAGACCGAAGACCGAAGACCGAAAAACGAAGAGCTCATATAATTTTAGGCCTTTCAAACTCAAGGCAGTTATAATCATCGATAATCAGGCTAAAGTACTTTATCGGACGCTATCACACGCGAAACCGACTAGGTCTTCGTTTTGTAGTTTAGGCCGGGTCAAACTACAAAACGAAGACCCTCGCTCAAACGCTTTGTTGGACGCCAAAAGACGCGAAACCGACGGGGTCTTCGTTTTGTAGTTTAGGCCGGGTCAAACTACAAAACGAAGACCCCGTCGGTTTCGCATGTGATAGCGTCCGATAAAGTACTTAAGCCTGATTATCGATGATTATAACTGCCTTGAGTTTGAAAGGCCTAAAATTATATGAGCTCTTCGTTTTTCGGTCTTCGGTCTTCGGTCTTCGGTCTTCGGTCTTCGGTCTTCGGTCTTCGATCTTCGGTCTTCGATCTTTGATCTTCGGTCTTCGATCTTCGGTCTTCGGTCTTCGTTTTGTAGACACCCATCATTAAGCACGCAATGACGGATTATACGCGAAATTCGCCGTCACATCGTTTGGGCATCGAGCATCGAATTGCTTTATTGCCGGTTTTCAGTGTCATGCAATTCAAAATAAACAAAATGAAAATGAAAACAGTTCAAACGATAAAGTCTAGAATCTTGAAGAGAAAGAAGGTAAATATGCAATGACTTTCGCTAAGATTCAGGTCACAGCAATGTTTCTTACGCAAGACATGCGGATAATTTTTTTACCCAAATTTATAGAGATTTTGATGGAGACGCCATGCTGGCGCCCATCCGGATGGCGGCCGGAAACCAACAGAAACATCTGTTTTGCTACAAAAGCGTGAATTTATCTCTTCAAGAACTCAAAAACATTTTAAAAATAATACTTTTTCTAATACATGAACTGTTCAGATAGCCAAATTCCCCGAAATAAGTCACTCTTTTAACCAACATGACAGCTTTCTTACCCTCATGTAAATGCCGCGTCACGCAAAAGATTAGAAATTCAAGCGCAATCTATTATAAAACCAAGAACCCACTTGGAGCAAAAATTTGTATGACTATTAGTTTTCAGCTGCTCTTACACATCATGAAAGTAAAATCTCAGGATGCTTAATAGTTTTGTAGTTTGAATTTTAGCGACGTCATCTGAGGGGACTGTTGATTTATCGATTAAACAATCAAAAACGTGTTTTCCCTGCCATATATTTGTCGTTAAGTCGTAAGTCCTTCCATTAGCACATGATAAGGCTACGACAAATATCCATCGCTGCGAAACTAAACGTCACAGTCCGGAGTTAAGATAAATCCAGGCGGTTAGATTCTTTGGTCGGTCTAGCGGATCTCAGAGTGAGAATCGAGATTTGAACCGCTCCACTATCACGCGAAATCGATGTGCTTTAATAGCGTGCAATAAAATTACAATAAATAAATTCCACAACTGTCTCTGTACCTGTTGAGTTGATACATATGAGAGAATAAATAGCTTCCGGTGGGAAACTGAGAGATTCTCGTTCACTTTTCAGTAAAGATTAACGCTATTAAATATTCCCCACTTTAAAGATTCCCCATTTTAAAGATTCCCGCTTTTAAAGATTCCCCATTTTAAAGATTCCCGCTTTGAAAGATTCCCCGTTTTAAAGATTCCCGCTTTTAAAGATTCCCGTTTTAAAGATTCCCGCTTTTAAAGATTCCCCGTTTTAAAGATTCCCGCTTTGAAAGATTCCCCGTTTTAAAGATTCCCGCTTTTAAAGATTCTCCGTTTTAAAGATTCCCGCTTTTAAAGATTCTCCGTTTTAAAGATTCCCGCTTTTAAAGATTCCCCGTTTTAAAGATTCCCGCTTTTAAAGATTCCCCGTTTTAAAGATTCCCGCTTTTAAAGATTCCCCGTTTTAAAGATTCCCGCTTTTAAAGATTCCCCATTTTAAAGATTCCCGCTTTTAAAGATTCCCGCTTTTAAAGATTCCCCATTTTAAAGATTCCCGCTTTTAAAGATTCCCGCTTTTAAAGATTCCCGCTTTTAAAGATTCCCCGTTTTAAAGATTCCCGCTTTTAAAGATTCCCCGTTTTAAAGATTCCCGCTTTTAAAGATTCCCCGTTTTAAAGATTCCCGCTTTTAAAGATTCCCCGTTTTAAAGATTCCCGCTTTTAAGATTCCCCGTTTTAAAGTTTCCCCGTTCCCCGTTCCCCGTTCCCCCATTCCCATTCCCATTCCCATTCCCATTCCCATTCCCATTCCCATTCCCCGATTTACCGATTCCCCGTTCCCCGTTTTAAAGATAGCCATCCATTTCTCACAGGCTCGTGTTTTCAGCATCCGGTTTTCTTTACAAGATCTTATCAACTTCAGTGCAACACAAAGAGGAAAACAGAGACAGCTAACAACATCAACAACGTCTCACTCAAAAACCTATTGGGAGGATCAAAACACAAAACTATCATCTGATAATTTCCAGGTCAAATGCATATCTTTCTTTGTAAGACTCGGCCTTTCTCCTGCAAATTTAATCGATGAAAATCCCGTCTCTTTTATCTCACGTTCTCGTGGCTAAAACAGGTAATAAATAAGCATTGTGGGTTCACCCTTCCTTCAAAACGTCTCCTAGTTCATAGAACCAGAAATAGAACATTAATAGTGACTCCATGCTATTTTTTAGGACTACTCGGATAAAATCGGGACCCAGGGATTTTATGTACCACGATATTTTTGTTTCGCATAGAATAAATCAAAGACCTTCATTGATGTAAAACTGAACGCGCCCTTCCTCTAAAGGTCTTTGACAACTGAACATGTTGCTCGTCAAAAAAAGGCGTAACACTGCGACAACGGTACAGAGTGACATAATAGCAGCGGTAAAGGGCTCTCGAGAGCAGACTAAACACACTTAAGGAGAAGTGGTAGGGATCGGGTGGCAAAAAAGTGTGAGAAAGAAGGGGAAGGAACGGTACCCTATCCCGGTAAAGAAGTCTATTTCCAATAAGTAGCCTGTAATTTCCTCAACTGACCCGTAAAATTCAAAAAAGCAAAAAGGACGCTACGCACACACAAGTACGCAGTGCGGACCTATTTTTATACCAGATGATCGGACTGTCTAAACCCAAACTAAACACTGTCGACCGTGTTGATGAAACATTAGGCCTCACGGAACGGTATCCTCCCCCTTGGACCCCTGATGCCCAATTTTTTGAGACATGCGCAGAGTACTTTCTTTTGGGAAACTGCTGTTCTTAGGGATACGCGGGCTCAACTCGCTAATGTTTACATTCAAGCTCACTCAAGCAAATTGTTTTAAAATTGCAACAAAATGTCGAGCTGATGGGACGAAAAGGAGTTCATGGCAGTCATTTTTCCCGGTTAAATCAATCGTCAGTAAAGAAGAAGAAAGAATTAAATTACCAATAAAAACGTGAAAAAAATAGCTGCAAGCAGTGTCCGAGTAGAATTGAAAAACCTGTCGAGCGAGGAAAAAATCGACAAACTCGAGCGAGGCTGTAAACGCCTACAGTGTGAAAGTGCCGGCCTGAAGAGGACAATACAAACTCTACGACGAAGTATAGGTGAGTGTCTGCTCAAGTAGTCATCAAGCCGTCTATAAATCTCCTAAAAAGTGGTTCTTAAAGTTTTTGAATTGCCAGTAAAAGCCGCTTTCCCACAAACACATTAAAAATTCGTGGCGATGTCAATTAATGCGAGTTTCGATGTTGTCACTAAAATTTTTAAATTCAAACTTATTTAACGTAATAATATATTACCACCACAAGGGGTCAAGGAATACTTAAAAGGAAAATATTTTTAAAAAGTTTGTAAAATGAAGCAAACTAAATGGTATGGTCACATAGGACACGGCTGTGTCAAAATACCAAACTTGAAGCGGCGATTTTGGCGATCGAGTTGGACGTTGAGTTCCGAGGCAGACAAAAATTTAATAACATACTCTGGACTGGATATCAGCGCTTCACAAAAAAAGGCTCCTTCATAGCTGGGTACGCAGTAAACAAGATTTGAATCGCAGCTAAATGCTCTTTTGAAAAAGTCTGCTTGCTCGAACCATTGCAAAATGTTCAAAATTAGATATTTAGGTTATTTTTAATTTTATATTACGCCAGTACTTCAGGTACTTTCGTAGGTTCATGTTAAAAAAAAAAAACAGCCTTTTAACCAAAAGCGACCGACAAATTTTAGTCTAGTCGTAAATTTCGTGAGAATGCATTTTCCCCCAAAGGATTTGCCTGCCTTTCGTTTTGTAAATTAGCAAGTCAACATCTCGACTCGATATAAGCGGACCGCTGAGGAAACAGTAACTTTCAGAAATCCACACAAATACACTGTATACTTTAGTTTTTCTATCCTTAAATTTATTATTTAAATAACACAAAGTACAAGTTTGTACTCTCATAAAACTTGTAAGGCCCTATTTATCATAGTAAGGAACAGTTTTTAATAATGACATTTTCATATTTACAGTATTTTTGAGAAGAATTAACAATGACCTAAGGAAAGATGTCTTGAAGTTACAAAGTGAAGCAAAGAAGCATGAAAGAACTTTGAAGTCTACTGAATTGAAAACGAAACAAGTCGGTAACAAACTACGAGGGACAAAATCTGCTTCCACAAAGCTGAAAAGACAATTAAAGGAAAATGATGAAAATGTAAAGAAACCTAGGTATTCCCTTGTGGATACATTTTCTCATGGCAAAAATGGAACAAATCATAGAACAGTCATGTTTATGGCCTGCATGAGATGTTTACAGCATGCATGTTTGCTTTCTAGCCAAAAGGCACCCATTGCATTACATCTAATTTTCAGTATTTTATTCAACTGTAGCCCCCCAACAAATGTTGTTGTCTCACTATCCACACTGGCAGACTGATATATCCTATAGGGGGAGGCCAATAAACTGATATTATGCAAAAGATTTGCAAGTAGCCAATATGATTTCCATGTATGGAGTGATGACTCCAACAAAGGTGGCGAAGAGCAGCACATTGTAGGTGTCCACAACTGGTGCCCAGAGATCAATAAACCCAGGGCATATGTCCTTGGTAACAGTTTGACAACATTGTACAGTCTTTGAACATTGATCTTCCATCCACTTTGGACATGAATACCACCCAGTTACCTATGCAAGAAGAATGAAAGTCAAATATGGGGTGGCTCTTTCTAAAAATGTATTTTTGTAAAAAGATTATTTTCAGTTGTAAGAATTTCATACTAAATAAATGTGCTTCAACTATGTTCTATCTGAGATTCAGGTAAAGTAATTAGTTTGTGAGGAGTCTTAGCTATTTGTAAAATACAAATTATTGCAGTGTAAATAATAGTGATCATAAATATCAAAATACTTCTGAGTGATTATAATGTAATACATGATTACTGTAGAGTTGTACAGTCAGCAGTTTACAGTGAATGTGAATATAAAAATACTTCTGAGTGATTATAATGCATGATTGCTGTAAAGTTGTACAGTCGGCAGTTTACAATGAATTTGAACATACATAATTGTTTTTCATTATCATTCATATGGGGCAGTTGTTTAAAACTAGCATGATAAGTAAGCCGCATAATTTTCACAGTAACAAGGTTGAAAGGAATCGAAAGTAACTTAATATAGTGGAATGTAAAGCAGAGCAGTCTTTATTAAAACCTGATGTAACTGATAAAACGCACAATAGCCTGAATAATTTAATTCCCTCCCAAAATTTCATGAAAATATTATCAACAGCGGGATGTCTAAACAAGACCACCTTTATTCAGATCATTAAAAATGAAAGTGCCTATTATGTTGGAAAAAAATCATTACTGGAATACCAAACAGTTTTTGTGGCTTACTAATCAATACTAGCAGGGGGTAACTATTTGCATTTACCTGAAAGAATGGAGCGTGAACTCACCTCTCGTAGCCTCGAATTTAACATCTCCCAAGCTGTCTCCGTGCGCTTAGTGCATTCGATATTTATTCCACTACAATATCTTGGGCGCGCGGGGAAAAAGTTGAAATAACTTCAAGAGCAATCAGTCTAGGCCTCTAGACCTTCATTATCCAGGAAACTAGAAGACAAATCTCGAATTTCACCGTTTTGGTTTTTCGATATCACCGCCTCTGCCCGCTGAGGACGGCAAAAAAGTAAAAAAATACGTATTTCTGCCACTTACGCGACGAAAGAGAAAAAATTAAAACGGTAGAACTTTCAGCTGTGCCCCATTCTTCCTTCTTTTCACGTCTATGGGCCAAAAACTTCGCGTTGGAAGACGATATTCAGCCAAGAAGTTTACAATAATTTGACTGGAGCAAGTGTTTCCGAGAAGCCGTTCGACTGCGCATGTCATAAATTTTTTCCTGCTGATGTACTGCATACCATTCCGTGAGGCCTAAACATGAATACTCTGTCCAGATGTCATGTCCGATCATGAGGTGTTTCTTGTGAACTGGGTCCTATCGTGTGCCGAATCCTTTGCCGAATATGGAAGCGGAAGTGGCTGGTTGTTATAACAACGGGTGATTAGTAAGGGGAAGTAATGTTTCTGTGGTTCTGTGTCTTTGCTGCAAGAGTTGTCTTAAAAAGCGATAGACAATCATCATCATTTCAGTAATTGTGTGCTATGAACTTTTCTAATGGGAACTGTAGGTTCAGTCCGCGTGAACGCTTCCGGAAAAAGCATAGAATATCGCCTCGTTAGCAAGGATGTGACTGATTCGCGGCTAAAATCAAAGCCATCTGATTACGTGGAGGTTCATGTTTGTGACGATGTTTCTCAGCGTATCGATGTTATGTTCGTCTGCAGCGAGTGGGGATCCTCCAAGGGAGGTCTGTCCACTTTCAACAGGGAGTTTGCTGTGAATCTGGCTAAAGAATCAAGCGAGAAGATCAAGGTTCACTGCTACGTCTGCAAGAGTAGCGAGGAAGACAGAGAGGATGCCAGAAAACAAGGAGTGAATTTGATCACTGCACGACCTCTTCCAGGATGTAATGATCCGATGGAGTGGTTGAGAATGCCACCGCAAGAGCTTCCAACTCCGGATGTTGTTGTGGGCCACGGTGGAAAGTTTGGCAACGCTGCCTCTTTTATTTCGCTTACGACAAAATGTAAGTGGATATATTTCGTTCATGAAGAACTGGGAAAGCACAAATTAGAAGTCGACTCCTCATTTGATGCAATTGCAGACGAGGAAGACAAGAACAAGCGAGAATTAGAGCTTTGCGCAGCAGCTAATCTGGTTGTTGCTGTGGGCTCTCGACTACAAAGGAAATACAGGAGTAGTCTTCCTGATATCAAAGTAGAAGTCATCACTCCTGGAATTTTCAAAAACTTCTTAACTCCGGCAACACCACTGGCCAACGATCAATCAGCGGGGTTGGAAGATTTCTGCAGTATCTTCATGATTGGTCGCGGAAGTTTTGAGGACTTTGCCGTCAAAGGATATGATATTATTGGAAAGGCAGTGGCTTCTCTTGACAGGAAGTTTAAACTGACCTTTGTTGGTCCACCAAAGGATGAACAGAGGAAAATAAAAAATTGGTTTCGCAATGAAACAAACATAGCGCGCAACCAGTTGACCATCCGTGGCTATCGCAATCATGAAGAAATGAAGATGTTTCGGGAAGCTGACTTAATCGTTATGCCTTCGCGCAGTGAAGGGTTTGGTCTGGTTGCCCTGGAAGCAATTTCAGCTGGAGTGCCAGTTCTTGTTTCCAGTGAATCTGGGCTGGCTGAAACTTTAAAGGAAGTGGAAGGTGGGATGACAGTGGTAGTCGATTCAGATGAGCCAGGGGACTGGGCTAGAAAAATCCAAGAGTTATTCGAGCAGACGCCAGCAAAAAGACATGCCAGTGTTATGCTTCTCAGAGAAAAGTATGGAGAGATTTATACCTGGGCGAAGGAGTGCAAGAGATTTGAACAGATGATCGATGGATTGATTCAGAGGCCTTGCAGAGCTCCTCCTTCAAGTTGTGTATTGACAGGTTCGCTTTTACATATTTCACTTGATTATTCCTTATACATATTACAAATTGAACATAAGGCTTAAACCCATGAGGTTGGAAAGTGTCAAATTGTGGTACCTGCCAGTGGGAGGTTAAAGGTGTTGTGTTTATGTATGTGATTAAGGACTATGACTGAGTAAAAGAAAGCAAACTAAAAACTGAATGCACAGTGTGCGATATTATTTCGAAAGCTGTTCACAAGGTCTTTTAACCATATTCAGACTGGAAGGTGGTTGGGGTTAGGGAGTGGGGGTGGGGGTGGGGGGGAGAGGGAAGGGTGCCTGCTCTGTCTTCAGCCATTTATAATTTTTTGAGCAAAATCTGTAGGATGGTCAACAATTGTGTGGGGACTACTTCAAGTAAGCAAAATGGTAGTTCTTCATCAAAATGTTGTGCATCACATGTTAAAATATATTATTGTGACTTGCAGTGTATTTTATTTATTGTTTTATCAGACCAAACTGGAAATATTATCACTGTGAAGGTGGAAGCAGTTACCTCTGCACAAGATAAAGGACTGGTGCAGACAAACAGGAGAAGAAATCCATTATCAGGTTAGTGCAGTCAAGGTTTCAATGAGTGCCTGGGGCCGGCAAAACTCACCGGCCACTTGACATGATTTTGCCATCTACTTTGACTGGGAACTTAAGCCTGGTTCTCACATCCCGCCGACCTACCCACGACATAGTCATTGGTTGCAACTGATAACGTTCGGCAATCTGTAACAGTGGGTCCCTGACACATATACGATGGGTCACTGACATTCTAAAATTTGTGCAAAATGCAAATCGAATTGGTGCAATTGTCAACCATTCCATCTGTAAATGGGCAATTCCACCATCGTGGACGTTACATTCAGACTTAATTTTGAAACTTTAATTTAGCACAGACAAAGAATAAAAAGGAGTTGTCTAGTTTTCCATTTATGAACATGTTTGTGCCTACTGACATGTTAACTGGGCTGTACAATTTTTTTAATTGACTGATTTCTGTTAGAGATATATAGAGTGAAAAACCGGGAGGTCTAAAACACAGGTCACGGGTCATTATTTCACCAATACTCGAACAACCCTAACTCCTTCTTAATGCTAATCTTAGGTCTAAGTACTACACTAAGACAATGTTTTAGGCCTAAATACTACACTAAGACAATGTTTTAGGCTTTTAAGGTTGTTTCGATATTGGTAAAACAATGACCTGTGACCTGTGTTTTAGACCCGCCACAAAGAAACACTCTCGTGGACATTACATAAAAAAAACAACCACAATATTGAGTGCATTAGTAGTAATTCAAAATTACTGTGAAGTATCGGGGTTTTGTATGAACTGTTCCAAATATATACAGTTTAGTGGTTGTGTGACCCAAAAAGGCTGATTTCATTTGAACTGATCATGACATTCACAATTTGGAAGGGTACTTGAACTTTAATGTCGCGGACGTTACAACCAACATTGCGGACATTACGCTGTGTGGTTTTTCGCCACTCTGGTTTGCCATTTGGGAGGTATAAAAGCCATAGTTTTAGGATCGGTGCAGCTTCATTGGCCGCTGAACAAGGGCTCTCTGATGCTCAAATATGGTTAATGGGAAGATGGAAGTCAAATGCCTTTAAACAATACATTTGGATTAACTCCTTTATGGCCTCTAGTGTTGGTACCTAAGATTACAGAAAGCAATTTTGTTTTTAGATAACTTGCATAGGCAATTTGCCGGGCAAATTGCTGAGGTGATGACGTAAGGTTTGAGTCCTTCCACTTTTTGGGATTGTGGATAATTAGCAGGGCTAATTATTTATGTATCCCTTGAATTATCACTCATTGTTTTTGGGACTTTTCTGGTGCAGGAAGTTATGCTCCTCTTTAGAGAGTAGAGAGGGGCCTCTTTGCAAGCAAAGCAAGGGCAATCAACAGGGTTGGTTGCTTTTGACTACCTAGAGGTAGAAGTAGTGGCAATTAGCAGGGCAACTGTTGGTATTTCTGGCTCCAATAATTGTTATTTAGGGACTTTTAGTTAGGATATTGATTCCATTTCATTTTGTGGCTCTGTGGCTATCAATGGCTTGGGTGGGGTGGCCCTGGGGAGGGCTGTGGCGATTTCGTGCCCTCACCTTTTTGAGGCAGACAGAACTTTGATTGTAACTTTATATTTTAAGGTTCAAATTAAAGCGGCTTTGTTTTAACAAAGCCAAAATTTTCCCATATTGTTGTGTTTGTTAATTATGTGCCCAACAAACAGAACATGCCAGTGATAGCCAAATTGTTGCACTGGTTTAATAATTTTATTGGCAGGCATAATGCATAAAGGAATTTATTTGTTTTACGAATAAAAGATTTCATGCATTGCCCCGCCTATTTTATTCTTACCCAGAGCTTGGCGAACTTGGCAGTCTTAAATATTATTCGCTAGATTCAACTTAACCATTAGGGGATTGGGTCAAGGCCTTAGTTTGATTCGGTGTCGCGTACATGGTGTATGTGCTGTCATAAACAAACAGTTGGAATTCAGATTGATTTTAGTGGAGGCATAGAGTTAGTTTGCTGAGTTTTCCCACCTCCACCCCAACTTGCCTCCTAGGTTTTAGTGAGGCAGTTTTGTTTTTTTTTGAATTCCCTTATTCTGGGACGTTTTTGATATTGTTGTAAGAAAGCAGTTCAAATTATACTTTAGATCTTTTCATTTCAATTATTTGTTTTGAATTTGCTCTTATCTTGATGAGCTTGAACTTGGTTTTAGATGGTGATTGCGATTTCCTGCCCTTACCTTTGCGAGGCAGATGGAACTTTGATTGTAACTTTATATTTTAAGGTTTAAATTAAAGTGGCTTTGTTTTAACAAAGCCAAAATTTTCCCCATATTGTTGTGTTTGTTAATTGTCTGCCCAGCAAACAGAGTGTGCCATTGATAACCAAATTGTTTCACTGGTTTAATAATTTTATTGGCAGGCATGATGCATAAAAGGGTTTAAGAACTGTTAGAAATGTCTATGTTCCTCAGAATGGCAGAACCTCTTCTATTGTTGAAATTTCAGATTAGTTTACAACCCACTTGAAAGCTGCTGTTTTTGTCAAAATGTTTGTTAGGTGAAACTAGAACAAATCTAGAAGGACATATGGTCATGTGGTGCAATGGTTGAACTTTTAAGAACCATTTCAAAATGTTTTTACTTAACTTCAAGAAGGGTAACATCCACAAAGTAATGTCCAGAACAATGTTTTGCTGCCATTATTTCGAAAATGTTCTTGTTTACTGGAAATTTTTCTTTACCAAAGTGTTTCTATTGGATATCTAGCTGTGTGACAAGAATGGTTTTAAAATCTTTCATGTAGTTACTTTCGAAAAGAAAAAAGATTGTTAAAATGTTGCAGACGTTATGTAACCTCAGCGATGAAACTAATTTTTGTTATGTTTACTTTTTATAAAAGTTCAGGGTGAAGTTTATATCACTTATGTATTAACTCCAGTGAAGGACTTTTTCTGATACAAGTGTCTGAACTCCCTGAAAACCCCGGGCAAGCCGGCGGTCAATGCCTCAGGGACAGATTATGATTCAGTGATAAATGTTCACATATGCTGTAATGTCCCAGGTATGTCGGCAGCATATGAGAACCAGGCTTTACCTCAAATTTTAGGAATAGCAAGAGAAACATTTTGCTGCAGAACATAAGCCTAATGGGTTGTGCGTACATGAATCAAATTTGTCAGCGCAATGCACAATGAAGCATGATGAGGCAGAGGCTGTCGTTTATTGCCACTGTTGGAAATGATATTGAGTTTGAATTTTTTTAACTCAACTTGTGGAAATAATAATGAAATTATAGTTGATTCATTTTATTGCAGTTCAGTTAAATAGAATTGCAAGCCAAAATGATGCTGCAATGTGACAATTAAATACTAAAGGAATGAAAAGCAAGTATGTTGCATCTTAATTATACATGAACTTCCAAAGAGACTTATCTTGCAATCAGAAAGTTTTCAGTACACTCTTGTTAATAGACCCTTTTTAAAAGTGGCTGCCAATCTAAAAATTATTCTGTCTTTTTTATGCATTTAAATTAGCCTCGCTCAATTAGACTTGTCTGAAAGTAAAAATTTTAAACCTGCAAATGAATTTTTAATCGGCAGTCATTTATGAAAAGAGTCTTTAAAGTGTATAATGGTCTCAACAAAATCACTTTTGTGTGCTAGAAATGCAGCTGAATGCACCTCAATGCACATATATGCACATACATTTTGAAAATTTTCCAAGGCCCTGTGAGCACCCCATCTCTCATGAGCAGGAGCAGGTAACCCACTTTGGGACTTTTCCCCCATAAGGCCGCCTTTATTGTGACCAGATGTACTCCACGTACCTCAAGATTTCCTCCTGCTACTTTAGTTCAACTTGAAAACCTGGAAGATGAGAGATAAATCCAAATGCAGTGGCATAATATTTCACTTCCCATGGTGCCCAGATTGCATGGTGACCACATTTTGGCAGAAAACAGAACATTTGAGTGTTTACTCTTATGATGGCCACACTCCATCAGGTGAAAGATAGCATTTACACAGCTAAAAACAAGAACATGATTCTCGAGATGAAAATCTTGCTATTTCACAATAATATGTAGAATAATAGTCTAACAGTAGCTTGTTTCCGTGTTTACAAGGCATCAAGCATGCGCACATGTTTCAGCAAGTACTCTTTTTTTGCCAGATTTCATTCTGGTGAATATGTAAGTAAGGGCCAGGGTCAGACCATGAAATCCACCACGCAGTTCTCGGAAAAACTATTGCGTTCACTGTCTTGGCAGCTGTACATTTCGGAATTTGAGCTCCCTTTATGGGTTTTCAGCATATTGAAATAACATCTTCATCCAAAATTCAAGTGAACTTTTTTTGCGTTGTACTATCTGAAAGCCTCAGCGTATAAAATCACTCAAGAAAAAACAAAAGACGGTGCCACAGGAACGTTCCCTACTCAGAGATTTAATTCGAAGACAGGACATAATTGCTTGGCTGAATTTGAAAATGTTCAATCTATTGTTTCAGTTCTGCCATCTGATTGGTTTTCATTGTCTCGGTGGCCCCGGTTCCAGTAAATGCACTGTAACTAACCTTCGATTCACAGAACTAACCCAAGGATATATTATTATTTTAACTAGAGGTTAAGTTAATTCAACCTGAAGTTAGGATTTAACCATCTTGTGAACAACTGGACCCATGACTATACTAGACTATACTGGACAGGGGCAAGAAAGTGGCCATTAGAGAGGATTCAATAATTGGGCTAATGCCAGGGAAAGTACATGTGATGTCTAAACATTCTGGACATACTGCACTTACTAAGGTTACAGGCATGATGTCTTGACACGTTTGAATATTAAGCTTGTTCTCTGGAGACATTGTGGCTGCACTGCTCTAGCTGATCTTGTAATCTGCAGCTCCCAGGTTCAAGCTCTCCACCCTCAGCTACTAGATGGATTTGTTCCTGGTTGTCCAGAGTATTACTTGATCCTCACTGGGTAGGATAGGGCTGGGGACTGAGAGGGTGGGTGGTGAGTGAGCATGTTATCCTGTTTGAGAACCCTTAAAAAGTGAAATATATATATAAAAAAAATAAACTAGTTCAAAAAATTGGAGCCCTCATTCAGGAGCATTGTGAGTGACAACAACATCAACAATTTATTTGTGCTGAATTCTTTTTGTAGAAAAACATGCCACACCCACGTTAGATGAATTAGAAGAATTGGGTGCTGAAATTGGAGAAGAGTGGATAAAGCTTGGGCGTCGCCTAGGTGTGCATGATGCAGAACTTGAAGAAATAAATAAAGGTCATGACCAACTGTCTGAAAAGGGATACCGCATGTTAAAGCACTGGAGACAAAAGAAAGGTTCTGCTGCAACCTACCAGGCTTTGTGTGATGGGTTAAAACATAAACTTGTACAGCGCCAAGACTTGGCAGAGAAGTTCTGTTACATTAAAGGTAACAAGAAGATCTTTTAGATCTTATAACCGTGCTTTTAAAATTTAAAATTTTGGTGGTTTTGCTAACCTTGCTATCATCTTTAGCAACTCAATCTGTTTTAAAAAAACAATTACAATCCCTTGGGCCCTGTGATTTAGTCATCTAAAGACCCTGGAAAGACAATAAAATAATTCAATTGTTTCCCAATGCTGGAATTAGTTGTGTCTAACAGTAAACACCTCAATTTCAAAACAATGATTTACATCAATATTCCTGAACACTTTTTGTTGTTATGAAAATAATGGCTTTAATTTGGATCGCACTGATTTGGATCATTTGTCTGTGAGTGATTCACCTTTTTTTTTCCGCGATCGAACTCCACTTTTAGTCTTTTTTTTAAATCACAAATTAATTACGTACAATACTAACACTACTCACACTACTAACACTTCTTACAATACTTAAACATTACCTACAGTACTAACATTACTTACAATACTAAAATCACTTACTCTGTTGCTGACATTACTTACAATACAACTGTTACTTACACTACTACTACTAGTCACAATACTATCGTAACTTACACTACTGATACCATTGACAATACTGTAGCTTACAATATTCATTTTACTTACGCTTGACATTTATTACATTTAAAATCAATAGAATGATATATGTATCTAAAAGTTCACGGGTGTTTGAACGCTTGGTCACTCCATGGATAGTTTGCTTTTTAGCAATACTTTAAATGCTGTTATGCTGTAGGTTTCACTTTCTTTAACTGCAGTATAGATGTAGTAACGGGCTACTATCAGGCAAAGGTTGACAACATGGAAAGATCGCTTCTCGGGGTGATGTGCATATATTTTGCCAGTGGTACAGCTCTCAGGGGCATAGCTAGCCATTTTTGACTCATAAGCCCTTCCATACTTCGTATATGTAAGTGTAGTGCGGCCGGAGAAGATGGGGGGAAGTCAAGCATGCCTATGATTTGTTCAATCAATTCAGTTTTGACTCATCCTGGATATCTGAATTTCTTGCTCGGCAAAGGACGGAAACTGATCTCTAATGTTATGGTGGGATGCCATGTTTCTCACGTTTGTCATTTGCAGTGACCAATGGATATCATAATGGTGAATTGCTGCTGATTAAGCACAATGGTGCACTCATTTAGGCCTAGCAACAAAAATGTAGACTGCTTTGAGATTTTTAAATGCCGAAAAGATTTTTGGAAGAATTTATCAAGGTCAATAATTTTTAGAGTTTTTAGAGCCAAAAAAGTCTGTAAAATGTGTTAAAAAATGTTTTATATGCACAGTTAGGAACCCAATTTGCTTGTAAAGCTATATATATGAGTGACAAGAGGCTTCAGTCATGGCTTCATGAACAGCAGGTTTTTATTTTAACCATTAATGGGATTTTTAGACGCATTCTCAAGATTTGTTGTAAAAGTTTTGATATTTTTCGTTAAAATTTTGAGATTTTTAGAAAACATGAGATTTTTAGATTTCTTTCTGAGATTTTTATAACTTTTTTGGAGATTATCTGGATAGATTTTTGGGTGATTTTCCAGCATTATTGTAGCTAGGCCTCCACTTGTTACATGTATGCAATCTAAATATAGAACTTAAGACATGAGAGAAAAACCTGAAAAGAAGGTTGGGGACGTGAGCGCTTGAATGGTTTTCTTGAGTGTTTTTGTTTTTGCAATTTTCTTTTCTTCCACGTTTCCTTAACAAAGTCACCCAAAAACTAGTTCTATGAAGTAAAAAAAGAAATATTCCAAGAGAAAAGAAATGTACCGAGAAAACTTTGTTAGCCTGGGCTTACTGGCTTAAAGGGAGCTACATCCCTGGTTGCAAATGCCCAGCACAATGCATTGGTTTGTGAAAATAGTTTTTCACATAAACAATATTCCAAACCTTCTTCGCAAGTGTTTAAATAGGATGTTTTGGCAATAATTTAAATTCTTGATAACAAAAATAGAGGATTTATTTTAAACAAACAAATTTGTTCCATGCATGACTGATGGAAACTAATCTGTTTTCTGTGGCTGGATGCAGGGTGTCTCGTGGGACAAAGTGAAAACCAAAAACTAAATTTATAGTTCCTTGATGGATGGAACCCATCCATTTTCTGTTGTTTCTGTGGTTGAAGATCTCGCTTGTGATTGGTTGGAACACAATAAACATTCCAGACATATTTTAGGTGTTCATGGTTTTGTTTAGCTTGACTGTAACTAGGAACTTGCAAACAAACTTACTGTAACAATCATAATTCAAAATTTTCAAATGAGATAAGACATTTGGCTTGCATTTCCTCTGGATCATCATGGTACTTTTAGTCTTGGTGGTGTCCATATCTGCTGAGGAGTAGGTGGCTTGAAAGCTGCTTTAAGTTCCAGTGGACCCTCTGTAGCATTCTACTGCGATGACCTACTAGCGCTTCCTATCACCTGAGACAATTAACTCTTGCTTGGAGTGGCTAGTTCGATAAGTACAGTTGCCTGCTGAGGGTGTAAGGATCTGCTATATAGATAGGTAAATAATCTTTTATTAAATCATGGTAAAATTCATCAACTTAAAAAAAAAACAGTTGAATTGTTTTTTAAATCTGAGCAGTAAATTTTACAGTCTAAGTACCAAGTCATGTGACAGTTTCTCCAGATGGTGATTTTAGGGTTGTCAATAACAACCATGGACCTTGGTGTCTCTTTTTTTAATCACTGAGCCTTCTGTGGGCGAATCTGGTATCTGTTTACAGTTTCAACAATCTTATGTCTGGTATGGTAGTCATGTGTCATCTTTTCCCAGTAGATTTTCTCTCTTCAGCACACTTGGTCAGAGTCAGTTGGTTTGCACATGGTTGGGAGCAGTTTATTTGGATACCACTAGAACACTGTTGTTTTTAGTTTGTGAACCATTCTCAGCTGCGAGGAGAGAACCAATTGGAAGGTATTCCTGTATGACAGAAGTGCCAAGAACTCATCATCACCCTTGTTCAGCTTAATGCCTTCATTGTCTCACAGCTCAGGAGATACAGTAACATGTATTGCCATTGGACTGTGTGTAGAGTGAAGTTGACATGACATGTTGGAATCCCCAGAGTTATATAAGCTGTTTGAATTTTACTGAACTGAATCAAGGTCCACTGTCCATGAATGGTGTTGTGGATACCATGCCTACTGAACTCTTTTCATTTTCAGGATGGTCTTAGCCTGGGTTGTCAAATTTAAAAGTAGCTGGCTACCAGTGAAATTCACCACCTACATCTACTCTGCTGGCCGGCTGTTTGTCTGATTCTTTAGAACAATATGGAGAAATCAGCCGTCTACAACAAAACCAGGGCCTCCTAGCTCAAAGCTTTGTGACAACCCTGGTCTCAGTGGTTCGGGAATTTTCCAGGCATATCCTGACATTACGCGAGTGGTAGCCTATCACAAGGTGGTGGGTTTGTTCCCATTGTGCTCAGGAAATTTATCTGCTGCAACCTTGCTCCATTGTCATTCATTAAAGGCTGGACTCATAATGGGTTTTGAAGGTTCTTTCAGTTTAATATATTGACCACATGTTGCAGTTTCACACCAGTTCTTCATGATGTCACTTTACATCCCTGATTACCAAACAGAAAAATCTACATTTCCAGCCTTCAAACAAAGGAAAGACTTTTCTTGAGTTTCAAGTTAATCCCTTCTCACACAAGGCTATTTTCATCTGTTTATGTTCTTTTCCCTTCCTCTCTTACTCTGCGGGTTCCAGCAAAGAGAATAATAGAAAGATAGTGATGGTGTTAATGAATGCATCAGCTCATATGGTAATGCTGAGCCTGTGAGTTATCTACTCAGCAGGGGAGCATATTGGTTTCTTTTTCCTCGTGCTGTTAAAGACCAGTTTTCTTCTCCAATTATTATTGCAGTTACTTTTTACACACTCAATGGCTGCAGCTGCACTAAGAGAGTTAACTGGGTTTATTTTTTAGAAACCTGATTATAAATTCTAAACAACTTAACTCAGTTAAAGGTTGGTTATAATAAAATAACTGGGTTATATTTTATGAGCGGCCGCACTGAAATGGGTTATGAAGTGGGTTAAACTCAATTAACGTCCTGAGATAAACCAACAAAATGGCAGACTTCGAGGACCCTGTTCAGTCTGTTGTTATATTCTCGATTCTTTTTCTTTGTTTTCGTTTCCTTTCTCTCCACTCATGGCTAAGGCAGTCCCTCTTCCTTCTAATGTGCACTATGCAAATTTCTAAGGCAGTTCTTTCAAACATGATGTTAATTTCGCGTAGACGTCAGAGTGTTCTCCATCGCTGTCGAATCGTCCTTGAGTCTGGGTATATCCGAGAGACCAGCGATGGTTTGGGGAAATCCATAGGAATCCTGCCATGCATGACTTTTTTAGAGAGCACTTTTGAATGAGCTTCGACTCTTTTCACGCCCTTTGTTGTATTCTGTCGCCATTTATGGCAAAAAGAAACACTCCCTTCCGTGCAGTGCTGATCAGACTGCTGATAAGAGACCACTAACCTGCGTTAAAGCACAGAAAAAGGTGGTTTAAAATTAACCTAACCCGGTCAAAAAATCTATTGTTCATCAATTAATTTCCATGGTAACCATAAACCCAGTTTAAGTTCCACGAACAGCTGAAATTAGCGGCCACATCACGATTTTTTGGTAACCCGGTTAACCGTAATTAATTAATTAGAAATAACCTGGTTAACTCTCTAGTGCGGCTGCGGCCAATCTTGTGAAAACATTTAAGTGAGAAGTTTTGGTGACGTATGTAGTGTTACTAGCTAGTCAAGAGTGATGCTCTGACCGCTGTATTGACTCCTCAATGAGGAAATTATAGACAATTCACGTTTCAATATTCCTTAAGGGCCCATTAACTGATTGATGTGCTCGCTCACGCCCACTGCTTGGGAGGTGAAATTTCACTTCCAGTTACTTACCTCAGCCTGTCAGTACGGAAAATAAAAACAACTCATTAACTTGCAAATTTGCTTACATTTGAGATGTTTTTCTTTGTGTTTCACAAAATGCAAAGTAAGACAAAATAATAGAAAGACAGAAAAACGAGCAGAGAAAGGGAAAAACTAACTCTGTGTGGCTTTGTTTGATCTTAGCGAAGTGTGCTGGTAGTGTTTTAAATTGCGCACATGCTGATAAGGTAACTTCTAAGTTCTGACATATATCGAGTGCACTTCCGTTTTTTAAGCGATGACGTGTTGTGTGATGTCATCGCTTTATGCTAGCGTGCATGCATTCCTTTGGATAGTGATTTCGCGTAGTTTGTTGCGCTCATGGCCGTGCGTTTATGTCACGCACTTTTTATCCCCCTGTGGAAGCGAAATGCACTCTGGGAGTTCCTTTGCTGCTTTCCTTTGCTGTTTGTAGGTTCAGCGGAATGCTTTTAATTGTAGCTTTTAAGAAGATTTAGGGGTGGAGTTTGGTTTATCCAGTATCAGATAAATTTGCATTCACGGGCAAACTCATAATAAGAACATATCCTTCATACATACAAGTTTAGATAGACAAGTAAGTTGCACAGATGATAGGTGAAAGCTTTGCGGCTTTCCTTTGCTGTTTGTAGGATCAGCGGACTGCTTTTAATCGATATGACAAGAATACAGTTAAAACAACAAATTAATTTCCGGTGAGGTAATTAGTGTTGCCAAATATTTTTAAAGATAATAAGGTGTCGATTTCAGAGAGTAAAAAGCGGAGCGCTTTTAATTTCAGCTTTTAAGTGAAGATTTCGGGGTTGATTTTGGTTTATACAGTGTCGGATAAATTTGTGCTCACTGGCAAACTCGTAATAAGAACATATTGTCCATACACTCAAATTTAGATAGACAAGCAAGTCGCACATGCGATAGCTGAAGGGTCTACATAAAATTTACAGATTGGTAGCGAGTTGTACTTTTGCCAGTCTGGAAGTGAATTGAATGAGCATTGTCTGAATTGAAAGAGCACTGTGAGAGCACTGTATGAGCATTGTATGAGCACTGAAATATACAGTTTACAGTAGTGATAATGAAGTCAGGGTACGATTCATTTGCAGTTTGCAGTTTTTTTTATGAAGTTTTGGAAATGTGCTGTTCTATATTTTCTTTCAACGAAAGAGTAGTTGTGATTAAACAATCGATAATCGTTTTGTCAGGGTAAAGACAATACGAATGTTCATTGATGACAAGTATACGGTTAACAACAAATTAATTTTCGGTGAGGTAATTAGGGTTGCCAAATATCTTTAAAGATAATAAATAAGCTGTCGATTTCAGAGAGAAACTTGTACTTTGTGGCTTTCCTTTGCTGTTTGTAGGATCAGCAGAGTGCTTTTAATTTCAGCTTTTAAACGAAAATTTGGGGGTGGATTTTGGTTTATACAGTGTCAGTTGAATTTGCGCTCACGGGCAAACTCGTAATAACATATCTTTGATACATACAATTTTAGATAGACAAGCGGTTCGCACATGCGATATAACAAATCAAGAGAAAATCACGTGATATGACAAGTCAAGAGAAAATGATTTTCTCTTGGACAAGTATATGGTTAAAACAACAAATTAATTTCCGGTGAGGTAATTAGCTCTGCCAAATATCTTTAAAGATAATAAGGTGTTGATTTCAGAGAGAGGAACTTTTCAGCGGAGTGCTTTTTATTTTAGTTATTAATCTTTTGGGTTGGTACATTTCGCTGACCCCCTAGCACATGGACTAACAAGATGGACCTGGTACATGAACTACTTGAATGAACCACCAATAGACTACCCTAAATGTAAACCCCTAAAATTTCTAACACAGAAGTTTAAGGATCAGTTTGTCTGCTTATGTTCCAATCTTCTAGGAACAATTTTTAAACATCATTGCTTCTGCATGCATTGCATTCTGTTTATCTTTAAATGCTAAAGGAAATGCAGTTTTCATTAAATCCAGCCTTTTTCGATGAATTTCGATTAAAGCCAATGTTGCAAACATAGCTATGCATTCCTTTTTCGAAATCATGCTTTTTTCAGAAAATTATGAATTTTTCAATATTTTGAAATTCTCTCAAAATCTGACATTTTAGAAAAGAAACAAAATCATAGCGTAATAAGGATTTAAATTAAAATATTAAATCAATGAAAAAACTCCTGATAAAGTGATTTGCCTGGGAGCCTTTACATTTTATCAGTATTAGTCATGTGACCATGGACTTGGCCTGATGACATCATCACCAGTGTTACTGATCATGAAAAATTTAAACGCATGAAATAACTCTAAACTAACTAAAAATGATGAGGTAATATGAGAATAACTTTTCCTTAGCAATGGCTCAGAAAGTTCAGTTAATGGGCCCTTAATCAATCATGGAATACATAGAGTTCACACAATCACGACTTCAGGATATCTGCTTTTCCCGTGCTCACAGGGAGCAGAAGTACTAGAGATCTACAACGTTAAGTATAGGCTTTCATGGATTGATGTTATGCTATGTTCCTCAACAAATGTATTTATTTCAGTGATAAATTCCAAATCCCTAAAAGATCACAAGCTATATATTAGACGAGCATATTTAGCATGTAGCATGGAGAAGTAACTGAAGGTATCTTAATTCCATAGAACCCAGTTGATTTTCATGAAAAATGTTATTCAACAATTATTATCTTGTCAAATCACGTGGAATACTGTGTGATACTTTGCCAACGAGGTTGTGGGCAGAGTAGGCTAAACTGAAACTATATTCTGCAAGATTGAGTGAGATAACTGTTGTTTTATTATTCCACAAACTGTCAAAGAGATGTATTTTTACAGCAAAATGAAGACAATTCTTGGCTATAATTGTATATCATAGGAAGCTAGGTAGAGAATTTATAAAAGAGAGTAAATATTTAAAGTGCTGGAAAATAAACGCAAGTATTTCCCTCTGAACATTAGCTCTAGAAAGGAAATGAGGCCCATTTGAGACAAAGGGATTTAATATTTTGACATTGGTGGCCTCTGAATTAGAATTAAATTGTTATTCTGCCCACTGAGCTACAAGGCCAGATGGTCATAGGTGAAACCAGCCCCATACCCTAAGTTAATTCTTTAATTCTAATTCTCTCCTCTTTTCTCTTCCCTAGTATTCCAAGTACCATAATTAGGCAACTTAATTAGTCAGCGTGCAGTTAAAAGTTTGGTCATGTGATGCAGGTGTTTTTGAAAAGCCTCACTGAAACCCCTGCTTTAAGTCATGTCAATTCCTATCCACTGTAATGATCAACAAGCAGCCATGTAATAAGATCTCTTCTTCTCATCAGATGCAAATGGAGATTCAGCCTCACCATCTTCTTCAGATTACACGGAAGCGGACAGTGACAGAAAAGGAGATTTAGCAACAGCTGGACCAAGAGGTTTGTGTATCTTCATGTACAATACATTGTTGACTTTGTAATGGACATGTGTACTGATCATGGTGCACTGAAGAGCAACAAATTGTTTAGGGGAGTGTTTGATTGACCTTGCCCTGGAATGAGAAACTACTGCAGATTATTCCAGAATAGCCATTCTGGCCATACCTTAATAAAATGATAATTCCATTTCTGGAATAATTTAATCCTGGATGGATTCTCTTTCAGTGATGCATTGAGTTGTCTTCAGCTTACGACTCATGATTTACAAGCTCTCCCAACATCCTGGGTGGTTTATTGTGCTGGTAAACCCAGAAAAAGAGTGGTTTATTGCTTAAATACACGAATGACTGATGAAAGGACTGTCTAGCTGTGGGTTTACGTATCAGTGTAGAGTGTAAAGTTACCCAAAAATGCACTAAATATTGATAAACTGAAACAGTCTTTTATAGCCAACTATTACAAAGAACTTTAACATATATGGATTTTCTAACGAATTAACCAGTTTTGTTTGTAGTCTTTGCATTTCAAACAGATTATGAACCCATGGGTCCTGCGTGATTTAACGCTTATTGAGTGGTTGAACAATCACGGCCCTGAAAATCTGAAAAAATATACTAGGAAGTTGTAAACCAAAAAGGCACCACATCACTAAAGTCTCAGTCAGATTTTGTGAAAGTTTGTTCTATTTTAAAATTGTGTGATTCGGGGTATGGAGGTGAGTGTTAGGGCCTGTTCACAGGCTAGGTTACGCCCATTTAAGTAGACAGGGCAATGGGGGGTGGGGAGGGGAGGGGAGGGGAGAGTCTATCACTCTTAAAACAACTTTGGATTGCTCAAGCAGAAAACAAACCTTGGAGAGCAGAACTGAGAAAATATCTTTCTGCCTGCAGAAGCGAGTAGGGCTTGAAATGCTTTTCATTAAGGGAACTATGATTTAACTACTCAAGAAGACTCAATTTGTGTCTAACTTTTTATCTGACTGTTTTAAATCTAGATATAATTTTTTCTAATTTTCCATTTTATGATTGTTGTTTCTTTATTTTAAAGTCCCTAGTTAAGAATTCTCTTTTTATATGTGTTTTTGCAATCATTAATTTTTGGGAGATGCAGGGGCTAAAATTGTTAGTGCACTGAACTCAGAATTGAGCAACTCTGGCTAGGGTCATTGTGACTGTGTGGTGTTCTTGGGAAAGAACTCTGTACTCTCACAGTCCCTCTCTCCACTGGGTAATATCAATGGGTACCCACAAATTGCTGAGGCAACCTGACAGGATAATTAACCTGACAGGATCTGAGATAGACTCCTATAAGCAACACTCCTATAGCTACAGTGTACTCCATGGTACAGAAGTCAGAGCTATGGCCCCAGTTGGGCTTAAGAGGCTTTCCTTTTTTACCTTTACTTCAAAACCAGTTTTAGTGATAATTTTGACCTAATAACATGAAAACTCTGTTGCAATTATAACTTAACCAAAATGTTTGTAAACTACGATTGATGGTGGAAACAGGTCACGAACACTGCTTATTGAGTGATAATTTGGTAGTTAAATACTTCTTGTTTGTCACGCAATTGTGAAAATAAAAGCAGTTATTTTAAAAAACTAATTGAAGGGGTGAGTGCAAAACCATGCTAAGTGACGATTTGGGGGAAAAAAAAATTTTCGTGAAAGGGCTTGAATTTTTGCATGTGGTCTTCAATTTAATAGAAAAACGCGCCCCTGTATTTTTGTCGCTGGTTTTTGCTTTGTTTTCGAGTTATAATGTATGCAAAAATACTTGGCTTTTCCTAGCCATGTCTTTAGGAGTTTATTTGTTGAACAGCAAACAGGCAGACTGTTTATAGTGTATGAAGTCAAAATCAAATCTCACAGCAACCTCGTTCCCAGGGTCTCTCATCTTACCGCCCCCTGGAGCGAGCGAAGAGGGGGCGGTAAGATGAGAGACCCTGGAAACGAGGTTGATCTCACAGCATACATAGAGCGGAAATCTGGGAACAGATTGTTTACATCGGTTATTGCGACGTGAACACAACACGTGAATCGATCGAGCGTCAAACGAAATACATCCAACAAAAAAGAGATGTGCCGCATTAGAGCTCTGCCAACTAATATCTTAAGCATTGTTTTAAAGTACCTTGTACGCCTGCCTGGTGGTTGAGAGGCGTCATAAAGTCTCGATAAACCTGTAAGTCATCAGCACGTTTTAAAGAATCAAAATATGTTCTGAAACTTCGAAGGCAGCTGATATACCGTAATCGTGTTATCGGTGTTCGAAGTCTCCGCTCGAGCAGGCCTGCAGCCGTCCAAAGGCGTGCTCCTATTGGCCGTTGCGCAGGAACAATAGCTATGACGTATGTAAGCGTTCATGTCCTCTGTTGCAAATCTCGTTTGTAGGTAATTCTTTCATTCACATGTTAAAGGCGGTTTTGGATCACAAAGAAGTGGCTTTTTTGCAATAAACGTTTACACAATCCTTTTGTAAAAGCTGTCCGTACGTAGCACTTTGGGTTCCACAGGGTGTATGTAAACATTCAAAATGTGAGGATTCAACCTCGTCGACTGTACCTACTGTATCGACGGCTCTTTCTTTATGTTCCAACTGTATTGAATTTTCCGTTTGTTCTGAATCTAGCACATGTACTGTATTCACCTCACCTACTATACTCATTGTACCGACAATATTGGCAGTACCGTGCTGTACCGATTGTACTTTACTGACTCTACCGACTGTACCGATGTACAGTACTTAGTGTACCCACTGTACCGATGTACCGACCGTACCGTCCGTACCGATTGTCCCGTACTGAGTGTACCCGCTGTACCGATATACCGATGTACCGATGTACTGTACCGTACCGTACCGCGCCGTACCGTAACGATTGTACCGTACTGAGTGTACCCGCTGTACCGATATACCGATGTACCGATGTACTGTACCGTACCGTACCGCGCCGTACCGTAACGATTGTACCGTACTGAGTGTACCCGCTGTACCGATATACCGATGTACCGATGTACTGTACCGTACCGTACCGTAACGATTGTACCGTACTGAGTGTACCCGCTGTACCGATATACCGATGTACCGATGTACTGTACCGTACCGTACCGCGCCGTACCGTAACGATTGTACCGTACTGAGTGTACCCGCTGTACCGATATACCGATGTACCGATGTACTGTACCGTACCGTACCGCGCCGTACCGTAACGATTGTACCGTACTGAGTGTACCCGCTGTACCGATATACCGATGTACCGATGTACTGTACCGTACCGTACCGCGCCGTACCGTAACGATTGTACCGTACTGAGTGTACCCGCTGTACCGATGTACCGACCGTACCGATGTACCGAAGTACCGAAGTCAGATCGAGCCAGGCAGCAAAGTCCAAGAGCAGTTCTTGCCCAAGATAAAATACCCTCTGGTGAGTCGTGGCCCAATTGCCAAGCGTTGCTAGCGTCAAAGGTTGGAAAGCGAGAACTGGTTTTAGAGTGATAAAATTTGTCTTGTATCGACCGCCATGTTTTCCCGCGCACGAGGTGTAAAGACCCTTCCCGGCATGGATTGTGATCACGTTCTGTGAACGTTTCTCGAACTGGTAACTAGAGCCATCGATTGTAACATAGATCGGTGATCCAGGTTGCGTTGATTTTATTTCAAATCCGCATGATTTGTAGTGTTTTGAGCTTCTGGGATCAGCGGACATGCAGATGTATGGAGACCCGTACGTTGCGCAGAAGGGTTAATCTGTTAATCTGTCAGCCCTATTTATAGAGCGTATTCACGTGAAGTCATCTAATTCTTAAATCCAAAACTAAACAGCCACCAAAGTTGTTATCCTGATCAGGCATAAGAGGTACCAGCGCATTTTGAACTTCGAAGTTATGGCGGTGCGTGACATAAAGCTACGATCGCGTTTGTCGAAAACTATGTATTTATCTCGTGATTTTTAGCCATTTAAGATGTTGCCGTATTTGGAAAAGTGCTTATTGAAATGTTTATTTGTTTTATTTTATTTTTATTTACACCTTTTTTAACCTGAAATCAACATTTTTGAGCTTATACCTTGCATGAAATTACCATTTTCAGGAGCCCATCATGGGCCCCTGCCATTTTGCTGTTTTCTAAGTGAAGCCAACATCCTTGCCGTCACGCGTTTACGTCAAATCAACATTTTAACCTATTTAGACTTGAAATCAACATCATTGCGCTTATACGTTGCGTAAAATTACCATTTTGCTGTTTTCTAAGTGAAATTAACATCCTTGCCGTCACGCGTTAACGTCAAATCAACATTTTAACCTATTTAGACTTGAAATCAACATCATTGAGCTTATATGTTGCGTAAAATTACCATTTGGCTGTTTTCTAAGTGAAATTAACATCCTTGCCGTCACGCGTTAACGTCAAATCAACATTTTAACCTATTTAGACCTGAAATCAACATCATTGAGCTTATGCGCTGTGTGAAATTGGCATTTTGCTGGTTTCTAAGTGAAACCAACATCCTTCCCATCACGCGTTAACGTGAAATCAACATATAAACCTATTTAGACCTGAAATCAACATCATTGAGCTTATGCGCTGCGTGAAATTGACATTTTGCTGGTTTCTAAGTGAAATTAACATCCTTGCCGTCAAGCGTTAACGTGAAATCAACATATAAACCTATTTAGACCTGAAATCAACATCATTGAGCTTATACGTTGCGTGAAATTGACATTTTGCCGGTTTCTAAGAGAAATCACCCTCCTTGCCGTCACACGTTAACGTGAAATCAACATGTAAACCTTTTTTGACCTAAAATCAACATTTTTGAGCTTATACGTTGCGTGAAATTGACATTTTGCTGCTTTCTGAGTGAAATCAAAGTCCTAGCGGTCGCGGCGGGCTGATCCTTTGTTATGATAAACCGAGGCGAGACTTCCACTTATAAGAAAGGCTTGGCTCGGCTATTGCAACAAAGGATCGGCTCTGTTTATCATAACAAAGGCCCGGCTTCGTTTATTTAAACATTGAAGGCCTCGGCGGGTAAAGGGCGTTAGGTATTTTAATCAAAAGTGAACTTTGTCGAAAACGCTCCAAATTTCGCATGCAGTTTTGTTTAGGTATGTTTAGCAATGTCCCGTAGTTTTTCTGCTAAGCTTTGCTTCGTTTTCGAGATATTGCGTATGCAAAAAAACCACTCGGTTTTCCTAGCGGCGCCTTTATAAACGAAGCAAAAACCAGCGGGAAAAATACAGGACCAGGTTTTTCTGTTACATTGAAGACCACATGCGAAAATTCAAGCCCTTTCGCGAAAAATTTTTTTTTTCACCCGAATCGTCATTTAGCATGGTTTTGCACTCACCCCTTCAATTTGTAACCAGGTGGTTCCATGATTAATATAAAAATGTTACAGCTGGTTAAGAAAAGCTATTAAAAATCTTAAAAACCCTAGCGTAAGCCCTCTTCAGGGGTAATAAAAAATGTAATGAAGTGACAAGTTTATTAAAGATCGCGAAGTCGCTGTTAAAAACTGAATATATTAGGAAATTAGTTCGTGTCCAATAGAGTCAAGGCTCTCTACTCTTGGGACAGGTACATGCCTTTGTCGCGGTTGAGTGGAGTTTTGCACATGTTAATTTCCCAAGCCTCTAAGAGGCATCAGTTCCGCCAACTTGTGCTGGTACGTAACATTGTAGACGATTCCCACAAGATAGTGTGACCAGATTGTAAAAGCAGTTAAATGCAATTTAACGGAGTTAACAACAAAGAGCACCTCCATTCCTGTGGTGGACAGCGGTGTTTCTCCACCTATATGTGCATACACCAGGACTCCATGTGCTCTTGGACTGAGATGTGTTGGCAGCCTTCACAGCAATAGCGTTAACAGTAAAAGTTGTTTTGCATAGGAGCACATCTTCAAGCATTCCCCCTCCCTTCCCTCCCTCTTTCTACTGTTAATTCAGTTTGTCAGATGTCTTCCCTTCCATGTGGGGTGTGATTATGGCTCGGTTTCCAGGATTTGCCAGCCATCGGAGCAGTCTCCATCTAGGAGCTGGCTGCCAATAGTGGAAGCCCCTGGATGTCTCAGGCACCCAACCTCCACTTAGCAATGAAGTTGTTATTGAATAAATCAGTGGTCAGTTAGCTTGATTAATGAAATGTTATTAACATTAAATAAGTCGGTATACATTGCCCATGACATGAAGAATGACCATCACACTATCTCAACTTTATATCCTCAAAGATTCTTGTAAAAATGGAGCTGTACTGGCAGAAAGACATGTGACCCACTTTGCGGACAAAAAGGACGAGAGTGAGAATGATAAAGCAACAGGTAATTTGTGCTATTTCTGTAACCACGCGGAACCCCGCTTTATCCATGCTTTATCCATGCTTTATCCATGCTTGATCCATGCTTTATCCGTGCTTTATCAATGTTCATCAATGCTTTATCCATGCCTTACCATGCTTTATCCATGCTTTATCCATGCTTTCTCCATGCTTTCTCCATGCTTTATTCATGCTTTATCCATGCTTTATCCACGATTTATCCATGCTTTGTCCATGCATTATCCATGCTTTATTCATGCTTTATCCATGCTTCATTAATGCTTTATCCATGCCTGCTTCATACATTGTCTTATAATTTACGGGGGCGAGGTGAGGAGAAGAGGAATTTTTTTTACAAGAAGCAAAATGACCCATTTTCAAAAAGGCTGCTTCATGTTGACAACAGCAGATAATGAAATCAGTATCAGTTTTTATTAGCATATAAAAACACACCTGAGATAGAAGCAATTAACTTTCTTAAAGACAAGAGAGCATCTCCATCTTTGAAAAGCGTGCTGGAAGGAACTTACTAGACAATGCTTCATGGGTTGGTAATGTTGCCCTTTTTAAGACAATGCTGTCACCTTGTCTGATATCAATTCAAAAGATAGTCATGGTGACACTCTGTTGATGATTAGGGATCATTTGCAGACTTTTTAATCACTCAATGTTGTGGAAAAAAGTAGTGAGAAGTTTTGGCGCTGTTCTTTCTGCTTTATTGGGACAGAAACAATCTTGGAAATTCTGGAAACGCCAAGGCCGAATATAATTTATTACTGACTGTGCAGCTTTTTTCTATGAAAAAAGGAAAAGATAGCGAAAACTACCTACCCCAACACATTCAGATGTCTCGTCGGCAGGGAAGAAAGAAGGCTTTGTAAGCTAAGGCAGCTTTGTAAATTACACATGTTGGTTATTTTTTTCCATTTTCTATTCGGCTTCGTCTAGAGGTCATTCTGATACCGGTCTATACCCGCTCCAAGGTCCTGCGACTTTTTTAACCCACTATTTTAATTTTTCAAACGATTATCGATATCAAACGCAAACGTAGCAAGCTCCGGAAAGCAATACTTTCAGTCAAGATAGGGCTTCAGTCAGTAGGTTTATACTCCAACAAAAGTGAGCAAAGTAAAATAAGAGAGGGATCTGGGATAAAGGCCGTCTCTCGAGGCTCCTCTCTTTTTTCTTCGTCCGCTTCCTTGCTTTGCACAAGGTTTCTTCACAACAGCAAGAAAACTGATACAAAGGCCTCAGCCGTATCGACATATGCGCAATAAAAAGCATTGTGGTGTGTTTATTTTGTGGAAAATTGTTGAGGTATAAAAGTATTATTTTAAGTGTAGATGAACAAATCATGGCGCTAAAAATACGTGTTGCGGTGACGGACTTTTCTTCCAGTGATGCGGTGTTCGTTAATTTTTTTGGCGGCGTTGCGGTTTTCAGAACCCCCCCTCATGTCGCCCTCTTGTGGGGCTGTTCTTTCTGCTCTATTGGGTCCTCAAGGAAGAATATAATACTCACATGCACTAAAATTGTTAGAGCTCTAGACCATGTTGTCGTTCTACTGCATGTTAGGGGCCGGTCAAAAAATGTTGGTGTGGGAGGGGGGGGGGAGGGCGGTGGGGGGGGGGGGGTCAGTAAGAGCCAGGGGTTTTATTAAGTGCCAGGCACTGGCCAAATTTACAGGCTGTGAGGATGATTTTGCCCACCTGGTTTGACCATTTAGAGGAATGTTTTTCTTATAAAGACGTTCAGTTCAAAAATATTTGCCTGCCTGTGAAAACCAGTTGCCCTCCTGCTGAAACTGTTAGTGAAACCCCTGCAGAGCAGAGAGGGGGTGGGTCATCAGCTTTTTTGCCCTTGGTAAGGGGTGGGTCATTCAGTGTTTTTTTTTCATAACCTTAATTAACCATACTGTACTCAGTTAGATCAATAAAATTAATGTGTTATTATTTGTGTGTGGGTGTGTGCATGTATGCTTGTAGGGTCATTCAGTTTTTAGCTACCCATGGGGTGGGTCATCCTATTTTATAACACAAATTGGTGCACATTTATATTTTTTTTACAATCAAAGTCTTGATGCTAATGGAACAGTTGGCCACACATATAAATTTTGTATGCATCAAGTCAATATTATTATGATATAAAATCAAAAACTTCTCATTCCTGTTTTGTGTCTTTATATAAAATGTAACTTGCAAGATGTGAATCTGTACGAAAAGGAAGAAGTCTAACAGAATGAGCAAGCAGGAGTCCCAGTGCAGAAATTTTCCGACTGACTATGCTCTTTCGCCATGTTAGTCTCCCAGGACACCAACTGGCCAACTTGTGTCTACATGCTATTTATCCACAAGGGTACGGGACTTATGTTCGTGGATCTGAGACTCACACTCAAAGTCTGCTGGCAACCTCGTTCCCAGGGTCTCTGATCTTCCCAGCCCCTGGAGTGATATGAGAGACCCTGGGTACTAGGTTGGTTTGTTGGCTGTGTGAGTCCCAGGACTCACTACAACCTTTCTCTAGATGGATCACTATTCCATGGGAAGCGAGGCCAGAGGTGGAGAATGCAAGGGGTTGTTGTCAAGTTTTTTGTGCAGTTTACAGACATGACTTGAAAGTTGCAAGAGCAAAGGAAAACAATATTATTTTTAGATCCTTTAGTATTATTGTAAAGAAATATGTCTAAAATCTAAAATTTCACCACAAGTTAATACACAAACATTTATGTGACTTTGTTGGATTATGCAACCAAAAATATCATGTTTTATAGCGGGTGGGTCATGTAATTTTTCACCTTCATTGAGGGGTGGGTCACTCTGTTTTGTGCCAAATGGTAGGGGTGGGTCAAGTGTTTTCTATTCAGCACATTTTCAAATGCTCTAACCCACCTTAGATTTTATTTAATAATCCTCTTCATTTTATTTTATTTTCCTCTTCATTTTCATGTTTTGTATTGATATATAACTTAAACTATTTTAGACTTCCTTCATAGCATAGAAATAGCATTTTTCCTCTTCTTTTTTTTTCTTCTTGTGTGTGCATTTGTGCTCAAGTTTTCTTGCTGACCTGTATTTTCTTTCTATTGAATGCTGATGTCAACTGGCTGCCTGGCTCCGCTAGCCCCTATGGTTATTCCAGGCAGCTAGTACTCTAATTTTTACTTTTCATATTTTCATTGAAATTGTAATTTTTTCTTTAGCAAGAGTGAGTGTAAATAAAGATTGATTATTATTTATTATTTAAACCATTTCTTTGTTCCTAGGTAGGTTGTATTTATACCCCATTTTTATTTACATCTTTTTATTGTTAATTGTAATGGTCGTTTTGAATTCTATTTTTAATAAAGGCCATTATTAAATAAAGACCACGTTAAGTAATTTTCTGCCCAAATATCATACCCTGATGCCCTTCTGATAAAAAACCTCACTCAAACCCCTGCTTGAAGTCATGTCAATTCCTATCCACTTTAATGAAGCATGTAGCCATGTAATGAGATCTCTCCTTCTCATCAGAAACAAATGGAGATACAGCTTCACCATGTTCTTCAGATTACACAAAAGCAGACAGTGACAGAAAAGGAGATTTAGCAACAGCTGGACCAAAAGGTTTGTGTTTCTTTCTGTTCAATACATGCTGACTTTGTAATGATGTGTGCAGTGATCTTGGTGCAGAAGAGCAACAAAGCTGTTTAGGGGGGTGCTTGATTGACCTTGTTCTGGAATAAGAGTATATTCCAGATTATTCCAGAGTAGCCATTCTGATGTTAAATACCTCAATAAAACCCCTTAAACAATAATTCAATTTCTGGAATAATTTAATACTTGGATGGATTCTCCTTCAGTGATGCACTAAGCTGTTTTCTTCTGTATAAAGGTTAGCAAAGGCTTAAACCTAGACCATTTGTGAGTACATGTATCAAACTCTATTAGTGGATCACAAAATTAAAATCAATAATGTATATTGATGTAGGTTTAATTGGTCTGCATCAGATTTGCTTGAGGGCTTTCCGATATAAATTTCTTTTGATTGTCTGTACTGGGGTAACAACACGTGTAAAGCTCAGGCACCTAACTACCTCTTTTTCTACTGCAACTGTGTATATTTTTCTAGTATGACAGAGAAATCATGTAAATATTGACTTTTTGATGTCACTAAAAATACTACTTCCAGTGTTGCAATCACAGATAGAGATTCTCTAAGATTTTTTTTGCCTACTTACTGTTGATTTAGAAAATCAATAACACGACAGCAAGCGGGGTTGTAGCACAAGCAGTAATGAACTTTAACATTGCAACTCTGATGAAGGTGGACAGAAGCCATTGAAAATTTAGAACTGAAAAGAAAATTAACAGATCGGAAAAAAATTCTTAGAGATTGAATTTTTGAATGACTGATTTCTTTTTTTGTATTTCCTTTCATCAATGAGTTCGTTTACATCATTTCGTTATGCCCATTGTTACATGTGGTGCTGTAATAATAGCAGATACAGCATTTGAATTCTCCTCAATTCTCCAGTACGTTTCCTGTCTTAAAAATTTCATTATCACCTTCGGGAAATGCTTTGTTAGCTTCTATTGTTCATATTCAAGACTTTTTGGAGACTTTCATGTGACAATCTTCTCAATATGAATTATTTCTGCCGTCAGACATGCTTACCTTACTAGCTTCGAGATAATACAGCATTCCCTGTTGTATTCTTCCTCTGGGTGACATTTTAAAAGATGTTAAAAGATTTGTCCAGGATCGATTAGCATTTTGGCTTTTAAGCATCATATAGCTTAAAAGATTTTGATTTTAGCATCGTTGCTTTTAAGATTTCGATGTCCATATTTCCCGGCTAAAATACTTTCCATTTTTTGACTCCACAAAGTTATCCACAAAGGTATCTTTGTATAAAGCTTGAATGAAAACCATTATCATGCTGTGTTACTCTATGAACACCTGCCAAATGTGACTTTAAGACTAGACTCTGGGAGAAAAACAATACTTGGTCCTTGAAAAGGGAGCAATTTTCTGAGTGAACCCTGTCTTGGATCATTGATCCTGATCTGGATCATTCCAAAAGAATATTGCGTCCCTTTTATCAAATGAAGCAGCCACCATTTTTATTTGTTGCTTTACAAAAGGCTGCAATTTGAATAGGCAGTATCATCATTATTCCGGATTGTTTCAATATTCAGCTCTCCTGTAAGATTCTTCCGAAAATTAGAAGTAGATTGAGAAAACTTCCAAGTAGCTTATGAAGGTGAGTGGACGTCATATCCAGTGCTCTTATGTCCAGGATTGAGCGCAAGTATTGTTTCATTAGTAATTCATATTTGGCAGGGTTATTTGACATTTTCATATTACTTCATATTTTACAGAATTGTGTGTGTTTTGGAAAAAAGCCCTCACCACCCCCCACCCCCCGTCTTGCTCAAGGTCTGGATCCGCCACTGATGTGTGCAAAGCGTCTTTATACCTTCATTTATACAATGCTAATCTTAAATTTAGAAAATTTAAGCGCTGGTATAATAAAATGTGAAATGACCACAAAGAAAAGAGTTAAAAAACCAACAAGAAATTAACCACAAATCTGAACACCGGATAACGATTACAGATGTCATGCACCATATGGGGCACCCGCTGTATACCCGGATGTTTGGAATACGTTCCGTTTATACCAGAATTGGGATGATACATGTAGTAGCTGAATCATATAGACAAACAGACACGGCGTAATTCCTTTACTTTTATTCCAGAATGAGGTCAATCAAAAATGAAATGCACACTAAGTACGGTTGTTGGGAATGAGCGCAAAATTGTCCTGGCGATCATTTCCTTTACGTAGGCTGTAGATAGCAGTAGTCTACATGAATGGCAAACTATAATAATGTTGTCCCTAAATTTGAACTTAACTTGTTCTTCGGAACAATATGCTAAATAAATAATTACAGTGCAGTGTAATGCTACTTAATACAGTTACATACTTAAGGCATTTTCTAATTTTATTTTTCCCGTAGCTGTTAAATTTCTTGCATGATCATTGGCTGATTTTTATTGTCAATTTACAATATATTCATGCTTTCCCTAGTCTAGTCCCTGAACTCTCTGTTAATTTCTACTCTCTACTGAACCCTGGTTCAAGAGGAGAGATTCAATGATACCTTGCGTGCATATGTTCAGAATGCCACCATTAGGCCCCTGAAAAATAGGAATTAATATAGAAGCGTGGAGCTAGTAAGATTTGTTGACATAATAGGGGGTCAGCAATAGGTGTTTTTCTGTGGTGAACCATATTTAAGCTTAGTCATCATGTCTCGTTACGCCTAGTCTCGATTTCCGCCATTCTCTCGGGTCTGGTCCCCGAGTGTCCTCCCCAAGGGGGAAGAGCCCGGGTTCCTTTCCCGAACAGCAACTGGTAATCGAGGCTACACATCAGGAGGAGCCCGAGAAGCGTTTTCGGGTACTGAACAAATCCTCATGCAAAAGTGGTGGACTTGTTTATTGAAAATTTTAAACGTGCATATATCACATAATCATACCTTGATTTAGGCCTGGCATGGTTTTTACACGCGTTTTCATTCTTGCACGCATAGCAACTATTTTTTGGCATGCCATCTCTCGAAAATTTAAGCACAAATGATTTCTCTACCGTGGAACTCAAATTTAGTCAGGAAAGATGGATTTATTTGACATCAAACTAAAGTTGAGAGTATCAAGAAGTCATGCCGTGAGAGTTAAAGCGACTGTTTTGAATGCGGACCAATTCAACCTGAAGTCACTAATCAGACTATTGAGAGCTGATTGACTGCACTCAAGTCGTTTGAATTATATATCCCGTAAATTGGGAAACATGCAATGTCCCCAAGAAAAATTGTCTATTTCACAGTTTAACTGGTGTTTCAGCCGTTTAAATAGCATCTGTTTTCCGCCATACACGTAACATGAATACGGGTGTAATCAGCAAAAATTTAGTTGCAACCCTAGAAAGCGCTAGAAAACGTCATCTTGACATTATTATCAAGTAAGAAATGAAAAAAAAAAAAAATGGTGAGGTTGGTTTTTTTATATAAATTATCTACAAGTGAGGTATGAATTTTAAACAGAGTTATATTAGTGATATTATCTGATATTTTGTAACTACCATCTAGATCCGTCTTTGAAAGGCAAGTATCAAAATGAAGAGAACTTACTACACTCTGCTTCAAAGAGTGGTAATGTCGCCATTATCGAAACAATGCTGTCACGTGGTCTTGATGTCAATTCAAAAGATAGTGATAGTAACACTCCCTTGATGATCGCGGCTTTCACTGGCAAGATGGAGGCCGTAAACTATCTTTTAGACAAGGGAGCAGATGCGTCTTTGAAAGACCAGTATGGAAGGAACTTACTGCACAAGGCTTCTCAAGGTGGTAATGTCGCCATCATCGAGACAATGCTGTCACGTGGTTTTGATATCAATTCAAAAGATGGTCAAGGTAACACTCCCTTGATGCTCGCGGCTGTGTTTGGCAAGATGGAGGCCGTAAACTATCTTTTAGACAAGGGAGCAGATGCGTCTTTGAAAGGCCAGTATGGAAGGAACTTACTGCACAACGCTTCCGAAGGTGGTAATGTCGCCATCATCGAGACAATGCTGTCACGTGGTTTTGATATCAATTCAAAAGATGGTCAAGGTAACACTCCCTTGATGCTCGCGGCTGTGTTTGGCAAGATGGAGGCCGTAAACTATCTTTTAGACAAGGGAGCAGATGCGTCTTTGAAAGGCCAGTATGGGTGCAACTTACTGCACAAGGCTTCCGAAGGTGGTAATGTCGCCATCATCGAAACAATGCTGTCACGCGGTTTTGATATCAATTCAAAAGACAGTGATGGTAACACTCCGTTGATGGTCGCGGCTTTCGCTGGCAAGATGGAGGCCGTAAACTATCTTTTAGACAAGGGAGCAGATGCGTCTTTGAAAGACCAGTATGGAAGGAACTCACTGCACACGGCTTCCCAAGGTGGTAATGTCGCCATCATCGAGACAATGCTGTCACGTGGTTTTGATATCAATTCAAAAGATGGTCAAGGTAACACTCCCTTGATGATCGCGGCTTTCACTGGCAAGATGGAGGCCGTAAACTATCTTTTAGACAAGGGAGCAGATGCGTCTTTGAAAGGCCAGTATGGGTGCAACTTACTGCACAAGGCTTCCGAAGGTGGTAATGTCGCCATCATCGAAACAATGCTGTCACGCGGTTTTGATATCAATTCAAAAGACAGTGATGGTGACACTCCGTTGATGGTCGCGGCTTTCGCTGGCAAGATGGACGCCGTACACTATCTTTTAGACAAGGGAGCAGATGCGTCTTTGAAAGGCCAGTATGGAAGGAACTCACTGCACACGGCTTCCCAAGGTGGTAATGTCGCCATCATCGAGACAATGCTGTCACGTGGTTTTGATATCAATTCAAAAGATGGTCAAGGTAACACTCCCTTGATGCTCGCGGCTGTGTTTGGCAAGATGGAGGCCGTAAACTATCTTTTAGACAAGGGAGCAGATGCGTCTTTGAAAGGCCAGTATGGAAGGAACTCACTGCACACGGCTTCCCAAGGTGGTAATGTCGCCATCATCGAGACAATGCTGTCACGTGGTTTTGATATCAATTCAAAAGATGGTCAAGGTAACACTCCCTTGATGCTCGCGGCTGTGTTTGGCAAGATGGAGGCCGTAAACTATCTTTTAGACAAGGGAGCAGATGCGTCTTTGAAAGGCCAGTATGGAAGGAACTTACTGCACAACGCTTCCTATGATGGTAATGTCGCCATCATCGAGACAATGCTGTCACGTGGTTTTGATATCAATTCAAAAGATGGTCAAGGTGACACTCCCTTGATGCTCGCGGCTGTGTTTGGCAAGATGGAGGCCGTAAAGTATCTTTTAGACAAAGGAGCAGATGCGTCTTTGAAAGGCCAGTATGGGTGCAACTTACTGCACAACGCTTCCCAAGGTGGTAATGTCGCCATCATCGAAACAATGCTGTCACGCGGTTTTGATATCAATTCAAAAGACAGTGATGGTGACACTCCGTTGATGGTCGCGGCTTTCGCTGGCAAGATGGAGGCCGTACACTATCTTTTAGACAAGGGAGCAGATGCGTCTTTGAAAGACCAGTATGGGTGGAACTTACTGCACAAGGCTTCCTATGGTGGTAATGTCGCCATCATCGAGACAATGCTGTCACGTGGTTTTGATATCAATTCAAAAGATAGTAATGGTAACACTCCCTTGATGATCGCGGCTTTCACTGGCAAGATGGAGGCCGTAAACTATATTTTAGACAAGGGAGCAGATGCGTCTTTGAAAGGCCAGTATGGAAGGAAGTTACTGCACAACGCTTCCGAAGGTGGTAATGTCGCCATCATCGAGACAATGCTGTCACGTGGTTTTGATATCAATTCAAAAGATGGTCAAGGTAACACTCCCTTGATGATCGCGGCTTTCACTGGCAAGATGGAGGCCGTAAACTATCTTTTAGACAAGGGAGCAGATGCGTCTTTGAAAGGCCAGTATGGGTGCAACTTACTGCACAAGGCTTCCGAAGGTGGTAATGTCGCCATCATCGAAACAATGCTGTCACGCGGTTTTGATATCAATTCAAAAGACAGTGATGGTGACACTCCGTTGATGGTCGCGGCTTTCGCTGGCAAGATGGAGGCCGTAAACTATCTTTTAGACAAGGGAGCAGATGCGTCTTTGAAAGGCCAGTATGGAAGGAACTCACTGCACACGGCTTCCCAAGGTGGTAATGTCGCCATCATCGAGACAATGCTGTCACGTGGTTTTGATATCAATTCAAAAGATGGTCAAGGTAACACTCCCTTGATGCTCGCGGCTGTGTTTGGCAAGATGGAGGCCGTAAACTATCTTTTAGACAAGGGAGCAGATGCGTCTTTGAAAGGGCGATATGGAAGGAACTTACTGCACGGGGCTTCCCAAGGTGGTAATGTCGCCATCATCGAAACAATGCTGTCACGCGGTTTTGATATCAATTCAAAAGACAGTGATGGTGACACTCCGTTGATGGTCGCGGCTTTCGCTGGCAAGATGGAGGCCGTAAACTATCTTTTAGACAAGGGAGCAGATGCGTCTTTGAAAGGCCAGTATGGGTGGAACTTACTGCACAAGGCTTCCTATGGTGGTAATGTCGCCATCATCGAGACAATGCTGTCACGTGGTTTTGATATCAATTCAAAAGATAGCGATGGTGAAACTCCATTGAGGATCGCGACAGCTTATGGTGAAGCTGAAGCTGTGAAGTATCTACTCAGCAGGGGAGCACTTTAGTCTTCTACTTCATATTTATATTGTCGTCATTTTTAAGACGGCACATTAGCAGCTAGTGTTTTCATGCTCAATGTTATGATAAAATTAGCGAGAAATTTTTGTAACTTGTGTAGAATTTGAACTCACATATTTAGGGTTATGAAGAGTTTTGCTCCGATAGCTGTATTTGCTTCTCAGGGAGAAATAGAACAGTGAATTCGTTATTTACTGCAATGGAACATTCAAAGTCACGCAACAATGATTTCAGGATATATTGTTTTTCTGTGTTGACAGAGAGCAGAGGAACTAGGAATCTACAACATTAAGTATAGGTTCTCATGAATTTCCCTATAGTTAAACATATCAATTTCAATGTTATTAATTTCAAATTCCCATAGCATATCGCAAGGTATCAGTGTATTTAGTTTGTAGAATGAAGTAGTAGTTGACAGTATCTTAATTCCATAGCGCACAGTTGATTTTCACGGTAGTTTCTGTAATCTGTCAGTTAACAATTATCCTGTAAAATAACCTGGAATACTGTATGGTACTTCACCGACGAGGCTGTTAGCTCAGTGAGTTAATTAACTAAGACTATATTCTGCAAGATTGAGCGAGAAGACTTTTTTTATTACACAACAAACTGTCAAGGAGACGCATTTTTACAATAGATGGCGGACAATTCTTGGCAACTTGTATATCATAGGAAGCTATAGGATATATAACTGAAGGGTGACTTAAAGTACTGGCAAATAAGCCCAAGTAATTCCTTGTAAGCGTTAGCTCTAGAGAGGAAATGAATACCACTTGAAGCAAAGGAAAATTCCTTGACATTAGCGGGGCTCTAAATTAAATCAGCGTTGCTCTGCCGACTGAGTTACAAGGCCAGACAGTGGTGGTTGGTACCCATTCCCATAGCCTAGAATTAATTCAATCTCTACTTTCCAGCTTGTTGTATAAGCGCAACATTGCATTCATAATTATACCCTACCCTGAGGTTGCACTTTTGTATTTTAACAGAAAATGGCCTCGATCGGTTTTTTTTCTCCAAAAACACTTAAAGACCTGAGGTTACATGAAAGTCAAGTTTCAAATTTAGAAACAGCTAGAGCTTGATATGTTAGGAAAAATAAGGCCATGACAGAAAAAAACAATTCGTGTAAAAAGTAGGCTATCCATGACAGTGCGGTGCTTTTTTATTCTTTATTTAACCGTGTATATGGATATACATGAAATTATTAATTGTGACGTCTTTTAATAGATATATTTACCTGAACAGAGTTTCCGTAGATTTGTTAATGTTTAATCAACATGTTAGTAGATTTATATTTTTTTAAAACGGAGTTTAATTTAGTATATTCCTTTTTTACCAGAGTTTTAGTATATTTGTATTTTTTACACAAAGTATTTGTATTTGTATTTTTTAATGGATGTTATAGCAGACTGATTTGTATGTTTGTAAAACAGGTGAAAGTTTTAACGCGAAAAAAATTAGTGACCTCAAAGTTGTTGGCGAAGACTTTCTTTTGTTTGTCATTACAACAGTAGTGTAGGATGGTCCTATAACATGCTTATAGCACGCTAAGTAAGCTCGTATTTTATAAGCATTATCACGTTGCTATGGCACTGTATTTATAACTCCTTAGGGTCCTTAAGTGTAATATAATGGTGGTGTTCAAGACTTCACTTAGTATGTCACCACTTAGACTGCAAAACAGTCGTTTTCTGACGTTTTCGGAAGGCGCGAAGCGCCATAAGGGCGATCCTCGCGTGTGAAGGGCGCGAGCCTCCACGCCCGTAGGGCGTTCCCGCGTTCGCAAAAAATACGGCTGTTTTGCAGTCAAGTCACCACTATAACACTGATCTTTCAATGCAATAACTTAGTACTTAACTGCACTAGGACTCAGGAGTACCAGTAGTTCATAGACTGTGACCATCCGTTGGTAAAATTAGCTGCGAAAAGAACTGGGTTTTTTTTTTGAGATTTTATTAGTAGTTAACTTGACATTGACATTTACAGTTCAAAGTACGCAGTAATTAAATAGTGTACATTTATGTACTTTAAAGTTTGTAATTTTCAGCTACATATTGACAATAATTTACTTAAGGAGACGCTACGGATTAGTAAAAATATGCACACTAATAAGTTAACAAAGGCAAGGTAAAAGGAAACCACAGGAATAGGAAGAAAAACAAAGGAAAAAGTTAACAAAATATTTCCATGTTATATTAAACATTGTAATTTTATTTACAATAGCAATTTCTCGCGGTATATTAACTTTTTTTTCGTTTAGAAGTGCTAGGAAGTAGCTAAAGTAGACCAAGTTTTTTCATGCAAGCAGCTATTTTGCAGTAATTTGCGTATTATTCAGACTGTATGTGTTCCATAGTCTCAAGATTCCGTATAAGACCATGCTATTTGATAAAGTGACGGCTTCCTTAGTTTTACTAACCCGCTAGTTTTGAAATGCGCTCCAAATGGATGACATTAAAAACCAGTGTAAACACGTGATCGATGGAGCCTGTCAGTCAAACCTTGAGGGCTTACATTATGATCACGTGTTTTGACTCTAAAGAGACTAACATTAGTTGGAATATAAGAATGTTGTGAGAATCTTGTATTGAAATATTGTTATTTTTGTGTCATTCTTTATTTTGAATGGTAGTTCATAAACTCACTGAATGTTTTCCTGACTGAACCACGTTTTAAGATTGCTCTCTGCGGTGGGGGGTGAAAAGATATTTTTAACAGACTATACATTTTGGTGGAAATTGTGTTTGCGCTATTTTTGTTTTTGTCGTTGAAAGTTTGCAAAGAAAAAGTTTCTTTTTATTGCTCAATTTGATGTGGTTGGGATAGACTTGATTAATCCAAAATGGAGGGTGAAAGGGGTTTTAAGTTGAAATTGTTTTGAAAATTGATTAATAATGGTAATAGGACTGAGTGGAGTCCAATTCGGTCTGTAATCATACGAGTGATTAACAAAATCGGACGACCCGCGAAGCTGGAGTCCTTTAAATATCTTTAATAAGTATACTCCTGAAACAATGGAACTATACTAGGAGTTGAAAATAACATAATAAAAGCACGTAATATATACAGTAAAAATTATAAGTTAGTAAAAGATAAAATAAATCAGATTAAGTATAATCTCGTCGAGATAAGTTAAGACGTCTGAATATACATTATACAAAAGATTTAATGGCTGCAACAGCAATAGTCTTAAAATTATTTATATTAACATCTTCATAAATAGGTAAATTGTCCATGCTACTATTGTCCTTGGATAAAAGGAAAACTTATAGACATCATTTGATACACGGATTTGTTGGAAAGGACGACTGTTCGGTAATCTGGAGCGTATTTCGGTTAACTACGAGTATGATTACAGACTGAATTGGACGACACGATGTCCTGTTACCAATTAATCAAAACTATGACAAAATTCGAGAAACGAACAAACCATCGATTGAACGCTGAACGATTTTAAAACGTCGTTATGAATGCTGAAAAACCCAGCAGTTTACTGAACAAAGTGCACCACAACAGCGCGCGCAAAATGACGCGTACTGTCCAATTACAAGCATGACGCGTACACTGTCCAATTAATGCTCAAACCGGCCGGCTTATAGCCAATCACGTTCGAGAATTTTGTTATAGTTTTGATTAAAGGAAAAAACACCGTTGTTATTAAGGAGGTCTTTTAACACGTGTTGTGTTGCATTCAAACCAATACTTGCAGAAGAGTGGGGAGAGTGGTAATCTCGAAAGGCGTATTTTGAACTTTGCCACTGTCTCAACACTTCGCGATAGAAAACTGGGAGGTTGATAATTTGCAGGGAATTGATATCGTGGCTGCAGTATGTCAGAAAATAACAGTCCTCCTAGAATCTGCAGAGTAACCTCTGTAGCTACCATTGCGCACGTTGTGCGGACCTGTGTATGACGTAACGTGTTTGCTTCACGTGCTATGAAGCATGTGGGTTGTCTTTGATTTGCGATCCGCCATGTTGTTGTTTTTGAAGAACATTGGACATTTGTACTTGGAACGAAACAGTCGGTAAGGGTTGCATTCGTATAATTTCGCTCTTTTGGTTCCCGTACTTAGTTACTTCCTTTTGATGTTTGTAGAAAACCTGGACTAGATGAACCTAAATCGCTAAAATTGGGCTGATCGAAATGCTTGTCGCAGTACTGTAGCTCGTGGATGTTTGGATTTACAAGTGGATTTATTAAAGTTAAACTAAAGGTTCTGAGTTTTCGACGTTTATTTACATGCAACATAATACGTAGCACCTGGGCTTCGTAACAACCTCAGGTATGATATTCCAGGATGCTTCAGTTCTGGTTGCAAACGCTGAATCCAAGCAAAGTCTTTGATCAGTCCTTTGATCATAGTATAATGGTTCCATCAATTCCAAGCCCGCTAATTCCCCCCCTCCTCCCCCCCCCTCCCCGCGGCGTTTGACAGATTTTAGGTCCCCACCATGGTCATTTGCTCGCAAAGGGCTGCCCAGGGGCGGGACATTTGACAATTTAGTCAAATACAAAGAATTATAAATCGGTACTCTTTAAAAACGAAAGCCAGGTTATGACAAACCTAAAATCTTACATAGATAAAGGCAAATAGTTGGCAAAAGGGTAAAGGGCCATTTAGGCAGTATTTAGTACAAACTTTGTTGCGATTTCATTTAGTTTGTCATCATTGAAATTGTTCAAAATGTACTACTTTCTTGTAATTAGTTATTTGGCAATCGCTCATGCGTATATTTTTACGGATTTCTTTTGTACAGGGTGAAGTTACTTCGTTTCCAGAAAGGGTATTATGATCGTTCCTAATCAGCTTAGTAATGATTTGCATTTTTTATTCTTTTGATTATTTGCAAAATTGGCTTGTCAGTGAAGTCGCGTGATTAGCTCACATCACTAAGCAACAGGAGACTTGCAGAGTTATTCACCACGCAAGCAGAGGCCAAGATAGCTGAATATCGGCCAAATTCTATTTTGCCACTTTTCTAGGCCCACTGAGAAGCAACTGAATGGGTGTCCATAATAATGCAAAGATAAGAATATTCAGTCATCCAGCAGCTGAACAAGCTTGGTGAATAAAGGATTCACTATATGGTGGGACGAGTACCATTCTTCTTGCAGGACTCAGTGGACAATCTACACTGACCAGACAACACCATTTTGCCCACTCACGTAGCTGTAATGATATTCATTTTGCTCACCCATAGAGCCAGCCATCTAGTAAATATGGGTTATTGACCAAGTGTGAGGTCAAGATGGTTGGATATTGGCCAAGTTCTGTTTTTGCGTGTTTATGGACCTCGACTCCGTCTCGGTCCATAAACACGCAAAAAAAAGAACGAGGCCAATATCCAGCCATCTTGGACGAACAAGCTTGCTCAATAAAGGATTTATTATATGGCTTTCGGGGAAACTTTTCTCGCGGGACACAGCGGGTAGTCCCGAGCGGGCAAGATAGCTCCATCTTGCCCGCTCGGGTAGCCAATCACAGCGCAGGATTTGATTCATCTTGCCCGCTCACGGAGCTAGCCATATAATAAGAGCAGTTAGACGTCACATTGCCAGATTTCATATCGTGAGGGACTGGGTACGAGTCTGTAAATTATGGGATTAGCAACTATTGATCCGCATAGTCATAAAGTGCAGACCAAGCTTTACAAAATCCCTACGTTTGGTGTAAATAGACCCAATAGTAAGCAAGATACAGCCACTTGAAAATGCTGAAATTTACAAAGAAATGTAAGGCCATCCGGACGCTGTCCGAACAGCGTCCCGATGGCCATACATTTCTTTGTTAATTTTGACGTTTTTAAATGGCTGTATCTCAGTAAAACTAGCCTGATAAACACCAAACTTGGGGATTTTGTGAATCTCGGTGTGTTCTTTCTGACTATGTAGATCAATAGTTTCTTATCCCATAATTTACAGACTTGTACCTAGTCCTTCACGGTATGAAATTAGGCAGTAGCAAGGTAAATGGGGGAATAGCATCTCTTCGGTTGCCCCCCGGAATGAAAAAAATTCCCTGCCTTTGCACTGACAATAAAAAAAATTTCAGGTCGTGCAGAGGGGGTGGGGGGTCTCAAGGCCAAAATTCCTAGAGGGAAGTATGAAGCTGAACTGGAATAATTTTCCAGATTTGGGAAAAGGAGCGGGGGGGGGGGGGGGAGTCACACCAAAAACCCTTCCATAGGGGTATGGATATTTTCGGTAACAATAAACAGATTAGAAGACAACAAAATCGCTTTTCATAACTTTCAGTGACCACAATAAAATGGTTTTTGTTGATAATGTTATCAATGTTTTTTCCAAAAATCTGTTGCCACTTTAATTGTAACCACCTCTAAAATTTAAGTCCACTGCTTGCATGTGGCCAATCTCGCCAGTTTGGTTGATTCTAAGACACTGGCCATGGCAAAATAATGTCTGCATCAATTCCAAGCTCATCCCCTTCACCTCCCACTAGGAAAATGCCCCCTGGTTAGTTAGCTAATTACCAAAAAATTCTCCATGGTGGGGCCTGGGAAACAGTGCAGGTTCCAATCCTATGGGACAAGATCAAGATTTATCATGGAAACATTAATGGGATCGTAAAGAGTACATGTTTTTCTTTTTGCAAGCAGTGAACTTCTGGAAAGTCAATTGTAGTATATTAGGACAGCGGTTGTACATTTGTACATGAAAAGTATACATCCAGGGTAATACGAGCACCGGAAGATGGTGTTGAAACCTGTACTGCGTGTGCTGTTGTCTTTTGCCTTCGTGGCTGCCTTTTGTGGCAATAAATAATGCAACAACTGGCATTCAATTCCATCAGTCATGGGCGTTATGTCCACATTCCTACCAGTGATAAAGACTCTTTGGTTTTGTAGACATAGTCAGCAGGCAAACTTGCACAACCTGATCTCAATTAAATAATCTAATTGAATAATGACAGCAGCCAAGTGCTAATGAATTGGCTGTTTTGTCCCACAAAGCTATCAAATTTAAGCTTCTTTCTCTGCCATCTTCGGTTTGCATGTGGAAGCAACATTGCTAATTTGTGCACATGTGGGGAACTCAAATAAGGATTATCAACTCAGTTTTCATGCCTTGTCAACGAGAAAGTATCAAAATTCAAGTCAAGCACCAGCCAGCTGATTGACAAATAAAAGGCTTGTTACTGAAACTGATTGCATGTCCTCGGTAAATTCATCAACAAAATGTTGATCTTGTAAAAATAGTTATTGGAAGAACAAGAGATCATCAGACCCAATCAAGTACACAATTTATAATACCACAAATAATGATACTAGAAACTAGTGGTAACTTGTCAGGTATCTACTCTAGGAAGCCAGGCCAGAAGCAAACAAGCAAATATAATTCCTATGACAATATTGACTAAATAATATAGAAGACGAGAACGCTGCTTCTGTCTTCCCTGGCCATTCTTTTTGAAATGTTCTGTTACTCCATCAAGTGTATATTTCTGTGGATTGTAACCAATATCATCACAGGTTTTCTTCATACTAAAGTAATGTGTTACTCCTGATTTGTAAACCTAATCAAAAGTAGAAAGAAAGTTTAAATAGTGATGAGAAAAAAACATTGTCAGAATATTTTGTTGAACAAAGCTAGACAAGAGTAAGTCTCCGAAATAATCTACGATTCAAAATTATCCTAAATGACTGTTGATTATGTAAGCTTATATCAGAAAGTGTAAGTTGGGTTCTCTTTTGTGGATGCTGTGAAAAGAAGGTGAAAATATCCACTTGGGTCAAAATAGCCCACAGTACTGGAGCTGATGCTTATTTCCTTAAGGATGAGGAGATTAAGAGTAATGCTACCTCCCCCTGAATAAGATGCTAGTCTATCACAGGACTGAGTAACTCCACCCACCCATCTCCCCCTGGCATTTTGCCAAGTTGTCCAAACAATTTACTGGTACCCTTAACAGACAGATGCTAGACTAGTCCACTAATCATTAGGCCACTGTGCCACCCATCAACAAAAGAATTTCTTGAAAGGGACAGGGGTTTTCCCTACATTCTGATTTTCACACCAAAAAAATTTTTAGTCATTACGTACTTGTCAAAAGAATACAAATATTAAGATATTTTATGCAGCAATTTATTTACCTCTGCTCTTGTAAGGAATGGTTGAAAGTTATAAATATATTTTCCTACCACTGAGTGAACCAACTCTGTTAGGAATGCTAGAAAAAGAAAAAGAAATCAATGATTACAACTTCTAGCGTAACAGTTACTTTATTAACAGACCACCCAACACTCATTGACCAGTTAGCAAGAGTTTTGACTAAAACATTAAAACCTGTTTCTGGAAGTCATTATTCACGAAGATTATTTTTGTCTCTTGCTTGTTTGATGTGCCATCCAAGTCAAGTAAATTATCCTGCTCCTATGACCATAAATTGAACTGTTAGGATTGATCTGATTACAAACAAACTCATTTATTAAGTGTTTGGTTCAAAAGTCTTAGAAGGTCTCAACTGCACTGTAAAAACAATACCAAAAAGTGATCTTCAAAAATATTCTTCTGCAAACTTAGCAGCCTTTGGGGCTTGTTACTTACCGGGGGGGGGGGGTGGTCATTACTTTCAAAGGGTCATAACTTTCAGGGAGAAAAAATGTTATATAAGGTTGGTATGACCGGACTCTTCTTCCAGTTTAAATCTATATTGCTGCCACATGGGTGAGCTGTTCATGTTTAGACCATGTTGTCAGTGGTCAACAGGAAAGCTAGCTAGACACCATTAACTGTTTCAAGAGAAAATTAGATTTTATGTTGGCTGTTTGTACTTCACTACGCACAGCCATGTTGGTCATCTGTAACAATATCTCAGTGCGCTTTTAATACACTCCTGCTAAAAATAATAACAATTTGGATCAAAGTTTCCTATATTACGTTCATGTTACTTGTTAACACGGCACAACATTCACTGAACTGGCACAAATTGACATTTCACAACACTTTGTGGAATAAGCGACCCTTCCCTTGTTGGAGAGCACTTTATATCAAGTTAACGCATGTAACTATCACCTGACTATTGATTGGAAATTAAAATAAACATTCTATTGAACCTGGGTCTCACTATTTTCCGAGAAGTGGGGTGATTAGGGGCAGGCTTGTTACTTTTGGAAGGCTCGCTATTTTTGGCAAGTCGCTACTTTTGGAAGTTTACAGTACTCTTAACATACCGAAAAGTTATTTGCTATGAACTAATTTAACAGACCATTGGACAGATATTGACAAGTCAACCAGTGTAGTGGTCTGAATGGAATCGAACTTACCAACCAAATAGACCAGAGTAATTGGTACCTTTAACTTGGGCATGGTGTATCCCAGACCTTCAGTCTACCAAGACAAAACAAAGCAAGGTGCTATCAGTGAACATGTTATAGGTTACCAAGAGTCAGGGTTAACTAAGTCTTGTAATACTTTTTTTGCTAATTAACATGCACTCTTTGGCTTTCAGTACTGTATGTATCCTGTCTTTAGTCTTTAACTAATCAAGCTTACTTGGGAGCCACCATGCCTCCTCCTTAAGAAAGAAAACTTTCATTAAATATCATCTTGACATACACACAGTCAAACATTAAACACACTAGCTGTAACTTACTAAAGGTCTGAAGAACTCGAAACTTGTCAGATATAAAATATGCTTCTCCTGCCCAGAAGATCATTTGAATAAAAAAAAACAAATTAATAACAATTATGATAATAATTTTAATGACACAAAGTTTGTCTTCACATAATCATTATAAATCATATTGATAAAAGTCAACTTAGGAAGGATGGATAATAGCACGCCTCTTAACTGACTGCATTAATTACTTCAAAAACTGGCGCTTCAGACATGATGGTGTTTACGATCCATTGGATTGAAAATTTACAAGAACAGCTTACACAAGCAGAGTGCAGCCTTTGTGTGACATACAAATATGCCATGCAAGAAAAACTTGCTCAGTGAAAAATAGCATCTAAATACATAACAGTGTCACAGTTGTATTAAGGGACTGTAAATCTCCATGCTTTATAATCTGATACAAACAGGATTGAGTCCCTGTTAAAGGATTACATCTGCCTCTCTTTTGATAGCAATTTTGGAACTAGGTCCTTGCATCACCAACAGAATTTTATCTCAAGCCCTGTTGTTTATTGTTATTTCATTTGCCTCTCTGTTGCTGTTTTGATGCTGTGTCATTATGTCAGAATATTACCCACAGGTCCCTATATTACATGTATTTGCTTGATATTGTACAGACTCACACAAATTTAATGCGTTTCTTTAGATTATACTCACAGCTGTTGAATTAGCTTCCATGAGAGCTTTTCCTCCCAAAATATGAGCTTCAACCAAACTATTAACATGTACAAAGTCAACAACAGCACCATCCTGACCAAATGTGAAGACAAAAAGTCCTCTCTCAATGTATGACTGGAAATGTAAGAAAAGCAACAGCATATTACCGGGATGTTATTAAACAAAAACGTTCTGCAATGGGCAGATTTTGACTCTTTTTTTTTTTATCGAAGGATTTAAAGTTATCAATTATATGAAATACAATGGAAACCCTCTCAAAACACATGCTTATTGAGTTATTTTTTTGGTTAAAAGAAAAAACCCTCTTAGTTAGCATGTCAGGACTATATATTGAATGGGCTTTGGGTGGATGGTTGGGTGGACAGGCAATGTATGTTTGTGGATTAACACAGCTGAGCCATTATTTAACAATACTATTTAAAACATGACACTCTTCTCCCTCTATACAGTCAATTTATATGCCATTTGATTTTCACTTACCACAATTCTAGGTGAATGTCTCAATTCACCTTCTCCATAAATTCCAGCTGGTCGCAGAGCACAGGTCTTGAGGGTTTTTCCATCTGTACTATTTTCAGGAATGCAAAAAAATGTGTCAGAATACTCAACATCCTTGGGCAAGTGACACTTGAACAATCTGCAATTTTTTCTTGTCGGATTTGTAACAGTAATTGGACCAAGTGGAGTACAATTCAGGGAGTAATCGCGTGAGTAATGTCAACATTGAATGAGCGCGAAGTGCAAGGCCGATTTGAAATTACAAACACGATTACTCCCTGAATTGTACAACACGAGGTCCAATTACTAATTAATCATATCTATAACAAATTTCAGAATTAAAAATGTCTTTTAAGAACTCCTTTTGAGTGAGACATATGTAGCGTATTTCATAAGTTTTGAAAACTGTAGGAACCATTGCAAAGAAAGCCATTAAAGCGTGGGTAATTGATGTGTGAATCACGTGGGTATCCAATTACAGGTGTCCAATTACAAAACGTTCAAATTGGAAACCTGTAATTGGAGAGCCATGTGATTGCACGCTGATTTTGTGGCAAATAGGTGTGTCGAGAACCAATCACGATCGAGAATTTTGTTATAGATGTGATTGAGAATTAACACACTACATCTATCAAAAACTTACAAAGTCTGCTGAATTAATGGTTGCATCTTTTTCTGACATCAATTGCCTCAGGAGATTTCTCAGGAAACAGTTGTGCACTTTAAAAGGTTTAAATGGTCATGTCTGGTTTGTGATTTGTGGATTATGATCCATTTTGCAAATTGGATGTGTGTTCTCTGCTTGTAAAACCAGTCCTGTCAGTAAGATTTGAATAAGAGAGGCCCAAAACTACTTTCTTTCAGGGCCAAAGTATGACAACGGCTAACATTATATAGCTGGCAACTCATAACATAATACCTACTGGGCCTCTGGCAGGTGCCAGGTCTTATTGAAAGTACTCTAAAACTCACCTTGCAGATTTGAACCATTAGCAATTAAAACAAATTGTTCAGCTATAGACTTTGTTCTGGAATAATGATCAGGATGCTAATGAAAAATGAGATAGAATAATGGTAAAAAAGTGCATGGAATGCCAGATGATCACAGATGAACATAATTTCCACTGTTTTTCACTGCATCAGAGGCATATGTATCTGTCATTAATGAAAGCTTTTTCAGAGCTTAGAGTGTCTTAAAATGCTGGTGCTTAACTCCAGTTTGGATTTCTGTGGCATCAAGTGAACAAGAGTATTTCTACTTCCCCTGGATGGGATGCTAGTCCAATGAAGGGATTGCTGACCCAGCATTTCACTTACTGGTGGTTTCCAATTCCTTACACCTGGGTGGTAAGAAGCACTGTGAGAACAAGGACACTGCCCAGATAAAATACAATGACCCTGGCATGCCTTTAATCCCAGACCACATGATTTGGAGTCTAACACAAAATTAAATAATTATTACAGTTGCAGGCCATAGCACCACCTACTTGGTTAATCTCAAACTTAAAATAAGAACTAGAGGGAAATTTGCTTTGTGAATAGTTTATTGGGAAGAATGATTATGAAGCCCAGCAATAAGATGCCATTGGGCTTATTTTATGATCGTTCACAATCCTTTTTTACACTTACACACACTTCATGAATTACAATGTAGCCGAAATGTATTTATAGGTTAGTTCCTCAGACAGAAGAGAACAGCAGTAAGTGTTTTTTGTGCACACCATCGAAATGAAAAATGCAGGAAAAAAAAGCAAAGAACTTTGTTGGCTCAGTAACCATTTCTTAAAGCTATTAACTATGCTTTGAGTGAGGAGACATATTAAACCTGTAAATTAATTGCTTTCATACAACTGCAGCAAGAGGATTACTGGTACCTTGTATAGAGGTAAGTAAGGTAAAGATTCATCGCCATTTCTAATCACCTGTCCACCAAAAACCACATTATAAGTGCTCGTATAAACTAGATGAGCCACATTATACTGGCAGCAGGCTACAAATAAAATTAACCACGTAAATTATTATAAAATTAATAGGTATTAAAAATTAAATCAAAAAAGGTCAAGCATCACCACAGACATTCTGAAACTTAAAATTTGACTGATTATGCGACGAATTAAAAAGAATGTATTTGCTCATAAGGTTTAATTTAGAAAATTGTCATAATAATGTATTGAGAAAAAAGTCATTTTGATGATGATATTTTAAAAGAATTTTACATTTTATGCGCCTCTTTATCTGTTAACTAAAACTTAAAAATTAAAAAATAACGTTATGTCAAAATGAAATTATAAGTACTTTAAATTGTAGTACATGTATCACTAGTCTCTGGTGGTATAGTATACAAGTTATATTAATATTTTACATGTAGGTATCTATATTAAAATTTAATATATATATCTTATTAGACGTTTCGGTGTGTAGTATCACTGTATATTTTTACGAGTTGTGCCGTATTTTAATGAGCCTGTAGGGCGAGTCAAAATACAAATGATAAAAAATATACAGCGATACTACACACCAAAACATCTGATAAGGGATTTATTATGCAACTGCTGTAGTAAATAAATTTATCAATGAAAGAGGGAGAGTGTGACAGTTTTGCGCGCGTGCGCCGACCTGTACGGCAAACAGGTTTTCTACTGTACAAATAACTGTATGATATCGCTGTATATTTGTACTGTTATTTGGATGGTATTCACTGCAGTTGGATAATAGATGTAGTGACTGACCTTCAATAACATGCTTGGTTCCTAGAATATTGACCTTCTCTATCTGCTCCCTGTTTAACTAAAAATCCAAACACCATTATCACTGATTTTACTGTTTATGCTTTATGGCAAAAATAGAGGATTTTTTAGCAGTCTTGTTTTTAGTAACTGACTATATAAAATTCTTTGCAAACAGGCAAATATTTCAAATATCAATCCAGTAATTATAAAGAGCTGTTATGGCTTTTGACATGCTACGTACTGTACATCACAAGTGATCATCTCTATATTTCATAGTATTTACCAGGGATTGCCAGTGTACCCATACAGACCAGACACAGAGATAATTGTATCGATGTGTGAAATTGATATAAAACCTGATACTTTTCAGGTTAAAAACAATAAATACGGTCGAACCCCTATTAAGCAGCCACCTATTAAACAGCCACTCGTATTAGGCAGCCAGTAATCGAAGTCTAGATGAGGGCTTTTCTATTGTTTTTACTATCCATTTCCCTGGGGGTGACCTTCAATAGCCTGTTAGGGGTTTAACTGAAAATAAATTGGTCCCAGACATAGTATCTGCTAGTAGATTTGACTTTTGGCGACAAGTTTTAATATAATTTACTCCTAAGAATATATCCTACAAGGCCCTTTTCACAGGCATCTTTTACCTTGTCAGTTGTTTGGTTATGAAGTAAACATATTTATAGCATTTTTACTAACTTGCTCCCTTCCAGACATTCCATATGATGCACTGTGGAACACAGCATTAATACGTTGCCTGCTGAATATTTTATCCACATCCTCTTTCCTGGTTATGTCACCCTACACAAGACATACAAACTTTTGAATGCTTTGATCAAATAAGAGCCAGTGCTCGAGTCATTCCATTTTTATCCAAATCCCAGTTCCTTTTAAAAGTCTGATGTAAAGATGGTCAGTTGTTTGAGTGAGAGGGGGGGAAGGGAAGGGGATAAAAGCTCTCCTTTTGAAGATCCCTTTTGACAATAAATGATTTTCATTTTTCATCTCTCCCTTTCTCTTGAAGGTCTCTTCTAAGTGAATTCCACAAAGATCTTTGAAAGTTTCATTGTCCAGCTGAGCACTAAAACACGAACAATCCAAAACAATATATTTTCTGTTCTCAATACCCAATGGCTGTTGAGGAAATCAATTTTCTTGAGCATCACTTTCTCAGTAGTAAAGAAAATAAACAGATTGACTCAACTCATGCACACTCAGGGTTGTCAAAATAATCCGGCAACCGGCACATTTCACCAGCTACTCCGAATACTGTGCTGGCTACTCCAAATGTTAGTAGGTCAGTTCTGAGCGTGATATTGGAGAAAGATTTTAAGGAAAACGACCACTTTTTTAAGTTTAAAAGACATGTTTCGACAGAACTTCTGTCATCTTCAGTCGAATGAATGATTACAAAGCAAGTTGAATAATAAGTAGGCAAAAATGCTAATTAAGACAAATAGTAACAACAGAACGTGAGAAGGTGTAAATTAAAAGGATAATTTTAGATTTACATGGTGTAATTGCTGATTGAGGCAAGGTAGTTCTTTTTGAATATGGATAGCCTCCTTTATCTTGAGTTGAAAGCTGGTAGTGGCGTGATCTAAAATATGAAAGCAGTCTATTGAACACAATGAGCGACAACGTTCAGAATTCTGAAGATGTTTGAAGATGTGAGGGGCCCTATCAACGGCTAAGTGCTCACGTACGTGTGTGGAAAAATGTCGGGAGGTTTCGCCGACATAACAGGCATTACAGCCCGCACATGTAAACTTATAAACTACACGTGAACGAAGCCCGCCGGGGATAGGGTCTTTCACACCAAAAAGGTTACCTATCTTAAAGGAAGAAAAAACTAATTTGATGTCTAAATCATTACAATAGCGCTTGATTAAGTGTCGAATCTTCTTCTGAGTGATGACAGAAAAATGGCCTTGTACGGCAGCTTAAAGTAAAACGTGGGCAAGGTGGTAAGGGGGTAGCGCCAGGGACAATGATTGCTATGGGCCCCAGTGATGTAACGGTTAACCACTTTTTCAATTAAATGGGCAGGGAAAAGGTTCTTTTTGAGAATTTCAGTAAGCTTGGTTATATCCTCGTGTAACCCCAACCAAGTGTTGTTGATCTTGTAGGCCCTGTCAACAAGAGTCCTAATGAGACCTACTTTGTATGAGTATGAGGTGAAGCTAAAATAATTAGTTAATAACCCAGTAAAGGTTTTCTTACGGTAAACCCTAGTTAGGAAGGAATTAGTGTCACTATTATCAATAAGAACATCTAGAAAGGGTAATTTGCGATTAAGTTCTTTTTCCATAGTAAACCTTATGTTGGGGTGCCTAGAGTTAATGTAGTCAAAAAATATAACAGCATCGTGCTCTGAGTGAAATAAACAAAAAGTGTCGTCAACATACCTACGATAAAATAAAATTTTAGAGCATTGAAAATTTTCCAACCATAGTTTTTCATGATGTCCCATAAAAAGATTGGCTAATACGGGAGCAAGGGGAGACCCCATGGCCACACCGTCAATTTGGTCATAGAAAGAACTGTTAAATAAGAAATGGGTCTGGGCGGTGGCTACAGTGAAAAGGCTTCTAAGTTCAGGTTTACTTAACTTAAGGTCAGGATTGGAGAAATAAATGAAAATAAATTTTTTTAGGTAATAATTTGTTTGAACCCAAATTGGACTGGAGGGAATAAAAAAAAAGTGTGTGACATGATTCGAAACTTATTTAATAAGATGTGCATGTCAGCACCCTCATGGTGGAAAGGAAATCAGGGCGACTGGAAGTGGCAGAGCGAAACGGAATACAAGAAATAGAACTTTAGTTGATTTTAATATCAGAAGATATTTACCAAACTGCCAAGCAAGGTAAGTGTTGATAAAAACTCTCCCTTTACACGTTTCGTATTGTTTAAGAAATGGAAAGACCTCACTCAGTGCCTTCAAAACCCTGACCATGAGACGGCAATACAAAAGTCGTTTTGATTCCTGTGTTTTAAGACTTATGAATTATATTAAAATAGCTTTTACCTCCCTAACCTTTTAGAAAAAGACAAGTTGTTTTCGAGATGATATACTGTGCCAGAGAATGTAGTTTTCTTCATGTGCACTAGAGTTATTCAAAATTTGTAATTGCATCGCATGTAAAGAAAATAAAGGTAATTACATGCACATTGACCGTACGCTGTCCAGTTATACATGACTTCAGTTATCAGTATCTCATAAAGGTACATTCGCGAACTGTAACACTGGCGGATCCAGACCTTGAGCCAAGGGAGGGGGGGGGGGGGTTGTTTTGATTGCCCCGCCGGCCTTTCTTCCTTCTGAGATTTCTTCTTTTTTTACCCAAAATAAGGGGGGGCCGGACCCCAGGCCCCTCCCCTAGATCTGCCTCTGTATAAGATCAAATTAAGAGTGGGAAAACCATCTTCAAATTTGCATAGTATTTGCTGAAAATAGCCACACATGGCATCTTGGAGAATCATTTAAAAAAAATTTTCCTTCCAGAGGGGGCCACCCCCCTTCCATACTTTCTCCAAAAGATGCATAGTGCGCATTGTGACCAGCCACTCTGCAGCAAGGTTTTCAGGCACACCTTAGCCCCCTACTTTTTGGATTGAACCTGCTACTCAAAAACCTACTGAAAACCCTGCACACTGTTGTGGTAGTGCACAATCTAGCATTTCTCCTTAAAAAAACTAAGGCTCTGATTTATCTTTGACATCTTCCAGGCATTTTTGAAATCTTTCTCATGGGCTCTGTTGGATTTGAGCACTTAAAAGCTTAGAAGTATGAGACCACAGTTGACATACTGCTGAGAAGAAAATTCATCTAACCATTTTATACCACATCCACTACACCACCCCCCCCGCCTTCCCCCTCAAGACACACACATATGCCTTTATTCATAGATTTTGATTGTTCAAAGAAATCCATCAGAAAGCTGTCGAGACAGGGTCAAGAAGGAATAACAGAGTGCTAACAATTATTCTTAAATATAAATTAAACTATTCTACCACTAAATTTGTAACTGTTCATATAAATCAATTCTTAGGTATAAACCCCAGAATAGGAAACAAGCTCCTCCCGTTGATCGAACCTGAACACATTCCAATTGCTTGTACGCTGTTTTATCCAAAGGCCAAGAAATATCAAACGCAAATACTTCTGCTCCTTTCTTCTTCAGTGCATTTCCCAGCTTGTGCCCAAAATAACCCCCTCCTCCCGTCACGAGTATTTTTTTCCCTTGAAACGACTCTCCCGACATGTTGTTGGAGCCTGCATTCAGCCAGCGGAAAACAAGGTATAGTGGTGGTGTCGTCGGTGGTGTAAACTTCATCTTGTATCCTAAAAGTTTCATATTACGAGAAGGAACACCCATAGCTATAATACCCGGAAGTTCTCAGTTTCAACTTCGTAGCAATTTTCAGCGCACATCATGGACTGTGAACAAACATCAAAAACTTCTAACCCTAGCAGTGACGTCGAAGAACAGAAAGTCTGCAATGTTATGTTTCTGTGCAACGAGTGGAAGTCGTCAAAAGGTGGTTTGTCAACCTTCAACAGAGAGTTTGCTGTCAATTTGGCGAAAACATCGAGTGATAGCATCAAGGTTCACTGTTACGTCTCGCAAAGCGATGAGTTGGATAGAGAAGACGCCAAACAACACGGAGTTAATTTGATCACGGCTCAGAGTGTTCCTGGATCTTCTGATCGATTGGACTGGTTAAAAATTCCACCTCCGGAACTTCCATGTCCTGACATCGTGATAGGTCATGGAAGAAAGTTTGGAACCCCTGCGTTCTTCATCGTCCGAGCGACAAAGTGCAAATGGGTACATTTCGTCCACGTTTTTTGCGAAGATCTTGGAAAATTCAAACTAACGGAAAGCGGTGCAGTAGACACAATTGAAGAAAATGAGAAGAAACATAAAGATGAAATTGCCCTATGCAAAGTAGCAGATGCAGTGGTCGCTGTGGGTTCACTGCTACAGCAGAAGTACAGCAGAAGTCTGCCAAATGTTAAAGTAGAGATGATTACTCCTGGGATTTTGGAAAAGTTCTGCAGTGAATCAACACCGCTGACTATAGTGGTAAAGAAATTCAATGTTTTTATGTTTGGCCGAGCAAGCTTTGAGGATCTAACTCTGAAAGGTTATGACATTGTCGCAGATGCCATTGGTTCCCTTGGAGGGAAGTTTAAGCTGACATTTGTTGGCTCATCTACAGGGGAACACCGAAATATAGAACAATGGTTTCTTGACAACTCATGTGTAAAGCGCAACCAATTAACAATCCGTAGTTATTGCAACGAGCAAGATGAGCTTAAAATGATGTTCCGTGAAGCAGACCTAGTAACATTACCATCCCGCACTGAGGGTTTTGGATTGGTTGCCTTGGAAGCCATTTCTGCCGGTGTCCCTGTTCTTGTATCTGATGAGTCTGGAATAGCTGATGCTTTAGAGGAGGTAGAGGGTGGAGATTCTGTTATTGTTGAAACAGATAATGCTGGGGAATGGGCTCAAAGGATCCAACAGCTGTCCAGCCAAACCCCAGAGGAGAGAGAGAACAATGCCAAGCTGCTCAGAGAGAACTACAGGAAGACCTACTCATGGAGCACAGAATGCGAGAAGTTCAAAAGAGTGATTCAGAATTTAGTGGAAGGGTTACATATTATTTGCAATCAAGATGGTATGTATAATTTATACCCAGCCCATTTTATGAAGCGCGATTAGGCATAGAAATTTTCATAGAGCTCTACGACTCTATGGTAGTATTTTTAATGTTTAAGCTCCGTTTTTCTTGGATATTCGTACACCCTAGTGTAGTGGCGTATAGTAGGGGTGGCGAATGGTCCTTCAAAAACTCTGGGTCTCGTAAAATTTTAGTCAAATTTCATGGGTCTCGCAGTCTCGTTTTTTAGCAGTTATGTGTGTCTCGCAGTCTTGATTTTTCTACGAAGCTGTCTTGGAGTCTCGATTTTTTGCAAGGCTAAGGGTCTTGAAGTCCCAATTCATTCCTTTATCTGTTTTTATAAATGACGTCTTCAGGCTTCACTTGATATTGAATTTCAATGAAGCAACTTACAAATTTCTGAGAAAAAGTTTAATCCTAACTTCTCCTAAATTGTCTTAATCCCAAAAAAGGTACAAAACCTACTGCAATGTCTGTTTTGGCACTAGAAAAATAGGCAATTTTCTCTACAATATAATAATGTAGTGTGTTATAATCGAATTTCCAGTTCCAGTCAGTTCCAAGAAGCTGGCTATAAGGCTGTACAAGCTCATTCTAACCCTCAACTAAATCTGGGGCTTGAATTTTTAGAGTCTAAACGCTTTGAAGTTTCGGTCTCGCAATCTAAAAAGTCAAAATGTCTCAGGCTCGCTGAAAAAAACACTTGTCTCACTGTCTCGCAAAGACTCGTATTTACCATTCACCACCCCTAGTGATGCGATGGAATTTCTAGGCCAACGTTTAGAAGCCTGCATTAACAACCTCACTCGATGAACACCAGGTACCAGATACAATTACCAACTACCAAGACAGCGACCTACTTGTTGTAACTGTAGTGCGGGTCGTCACTTTGAACAAAGTTGCCCTCGGCGAGAGTACCATCTGACATCGCAGAACTGGTATTGGCCATTGTCACAATAAAGTACATGTGTGGTCTTGATCAACACCATTTCTCTAACCTACAGAAATTGTAATAACACGCGTGTCACCCAAATTTGCTGCAAGTCAGCTTGGAGTTTCATGTGCCGTTTGAAAACCTCTTTATCTGCTGGCTTTTGACCTTTTGTCTGTAAAGAATATGTATCATGTTTATGTTGTGTGAAGGCTGTGTAAGTTTAATATAAGCCTATGCACTTTACTTTCTTCCAACTTACACATGTGTAGCTATATAAAGTTTCCGATACTCGTCCTCCCATCTTTTCTTAGTTTTTTTTTCTTTTTTCTTCAAAACAAGATGGCTACAGGACGAAAGTGGCTTTCATCTCTAGCTGCTTTGAAAACCCCAGCTCGAGGACATCATATTTCTTGACGGTATTCAACTCAAAGCACAACATATGCCGTTTAAATCTTTCATAGATGACTATTGATACAGTTCTTCCATATCGGTATAACTTTTATTATTATTATTATTATTAGTAGTAGTATTATTATTATTAGTATTAGTATTATTATTAGTATCATTATTATTAGTAGTAGTATTATTATTAGTATTATTATTATTATTATTATTATATCGGTATTACTATTTTCTCACACCTCACAAGGTCAATGGAGAAGGATTTTTCTCACAAATATCAACTTTGAAAACTGTTCCTTGGATAAGAAATCAAATTGCAGCACTTGCGCAGAAGGGTGTCAAATGCCCTTTAATAAATAAGGTACAGACACCTGCACTGTGTAGATATACCTTGTAGTAGTATAATTATTTGGCATTTATTTATATATTAGCTGATTTTGTCTGTTGACTTGCACTTACAAAACAAGGACTTTGATACAAAGGCAAAACATAACCAATAAAAGTTCAGGCCTTTCCCAAGAGCTAGTTTATCTTTAGTCAGCAAAAGAACACAGACTCTGACCAGGTCTGTGTTTTTTGGGATGTGCAGTTAGAGACTGCTTATCATTGATTCTCAGCCAGTCAGCTTTGAGTGGAAGTGACTGGACAGCACAGACCTTCAGATTAGGCTTGGCCAGATTCTTGTGCCTAAAATTTAAACGAAAAGTTGTCTCTGCATGATTAGGATGAGATTGTTTTAAACTAACTATATGGATTTTGAATACTGTTTTAAATCAACAGCTTCAGTCAATTTAAGGATTGATGTGTATGCCACGAAACCTGCAGAACACAACACACAGGATAGAACTCCTGTTTCAACAACAGAATCAGTAGTATCTAATGATGGTGAGCATAAGGAGACATCTGCAGTACCTTTGCCATCAGAATATACATGTATGCAAGCAGAAAATGAAGCTCTCCAAGCATCTACGGAAAAAGTATTGGGTTTGATTGCTCACAGGTACCTGAAGGCTACACCACCGAGCAACGAGGATGACTTAAATAGCTTTTTGGCATACATGAAAGAAATGCGACTCATTATTACTGGTGTTAGTATTGGAAGTTTGCTGATAACAGTGAAGTGTGATTCACTTCAGATCCTGGAGAGCTTGTGGGTGGATTATTTGTCTGGTCGTCTTGGTGAAGTGGTTCAAAGATGTTTTGTTACAGAAGAGATCTTGACAGAATTGAGCCTTGAAGAGTTGCAGCTTAAAACAACAATCTCAGAAGAGGAGTATAAAGCATGCAAAATGTTCCTTGGGAAAGATTCAGCCAAAGGTTAGTTTTAAAACAAGCCAAGAATTTCATGGTAATGATCATTTCTGGTACCATAATGTTATTGAGAAATAGCAGAACTGGAAAACTCTTTCTAATGGAGATCTTCATATCCTTACTGTTTGAAATTTATTTAGTATACATGTATATGAGTTTAAATTCTGCTCTGGTTCTTGACAATCATATTGTTCAGTAGTAAGTCAAGTAATTCCTTTGATCAGACCTCTGATTACCAGACAGTCTATGTGTAACTAAGGGCGCTTTCCATTCAATAAAAAATTCTGAAAATCTTGGAAACGGGATAAATGGTACGGAAAGTTTTTTTCATCATGAAGATCATTTTTGGTTTTGTCATGAGTGTAATAAGAAGTAAAGCTACTTAAGAGCAGCCTTATTACTCTGTATTCGGGAAGTAGGAAATTTTATTCTTTCTCTACTTGTGGCTTTTTCGAGTTACCCACGTTTAGAATCAGTTTGAGAAGCTGGTAGGTTTTATAAGTTAGCGACTTCTCCTGGTTAAAATGTCAATCTTTTTTTTTACCAACATACAGAAGCAGATGAAACAGATGATGATGATGATTCAACATTTAATGATGAAGGTACATAACATGAAAAAATTGTTTTTTTTTTCTAGCAAGGGGGAAAATAGGCATGCAATGTGTGCTTGTACCTATTGTAAGATGCCTTTATAAATAAATATATGTCTGCATCAAAATCGAGACACATGCTAAAATTTACTTTAAAGACCAGTCTCCTTTCGAATATTTGCAGACTAATTGAGTGTGTAGATAGACGGGAAAGACAAACCCTGATATGATTCTATTATAAGCAAGTGTCTAAACCTCAATAATCTAGAAATTCCAATTGCAGCTTATTGAAAATATATATTATGTGACGCCAGTCACGTAATACATGTAGCCTGTTTAATCTATGTGACTTTGAACTTATATTTTGGGCTTTTTCTATAGTTTTATGTACCTTGCGTGAAATGTCAAAACAATGTTGTAATAATGACATGGATCAACTCTATTTTTGTATATTTCCCACAAAGCAGGGCCCACAAATGGAACAAAAACAGACCAGAGTGCTTAACAATAGAGTTCTTTGAATATACCGCATGATGCAAATTTGAGAAGAGACTGTTGCGAACTTTTTCATTTTGCCTTTGTGAACCTTAGTTGTCCAGAAATTTTTTTCTGTATTATTATAGTAGAAATGACACACTTTTGCACAGTACTTGCTTTGGTTCCATATTGGACATACCAAGATGTGTTTTAAGCCCGTAAAACTGTGCATTTTCTGCAGTTTTCATAGGGGCTTGAAAAGGGAATTTTTCGACATTCGACGAAATCCTTCAAAATGCTTGAAAAATTTAGAACTTCCTATTGTTAGATAGAAGAACGGTAAAGCTCTAATGCTAAGTTTACCCCATGTTCTAGTTTTGTAAACTGTTTCAATGCAAATACCGAGAACTTTGTCAATTTTCCAGATATTTTTTGCATATTTAATGAGGCAAAAAGCTGTAGTTTCGTTTTTTCCAAATTTCTCAAAGACTTTAAATTCCTGGAAAATCGGAAAAACATTTTCAAAAGTAGTTCCCTAAAAGCGTTCTTTAGGCTAAGTTTCAGGATTTTCGATTTTTTCGAACCAGGCCAGCCATTCTCGTTATTTCCTATCAGTGACTCTTAAGGAACGAGTTCAGGCTTAATAAAAACTTCTACAACAGACCAAATCCTGTTGCTGGAGAATGGACAAAATTCCAAAACTTCTACAACAATAGAGTCAAGCGCAGATGAAGATGTCGCGATTTCCTTTTTTGGCTTCAGGAGGCATGGTTTCAAGCAATGCCTGGAGAATGAAGAAGCCTAAGCTTGTCAGCAACATAACACCAATGCCGCTGACGAAATCTTCTAAGCAAAAGAAATCACAGCAGTTTAAATACAAACCTGTATAAAGCTCTTGTTATTTCTCGCTTCTTGGATGATTTTACTGCGACAGGTTTCCGTGCCAGAATTGTAGATGTCTGTTTATTTCAAGTTGGCATAAGCCATTGTTGTCATAAACTGACCCATGCCAACATCTGTCAGTGCGGAGGGGATTTTTAACATCTAATCATACCAATCTCATAAAAGGTTTTTCATCTTTTTCTCGGCAAAATAAAACTGCATATAAGGATAAACATTTTTAATTCATTTGTTGGCGTCTTCTGGCGGAATTGGCTGAAAATTGGCAGGTACGTTCCAGGATGCCCCCTCCAAAAGAAGGGTGTTGGGCTTTGTTTAATTTCGCTTCTGTTTCAAAGTTATGGACTCTTTAGTAGAAGGAAACGTCCACATGGAAAATATCAAACTTTAGAAGGGTGCAGAAAAAAACCCAACCCACATCTGGAAAATCGCTGACACCCTTTTTGAGGGTGTTGTGTGAGGAAACATTTCAGATGTTAATCGCGCCGCTCCGATAATTCACGTGTGTAAGCAAACCAGTTTAAGGGAAGCAGTGTTTCTGGGTATTTCTTTTAATCCCACTGCGACAATAATTTTTTAGAAAATTTCAAAGATATGATTGTATTCTATAACTATTACATTAAGCTTTCAGAAAATGTATAGGTTGATGGGGTTTTCTTTCAAAGCGCCAGCTTAAGAGTGCAATTTCCATACACTGTCAATCTACCTACCATATGTCTTAATGGTATTAGCCTAGTGCTGAAATTGTGGAACAGTGGATAAAGCTAGGACGTCGCTTAGACATTGATGATGCAAAACTTCAAGAAATAAATCGAGGTCATGACCAACTGTCTGAAAGGGGATACTACATGTTAAAGCACTGGAGACAAAAGGAAGGTTTAGCTGCAACATACCAGGCTTTGTGTGATGGGTTAAATCATAAACTAGTTCAGCGACAAGACTTGGTGGTGAAGTTCTGTTACATTAATGGTAATTATTTTCTACATTATTAAAGTAATTGTTAGGTCTAATGGGCTTCAGTTTGTAGGCTGGATCAAGCAGGCTGGGTTTATACCCTGGGTGGGGTCATTGTGCTGATGACTTCTGATGACAGAACAAATTTGTTTACTCTTGAAGTTGTGAACCTTGTTCTATCAACTACATGTATCATGCTTTTGATATCTCCTGTTCACAGGTCACAATGTGATGTTATATGATATTACCTGCATATCAACTGGTGTGAATTTTAATGGTATTTCCTGCGTGTACTTGTGAAATGAAGTAGAGCAAATGTCTGGACAGCTTGCTTCTGCAGAAAGAGTTGAATGTCAGTTCATACATAAATTTAAGTCTGATTTTCACTGTTGTGTCATTCTACAGTGCAAAACATGGATAGTATGGTAAACAAAACTGCCTTTCTAATACTAGACAAAGGTTTTTATACAAGACCCAGATGAATTAAACCACCATATAAAAAACTCTGCTTTGATGTGAAAAACATTGAAATGCAATCATTCAATTGATTTTTTGTGATAATTGTGATGCTTGGTTTATGATTTAACGATTGATTGAATAAACATTCAATTATTGAACATTTAATGTGTTTGACTGGCAAATTGTTTGAATGAGTTAGATTGTGATATGATTTATTGCCAGACCCAAATGAAATCAATCAAATGATTGAAGTTCACTAACGAGAGATTACTGAATGTTTCATTAATTGTGCTGAGCATAAGCTTAAATAGATTTGAATAGTTATGGCATGTTTTAATGAGCCTGAAAGGTGAATCAAAATACAATCTGTAGAACATGCAGTAAAGCTTACCTCTAAAAAGAGATTTTGTTATTATCTAACTGATTTTAACCGGTTACTCATAAACTGACCAAAACTACAGGCCTTGAGGGAGCTTATTGGTCGTGACAGCATTTGTGACTTCATCACCTTTTGATCATCAGCTGATAAACTGGGGAAGCCTTTCAAACCCGCAAAAGTTCCTCTAAAAAGAAAAAAATTGATCTACCCTCCTGCATCATAGACACTTTGAGTTGAAAAAATTGACCACTTTCCGTATTGTTTTGGTGCAAATTTTTTAAAGAAAGCTAAAGACCAACAAAGTCGGCAAAAGAGAAAACAAATAGAAAATGGGTAAAGGCAAAAGAAAATGATACACTACAGGGTTTTAACTTTTTCTAAGTTAAAGTTTGCCTTTTGGGTATGCCCAAGTGGAAAACTAAACTATTGGCCTCAAAGTGAAAGAGAAAGTTAGTTAGATGTCTTGCCGATCTAAATATCTTTCGCCAGTTTGTTTTGTCTTCTGTAATAGTTTTGTTCCATCGCTTTGGGCCTCCATGCTGATCATTGTATTTCCGATGAATAATTAGCCAATAAGAAGTCTTTTGACTTTGCCTTAGGCAAATTTATATTTACATTTTCAGTTAGACAGAAGGATTCTGGGTCCTCATGACTAACACTTTCAGATGTTAAATCCTTGGATTTTGCTTTTGTCAGGAGGTGACCTGGAATAGCAGAAATAACTTGGTAATAATGAAGGAAGGAAGTATTCTTCAATGAATATTTGTGCTGAAAGATCAGAAAGGATGGGGCTTGCCCCTTCTCATCTAAAAGATTTTTAATTCTTTTAATGCCTTTCGTAAAGCATCCCTTCCAGAAAAAAGTTTTACCTTCAATACAAATTTCCTCATAATTAAATAAGAGTGTATCTCCCACGTCACATCCATAAAGAGTCTTTAGTTCATGAAAATACGGTAGGATGTCCTTGTAAAATAGGGGCAAATTTTCAAAGTCCTCTACATGTCAAAAGAAACCAAAGTCCTCCATAAGTTTTTAAAAGATGATCTGGAGCAAATTTCCAGTTTGATTGGCTATTTTGCAACAATCTTAGAATCCATGCTAACCTTAACGCTTTCATCATTGTTACGAAGTCTGTCATACGCAGCTCACTGTTTTCATAATTCTGGTATAATCCCTCTCTTTTTATTTATTTTGTTCCTTTTATTTTTCCCCAGAAAAGAAAACAGCCTTCTCTTGACATTGATGTTTGAAGCTGAATATATTAAAGATGATACGCCAAGCGCCTTGATTATCATGGTTTTACCAAATCTCATGATCTCCATATATCTAACTTTGCTTGCAGTTTATTTATCTTTAGGTTGAAATTCATTTCATTGTTTTTCTTTTCGTGGTAGGAAAAGTAAATACCCAAAATTCTAGTTGGCCTACCAACCCATTTTAAATGTAACTACTTGTTCTTATCATTTGTCCATTTCCCCAGCCACATACTTTAGTTTTCTTTATATTAAACTTAAGACCAGAAATTACACCAAAATCTGCTGCAATTTACAATCCTTTTTCCGCAGAAGACAGATTGGCACAAAAAAGGTTGGCATTTCCAGAGAATTGACTGACTTTAATTTCCTTTTCAAACACAGAAATTCCTTGGAAATCAATACTTTGACCCAATTTGTTTAGACATTAGTTCTGCAGTTAGAATTAACAATTACGGTGAAAGTGGACATCCTTGCCTTACTCCGGTGGATGGTGAAAACCAATTTGTTGTGTAACCATTGTTAAGCACTGTACTCTCTGCTTCCGTATAAAGTACCTTTATCCAATTTCTTAAGCTATCACCAAAGTTAAACATCTTTAATACATTGCTTATGCATGACCATGCTAAAGTATCGAAAGCTTTCTGAAAATCTAGTGACAATATACCAGAGCAACTGAATTTCTTAGTTTGCTCCATTATAGCACTAATGAACCTAATATTTTCACCAGTGTATCCACCTTTCACAAAACCTGTTTGATCTGGGTGAATCAAGGATGATGGCAATGGTTCAATTCGTTTTGCTATAGCTTTAGAAGCAGTTTTACTGTCGACATTCAGGAGAGTTATTGGTCTCCAGTTTTGTAGTTTTAGTAAAGAAGATTCTTCTTTTGGTATCAAACTTACTACACCTCTTACGCTGTGAGATTGATAATTGTTTATTTTCATATGCAGAATTAAGACAGTCAACTTAAAGTCATCCCCAATTAGGTCAAAAAAAGTTAAGTAAAACTCGACTGTTCAGCCATCTTCTCCAGGGAATTTGCCAGCACTGCTTTTTTAACATGTATATTTATTGTAAGAGCTATTAAAGTTTCTATGGCAAACAAGTTGTGAAAATAGTGAACTGGGCACATTGCATTGTATAATTACTTGTAATGTACACTTAGCCCTCCCTCTCTATCAAGGTGGCCCTATTATAATTTTGGGTTTACTCAATTGTAAGAAATTATTTTGGGTCATAACTTTTGCATAGAGCTTTGGCTCAACTAAGACGTATCATTCAGCAATAACATTGTTTGAATTCTGGTATTTAACTTTGCAAAAACCTTTTAAGGGTAGACCCTCTGAACAAAATCAAACCTGTTCAAAGACTTCTCTGTTACATTTTTGTTAGTTTTCTGGAATATCATTTTATATTGATGTAATAATACTCTAACAACATCCTGGCAACATCATCAGAGCAGAAGAGTGGAGGCATTACAGCCACCTTAATTCAGCCCTTAAATTTTGTAAACCTGAGGCTTTTTGACAAAACAATTTCAGCTTCAAAATGCAATATTCTGGTAGGACTGTTTCATGTACTTGCTGTAATATGTAAATTTGTGTGCGAAGCTGATTGTCAACTGAGGGCACTATTAAAAAAGTATATCCTGTAGTTCGGCTGTAAACTTTGTAAGATTCTTCAGCACGTTCTGAATTCTTCAAGTTTGTGTTAGGGAAAAAAAGAGAGAAAGTATCCAACATGTTTGTGTCAAACTCCTTTCAATTGAATTTCTTAATAGTGCAATTTTACACATTGATGTTGCGGCTGTATGGGATTTGAACTGGGGAAATGAAGGTCTGAATTATAAGCTAGCCAGTATCTATACGCAGATGAAGCTAACAAGCAGTTCTGTTTAACAATAAGAAGTGAGCCTGACTGCAACAATGATATGCACACCAGTGACCCCAGGAGGGGAGGGAGGTCAGACTCTGCAAGAGGTTTCCATCAGGTGCAATATTTTTGAATGCAGCGATTACACTGCTGTGAAGTAGGATCTGATAAAATCTGCTTAACTTCAAGTGGTGCTTTATAGTTCCTTAACCAATCTTCCTTCTCCTCTTGAGGTAGCAGTGGGAAAGAATTTAGGATTATGCTGCACATTTCTTAATAATGACATGTAACATGCATGTAATGGAATATGTATGTTAAATTTCCACCCCAAGTAAACTTTTTCACTTAAGTCTTTAGGTTATTTCGGTTTTCATCATTATTTAGTCTGGCGACAGAAATTTTCATAATTTATATACTCTTTGCTTTCAATAGCAGCATTCACTGCACTTTAATACTGTCATTGTGGTCATTGTTATTCAGAAACCTGTTTTTGATTCCTTCTTTTAAAGCTTCACAGAAGATCAAAAAAGGCTCTTCCATAAGAAAGAAACGTAAATTGCCATGTTCAAGTTTTGGTAATCAAGGCAATTTAAAGAAGGCAAAGCGTAAATCAAGTCAGCAGACATCAGAACCAGCCCTTGAAGGTACATTTGACATCTACTTGTAAATTAGTCATGTAATTAATAAGCCCGTGTATTTCCTTCTGGAAAGGAAATGAGGACCACTTGAGGCAATGATAGGAAAATTCCTTGATGTTGTCAGGCTTCCGAATTTAAATCCCTGTTGCTCTGCCAACTGAGTTACAAGGCCAGATAATCGTAGGTGTGCCCAGCTCCATACCCTAGTGTTAATTCTCTAATTCTAATTCTCTCCTCACTTCTTTTCTCTGTTATAAGTACCTTAATTAGTCAAGTTAATTAGACAGCATGCTGCATAAAGTTTGGTTATTCAATGCATAGCTGATGAAGTGATGGATGCTAGTGATAGATACCTAAGGAATAAAATAGTGAAAAACCTTACAAGGCCACTCTATAACCTGTTACCTGCTGCATACATTTTTTTTACTTCTGCGCATGCAGCAAACTTGTGAGAGATGCCATGATGCCGTTATGTCACATGTTAGGACATAGCATGCATGTTAAAAGACTTTTTTGCAAATAGATGCCTTTTTAACTTTGTGTAATAAATTTAACGAAGACCATATTCAAGTAATTTTCGCGTACTAGATGTCATACCCTGTTGCCCACCTTACTAAAACCCCTGCTTTAAGTCATGTCAATTTCTGTCCACTTTAATGAAACATGCAGCCATGTAATAAGATCTCTCCTTCTCATCAGATGCAGATGGAGATACAGCTTCACCATCGTCTTCAGATTGCACAAAAACGGACAGTGACAGAAAAGGAGATTTAGTAACAGGACCAAGAGGTTTGTGTTCTTCATGTACAATACACCTGAACATGCTGACTTTGTAATGATGTGTGCACTGATCACATGGTGCAGAAGAGTAGCAAAGCTGTTTAGGGAGAGTGTTTGGTTGACCTTGTTCTGGAATAAGAGTAATTCCCAGATTATTCCTGAATAGCCATTCTGACCAGACCTCAATAAAACCCCTGAAAATGATAATTCAATTTCTGGAATAATTTAATCCCTGGATGGATTCTCATTCAGTGATGCGTTGAGCTGTGTTCTGCTGTACAAAGGTTAGCAAAGGTTTATACCTAGACCATTTGGAGTATCACACTCTATCAGTGGATCACAAAATTGAAATCAATAATGTTTATTAATTTAGGTTTATCGGCTTACATCAGATTTGCTGACCAAGAGGTTTGTGTTTCTTCATGTACAATACATGTTGACGTTGTAATGTACGTGTGCACTGATCATGGTGCAAAAGGGCACTAAATTGTTTTGGGGAGTGTTTGATTGACCTTGCTCTAGAATGAGAAAATGCTCTGGATTATTCCAGAGTAGCTATTCTGTCACACCTCAATAAAAGGATAATTCCATTTGTGGAATAATTTAATCCCTGGATGGATTCTCTTCAGGGATGCATCGAGTTGTTTTCTCAAGCAATAAACCACTCTTTCTATGGATTTCCCGGTGCAATAAACCACTTGGGATGTTGGGAGAACGCGAGAAAATCTTGTAAATCACGAGCCATTAGGATTTTCCTTCAATGATGCATTGGCTCATGATTTACAGGCTTTTCTTTTGTTGTCTCAACATCCTGTGTGGTTTATTGTGCTGGTAAACACGTAGAAAGTGTGGTTTATTGCTTAAATACATGAATGACTGACGACAGGACTGTGTAGCTGTAGGTTTACTTATCAGTGTATAGTGTAAAGTTACCTAAAAACGCACTAAATATTGATACACTGACACAGTCTTTTATAGCCAATTATTACAAAGAACTTTAAAAATATGGATTTTCTAATGAATATTTTGTCACGGTTTTGTTTAAAAATAATCTTTGCATTTCAAACAGATAGTGAACCTAAGAGTCCTTTGTGATTTAATGCTCATTGACTGGCCGAACTATCGGGGCCTGAAAATCTGAAAAAAAGATACTAGGAATTTGTAAAGCAGAAAAGGCAGGTCACATCTCTAAAGTCTCAGTCAGAATTGTGTAATTCGGGGTATGGAGATGAGTGTTAGAGCCTGTTCACTGGCTAGGTTTTAGCCCCGTTTAAGTAGGCACAGGCCACTAGGGGGTCAGGGGAGAGGACAGGCAAAGTCTATCACTCTTAAAACAACTCTGGTTGCTCAAGTGGGAAAGAAAACCATGGAGAGCAGAACGGACGAAATATCTTACTACATGTACTTACAAAAGTGAGCTGGGCTTGAAATGCATTTCATTAAGGGATTGAACCATGATTTAACTACTCAAGAAGACTTAATTTGTGTCAAACGTTTAGTCTGACTGTTTTAAAATTATACATAATTTTTTCCTAATTTTCTATTTTTATTATTGTTGCATCATTGTTTTAAAGCCCCTTAGGAATTCTCTTTTTATATGTATGTTTGCAATCATTTGTGGGAGATGCAGGGGCTTAAATGGTTAGTGCAGTAGACTCTAAATTGAGCAATCTGGGATCAAGCCTTGGCTGGGGTGATTGTGACTGTGTCCAGGTGTTCTTGGGAAACACTCTTTACTCTCACAGTCCCTCAATCTCTCCACCACATAATATCAATTGGTACCTACAAATTGTTGAGGCAACCTGACAGGATCTGAGATCTGAATATTTTGGCTAACACCCCATCCAGGAGGAGTAGCAACACTCCTATAGTTACTCCATGTTACAGAAATCAGAGCTTAATGGCTCCAGTTGGGCTTAAAAGGCTTTCCTTTATTACCTTTACTTCACAACCATTTTTACTGATAGTTTTGACCTAATGACAAGGAAACTCTGTTGCAGTTATAACTTGAACCAAAATGTTTGTAAACTACGATTGATGGTAGCAACAGAATAGGAACACTACTTATTCAGTGATAATTTGGTAATTAAATAATTCTTGTTTGTCAGGCAATTATGAAAATAAATCCAGTTAAATGTAATTTAATGAAAGAGCACCTGCATTCCCGTGGTAATCAGGGGTGTTTTTGATATGTGCATGCACCAGGACTCCATATGCGCTGAGACTGAGACTTGTTGGCAGCCTTCTCAGCGATAGCATTTACAGTGAGCGTAGTTTTGCATGGGAGCATGTCTTCAAGCGTTTCCCCTCCCTTCCCTCCCTATTTCTACTGTTAAATTCAGTATGACTGGTGCCTGTCTTCTCTTCCGTGTGGGGTGTCATGGCTCGGTTTCCAGGATTTGTCAGCCACGAGACAGTCTCAATCTAGGAGCTGGCTGCCAATAGTAGAAGCCCCTGGATGTCTCAGGCATCCAACCTTCACTTAGCAATGCAGTTGTTAATTAATTAATGGGTTGTCATTTAGCTTGTTTAATGAAAGTTAATACATTGCTCATGATGTGAAGAATGACAGTCACACTGTCTTTATATCCTCAAAGATTCTTGCAAAAATACTGCTGTACTGGCAGAAAGACCAGTGACCCACTTTGCTCACAAAAAGGACAAGAGTGATAATGATGACTTGGCAACAGATAATTTGTGTTATTTTTGTAACCACGTGGAACCCTGCTTTATCCATGCTTTATCGATGCTTTGTTCATGCTTTATCCATGCTTTATCCATGCTTTATCCATGCTTTATTCATGCTTTATCCATGCTTTATCCATGCTTTATTCAAAAGAGCATATGACGTATGCTTTATCCACGCTTGCTTCATACATTGTCTCATTAACAGGGGTGGTGTGGGGAGAAGGGAAAATTTTTGATCAGAAGCAAGGTGACCCATTTTCATAAAGTCTACGTCATGTTGAGAACAGCACATAATGAAATCAGTGTCAATTTTTTATTTTCATGTGTGATAAAATATACCTGAGATAGAGGCAATCAACTCTCTTTTAGACAAGGGAGCAGATCCATCTTTGAGAAGTGTGCTGGAAGGAACTTACTAGACAATGCTTCACGGGGTGGTAATGTTGGTGTCATTAAGATAATTGTAACGTCAGGTTCACAGCGACTGTTGAAAGGCTGAATTGTCACTTGCTAGACAACTTGTCGCGATGAGACTAGCGTGTGTGGGAGATGCTTTACTAATCGAATAAAGCCAGAGATCACGGAAAATCAGCTGTGATTGACGGTGATTTAATTGACGATAATCGAACGTAAACTGAAATATAATGTAATGAATAAACTAATTACTAGATAATAGAAGATTACAAGATGACAAGAGTCACGAAACAATAATAGCGAACATTCCAATCATAACTGCGATATGACAATACTTCCAGTCAAACTTCCCAGTAAAGATACAATTAAAATCATCAGTGATCCCAAGCAGATACGCATACTGCTAACTGTCCTAATACAATAAATGACAACACTCTAAAAACTTGAAAGCAATAAAATTGTACGATGTGATAAAAACGTGCTTGCGTGAGCGCCACTGAAAACGATGTGGGAATTTACTAGCAAAGAAAGGACTTAACTGAATTACCAGAGATTCTTATAGGAAAGTTGCTAAATAGAAACCTAAGCTAGGGAGAGTGTGAACTATAAAGATCTATCGCTAGAAACAAGATGAAATAAAAACTTTGAAAACTGGGGCTCTGCCACGTGTTGGACTTAGTACAATAGGCTGTTGTATAAAAAACCGAGACTAAAGGTACTTAAGGTTAAAAAACGTCAAAACTTGAAACTTATACTAAAAAGCAAGCATAGAAAATAGTTTGTACTTACACATCGGTTCCCGCTTGCACTCTAAATAGTCAAGGGTAGCTTAAAACTTAATTTACTTGAAAACACGTACTGTGCACGCACGATAACTGAAACTTGAACTACTGGCGGGAATATGTCGCTAACACTATCTATATACGTCCACGTGTAAAAACGGATGACGTAATTGCTAAGCAACAAATTGGCGAATCAGAAAGAGTTAAGATTACTCACTTAATTAGAGAAGCCTCGATATAGTGTTCATTACATGGCTCCCCTGAAATATCCAGATATTTCACTAATCACTGTTTATGTAATTAACTAATGTTCAATGTCTACAATGTTCATAAGCTATATTTATCATGAAAATTAATGTCACAGTTCATGGTTGGCAACAGGCTCCTCGGCCGGGACTACTCCGGTCTTTACTCAGGAGATGGCACAAGAAGTACCAGTTTCTGTACCGGTCTCTCCAGATACCGTATGGGTCCTGACCTCCTTCCTTTCTTGTCCAGGCAGGCATCTGGTAGAGCCACTTGAACTTTGCGGACTTGACCATCCTGGCTTGGGTAGACCGTGGCGACGCGGGCGGGTTGCCATGCATTCCGTGGAAGGTTGGTGTCCTTAACCATCACGACATCGCCGACACGTAGATTTCGACGAGGCCGCGTCCACTTCTGTCGTTCCTGAAGACTTAGTAAATACTCTTTTCGCCAGCGGGTCCAGAATTCGTTGACGAGGTGTTGTACACGTCTCCAGCGTTTGCGGGTGTACATGTCAGCTGGCTCGAATTTTCCGGGTGGTGAGAGTAGAACCTTAGATTTCATTGTCAGCAAGTGATTAGGGGTTAGCGGTTCTGGCGAATCTAGGTCTGAAAGGTGATTGGTGGTGAGGGGGCGGCTGTTGACTATCGCTTCCGCCTCGCACATTAGCGTCCTCAGGGACTCATCATCCAGCTGTGTACCATTGTTAGAGAGAAGTGAGGATAGGATTGAGCGCACCGTCCTTATTTGCCTCTCCCATACTCCGCCCATGTGGCTTGCGGCTGGAACGTTCATCTCGAATTTGATCCAGTCACACTGTGACTTAAGGAGTTCTTCCTTAATACGGCTATCATTCATTTCTTCTAAAGCTTCTTTGAGTTCTCGACGAGCTCCTACGAAATTTGTTCCATTGTCGCTTCTTAGCTGTCTCACTGGGCCCCTACGACTTAGGAAGCGTCTCAACGCGTTTATGAAGGAGTCTGTGTCCAGCGAGGCTGCAGTCTCCAGATGGATAGCTCTTGACGACATACAAGTGAATAGGACTCCATAGCGTTTTAGCTCCTTGCGCCCTTCTTTAATCGTGAATGGGCCAAAGTAGTCTACGCCGCAATATGTGAAGGGTGGGCAGCTTTCTAGTCGGTCCTCGGGAAGGTCAGACATCTTCTGCTCAATAACGGCACCTCGCAGCTTCCTACATGTCACACAGGAAGCAATGACGCTGCTCACAGCGGACGAGCCTCCAATGATCCAAAAACCGCGGGATCGAATCTCGTTGAGCGTTATTCCTTTGCCTTGGTGTTTGCTGCGCTCGTGGTAGTACTTAATTATAAGGCTGGTCACGTGGCTGCCTTTGGGTAGGATTACTGGATGCTTCACCTTGTCTGAGAGATCTGCATGCTTGAGGCGGCCGCTAACGCGTAGGACTCCGTATTCATCGATGAACGGATCTAACTTGTTGATTGAACTGCGTAACTTCGCAGTTTTCTGCTTCGGGAAGGATCCCTGTTCTTCTGCTTCCCTTGCAGGTAACTTAAACTCGTCTTGAAAGGCCTTAGACTGCGCGGCGTGAATGATTGACCTTCCGGCCTCCTCCAAATCTTCAGCTGACACTTGGACCACTTTGCTTGGTTCTTTGTTCACGCGTTTCCTTAGTTTCTGGATGTACTTCGAACAGAGTGCTACTGCTCGCCGGGCTCGGTACCAATCAGAAAAACGCTCGATTCTCTCTTCTAGGGTGGCCATTCTTTGATCGACTAAGGATGATGCCATGGCGACGGATTTTTTGACCTCTGGGTCGTCGTACTTCAAGTTATGTTCTTGTTCGTCATCGTTCAGCCATTCGCCTTCTTCCTTCCATAACATCTCTGGTCCCAGAATCCACCGCGAATCTCGGAGCTCATCGGTCTTCATTCCACGTGACGCTTCATCTGCTGGGTTCTGTTTAGTGTCAACATACCGCCATTGGCTTCTATGGGTACTGTCTTGTATCTCTTGTACTCTGTTAGAGACGAATACATGAAAACGTCTGTTTTCATTACTTATGTACCCAAGTACAACTTTGCTGTCCGTCCAGAAGAAGTCCTCATCGATCCGGTATTCTAGCTCACGATGAATCTGTTGACTTATCCGTACGGAACAAACAGCGGCGGTTAGCTCGAGTCTCGGGATGGTTACAGGTTTGAGAGGAGCTACTCGCGATTTTCCCATCACGAAAGCGCAGTGGACCTTGTTTGCATCATCTACGAGACGTAAATAGCTACACTGGCCATAGCCCCGGACGCTTGCGTCACTGAAATGGTGCAGCTCTGCTCTGACGACTTGACCGAAATCTTTAGGCTTGTGACACCGAGGAATCGTGATGCTCTGTAGTTTCATCAGTTCCATTCTCCATTTCTCCCATCTCATCTTCGTGTCTTCTGGTATTGGATCGTCCCAGTCCAAATGGAGACTGCATAACTCTTGCAGTATTGACTTTCCTTGAAGCATCAGGGGGGCTACAAAACCTATAGGGTCATATATAGAGCTTACGGTCGACAGGATACCTCGTCTCGTGCATGGTTTGTCTTGCAGGATGACGCTGAATTCGAAGTTGTCAGATTCGACGCACCATTGAACTCCTAGTGTGCGTTCTAAGGGAAGTGCGTCCAGGTCTAGGTCTATCTCTTTAACTCCCTCTGCCCTGTCACTCTCGGGGATGTTCTTGATTACCTCTTTGCTGTTGGACAAGAACTTGTGAAGATTGAATCTTCCTTGATGACACATGGCTTTTACATTTTTCACCAATTCTACTGCTGACGTTGCTGTAGCGACTGACTTCAAGCCGTCATCCACATAGAAATCGTTTCGCACGAAGTTGGCTGCTTGTTCACCGTATTCTCCTTCGAAGTCATTCGCGGTTTGCTTGAGTGCAAAGTTGGCGCAGTTTGGTGATGACGTCGCGCCGAACAGGTGGACTGTCATGCGATAGTCTACAGGATCTTTAGAAAGATCATTCTCCTCCCACCAGAGGAAGCGAAGCAGGTCACGGTGCTCGGGATTGACGTGGACTTGATGGAACATGCCCTCAATGTCACATGTCACGGCAACGGGTTCTTGTCGGAATCTCAACAAGACACCAGTAAGGTTGTTGGTCAGTAGATGACCTTGCAACAGATTCTTGTTCAGGGATTCCCCATTGTATTCTTGGCTGCAATTAAAGACTATTCTTAACTTCTTTTTCTTCGGATGTCTTGTACCGTGATGATTAATGTAAAAGGTCATGCCAGACTTCGCCTCAGCATCAGTCGGAACCCTTTCGGCGTAGCCGTTTTCAATCATGTCTCCCATGAACTTCATGTACTCTTCTTTGTATTCTTTGTTACTCGGCGACGTAAACCGTTTCTTGAGGTGGTACATGCGTCGGACAGCGTCATCTCTGTTGTTAGGGAGACCTTTGAAGCTTTCCTTCAACGGGAGTGGAAGTTCGTAGTGGCCGTCGTCACGTCTGTGTATGCGCGTCTCTGCGATGTTTAGAAACCTCTTGTCTTCCTTGGAGAGACTTTGCTGAGCCATGTGCTTATTTTCCGCAAAGTCCATCTCAAACATTTGATTTACATAGCAGGGGTTTAGAACCTCCTTTGTCTTGTCTTCCAGGATGAAACTAACGTGGCTTGTTTCAGGCGTGTTCTCATGTGCTATAATCCTGTTGCACGTTGCTACACCGTCTTCGTCTAGAGGGGTCTCTGAAAGACTGGCCGGTCCGACTATGCACCAACCAAGGAGTGTTCGGACTGCGTATGGATCTTCGCTTTTACCAGTTATCACTTCCTTTGGTTTAATCGCCTTCGGGCAGTTGGATCCGATCAGTATTCCAACGTCGAGGTTTTCGTCTAGCGGAGGTATTTTGTCCCTTATTTTCTTCAGGTGTTGCCACTTGTCTGCTGCTGCTGGGGTTGGGATTTGGTCCTTTCTGGATGGGATTATGTCTCTTGCATACGCCTTAGGGAGTTCGACCTGCGCGCGTCTGTCGGGGCGCTCCACTATCAATCCGTCGATACGGGATACAGGGATTACTTTGCGGCCGTGCATTGTACTTAAATTGAGACTTGTGTCGACTCCCTCAACTCCAAGCTCGCTCTTTACCTTATTTGTCACGAACGTCGTGTCACTAGCGTCATCCAAGAGTGCGTACGTTTTAATTTCTTTGCTGGGATTATCCTTATGGTACAGGACTACAGGCACGATTCGACACATGATGATGGCGTTCGATGTACCGACAGAACTGTGGGAGACGCTGGCAGCGTTTGAGTGAGCAGACTCGGCAGCGTGGTCTGGTTGCAAGGGTTGGGGTGGATTGCGTGACGACTGAGCGCTTGGCGGAGTTTGCTCGCTGCGTGTCTTTGACTTTAGAGTCGCTCCGTGTAGCAAGGTGTTGTGACGCTTTCCGCACTCACCACAGGTTTGCTTGGATGTGCAGTCAGCGGAAACGTGACCCGCTCTGAAGCATCTGAAGCATAGGCGTTTCTCGATGATGAGATCCAACCTCTTGTCTGGAGTAGCCTTGGTGAAATTGCTGCACTTCGTTATTGTATGTTTGCCATTGCAGGCTGGGCAGGACTGTTCGCGCCCCGATGTGGCTGCTGATTGTGTCTGTTCAGAATGGCCTACTGGAGTGGTAGAAGTGACCAATGATTGACTTGGATTGATTCCACCTTGATACCTCGACCTTGTGCCACGGGTGTTGTCTCTAACCGGGCCGTTCCTTTTCCTTTCTCTCTTAAGTACGTCTGGAGAAAAGATCGGGTCGTTTGCTACTTCGGCTTCTTGTTTGACAAACTTGACAAAGTCCGTAACACCCACGAGCCTCTTTCCCTTTACCTGAGTCTCATGAGCGGACCTACACCACTTGACGCCCGAGTACGACGGCAACTTGGCGGAGATCGACTGTAGGATCTGAGTAGAATCCAGCTCCGACATAGATTTCATAGTCTTCATAGCCTCTTCACAGCGCACCAAAAAGTCAGAGAATTCCTCCAGTCCCTTACTATCGCCATCACTGATCTGTCTCCAACCTCTAAGTTTCTTTTTGTAGTCTTCGGCTACCACCACAGGATTTCCAAAACGCTGATCGAGCAGTTTCCGGGCTTCGCTGTATGCGGTTTCAGAGTTTGTCGCTAGGAAACCTTTAACCACCTCGTTGGCCTTGCCGGTCGTGTATTTTTCTAAGAAGAACAATTTGTCCTTATCAGCGGGGACGTTGGCGGCGATAATACTATCAAATGCGGTCACGAAAGCCGGATATTCGAACGAGTTGCCGGAAAATGTCGGAGGTTCCTTAACGGGGAGGTGAAAGGTCCTTTGTTGATTGATTAGCGCTGAGCTTAATTGCGTTTGTTGGGCTTGAAGGTTGACCAGTTGGTTAAGGGCGAAACTTATACTAGATGGTGGTTCAAAGTTCTGTATATTGTTTGCTGGTTGCTGGCCAAAGTTGTCTGGAATCGTGTTAGGCACAAAAGGAGGGTTGTTGGTGTTCATTTCCTGTTTTGCAATTCTTGTCGTGACGGCTGTTGGTTGTTGGGGGCTTATCTCCTTGTCCTCGAGTTTAATTTCCTGTTTTGTTTGCGTGTTTAATTTATATTCTTCATCTAGAATTTCTTTGAACGCACTTTCTTCTGCCTTTGCGAGCGCATACTCCTTTTCTAGTTGAATGCGCCTGAGTTCATTTTCCTTTTCCAGAAATTCCATTTCTATTTTGACTTTAGCTGCCCTTGCTGCGGCGTCCGCTCTAGCTTGTGAAACGGAACGCGAGGAGGACCTAGTCGACCCTTTAGATGACTTGGATCTTACTTTTGATCTATGGCTCGACGAGGCGCTAGATTTGGTGAAAAGCGATCCTTTTTCAAGGCGCTGGATTTGTTCACAAAGCTTCATTCTTTGTTCAGTAAATTCTCGATCTCTAACGTCATACCACTGATAGGATTCTTCCTTTTCTGCGGGACTATCCAGCAGACTTTCGTATGTGTAGCACGCTTGATTAAAGACATCTTTTAAAGAATCTAATTCATTGCGTTCGACTTCCAAAACTTCTAATTCCGTTTGGGGATCTTCACGTAGTTTCTTAATGTGATCTAATTTTCTTTTAAGATTTCGGAAAGCTGTTTCTTTTCTTTTTGCTCTCAATTCCTTTAGAAAGCTCTTTCCCTTCTCTGAGAACTTCTGTCTTCGCTTTGAAATTTTGACATTGAGTTCTGACTGGGCTATGGGCACGACATTTTCTCGGTCTCCATCAGTGTCTTCGTCAAGAAACGACGCCAGATCTTCAGGTGCGGATGCGATACTCATAGTTTGTCACGAAATACCGATGACGAATTTAGAACAAGCCACGATGTTTTACTGTAACGTCAGGTTCACAGCGACTGTTGAAAGGCTGAATTGTCACTTGCTAGACAACTTGTCGCGATGAGACTAGCGTGTGTGGGAGATGCTTTACTAATCGAATAAAGCCAGAGATCACGGAAAATCAGCTGTGATTGACGGTGATTTAATTGACGATAATCGAACGTAAACTGAAATATAATGTAATGAATAAACTAATTACTAGATAATAGAAGATTACAAGATGACAAGAGTCACGAAACAATAATAGCGAACATTCCAATCATAACTGCGATATGACAATACTTCCAGTCAAACTTCCCAGTAAAGATACAATTAAAATCATCAGTGATCCCAAGCAGATACGCATACTGCTAACTGTCCTAATACAATAAATGACAACACTCTAAAAACTTGAAAGCAATAAAATTGTACGATGTGATAAAAACGTGCTTGCGTGAGCGCCACTGAAAACGATGTGGGAATTTACTAGCAAAGAAAGGACTTAACTGAATTACCAGAGATTCTTATAGGAAAGTTGCTAAATAGAAACCTAAGCTAGGGAGAGTGTGAACTATAAAGATCTATCGCTAGAAACAAGATGAAATAAAAACTTTGAAAACTGGGGCTCTGCCACGTGTTGGACTAAGTACAATAGGCTGTTGTATAAAAAACCGAGACTAAAGGTACTTAAGGTTAAAAAACGTCAAAACTTGAAACTTATACTAAAAAGCAAGCATAGAAAATAGTTTGTACTTACACATCGGTTCCCGCTTGCACTCTAAATAGTCAAGGGTAGCTTAAAACTTAATTTACTTGAAAACACGTACTGTGCACGCACGATAACTGAAACTTGAACTACTGGCGGGAATATGTCGCTAACACTATCTATATACGTCCACGTGTAAAAACGGATGACGTAATTGCTAAGCAACAAATTGGCGAATCAGAAAGAGTTAAGATTACTCACTTAATTAGAGAAGCCTCGATATAGTGTTCATTACAATAATGCTGTCACCTTGTCTTGATATCAATTCAAAAGATAGTCATGGTGACACTGTTGATGATTAGGGATCATTTGCAGACTTTTTAATTACTCGATGTTGTGGGAAAAATTAGTGAGAAGTTTTGGCACTGTTCTTGCCGCTTTATTGGGTCTTCAAGGAAGAATATAATACTCACATGCAGTAAAATTGTGAGAGCTCTAGGCCATGCTGTCGTTCTACTGCATGTTAGGGGCCGGTCAAAAAATATTGTGGGTTTGGGGGGTGGGTGGGTCAGTAAGAGCCATGGGTTTTATTGAGGGCCAGACACTGGCCAAATTTATGGGCGGTGAGGATGATTTTGCCCACCTGGTTTGACCATTTAGAGGAATGTTTTTCTTATAAAGACGTTCAGTTCAAAAATATTTGCCTGCCTGTGAAAACCAGTTACCCTCCTGCTGAAACTGTTAATGAAACCCCTGCAGAGCAGAGAGGGGTGGGTCATCAGTTTTTTAGCCCTTGGTAAGGGGTGGATCTTTCAGTTTTTAGCTACCCATGGGGGTGGGTTATCCTATTTTATAACACAAATTGGCATACATTTATATTTTTTTGACAATCAAAGTCTTGATGCTAATGGAACAGTTGGCCACACATGTAAATTTTGTACGCATCAAGCTGATATTAATATGATATAATATCAAAAACTTCTCATTCCTGTTTTGTGTCTTTATGTAAAATGTAACTTACAAGATGTGAATCTGTACGAAAAGTAAGAAGTCTAACAGAATGAGCAAGCAGGAGCCCCAGTGCAGAAATTTTCCTACTGACTATGCTCTTTCGACATGTTAGTCTTCCAGGACACCAAGTGGCTAACTTGTATCTACATGCTACTTATTTTGGGTACAGCACTTATGTTCATGGATGTGAGACTCACACTCAAAGTTTGCTGGCAACCTCGTTCCCAGGGACTCTGATCTTCCCACCCCCTGGAGTGATATGAGAGACCCTGGGTACGAGGTTGGTTTGTTGGCTGTGTGAGTCCCAGGACTCACTACAACCTTTCTCTAGATGGATCACTATTCCACAGGAAGCGAGGCAAGAGGTGGAGAATGCAGGGGGTTGTGGTCAAGTTTTTTGTACAGTTTACAGACATGACTTGAAAGTGTCAAGAGTAAAGGAAAACAATATTATTTTTAGATCCTTTAAAATTATCGTAAAGAAATATATCTAAAATCTAAAATTTCACCACAAGTTAATACACAAACATTTATGTGAGTTTGTTGGATTATGCAACCAAAAATATCATGTTTTATAAGGGCTGGGTCATGTAATTTTTCACCTTCATTGAGGGGTGGGTCACTCTGTTTTGTGCCAAATGGTAGTGGTGGGTCAAGTGTGTTCTATTCAGCACATTTTCAAATGCTCTAGCTAGCCCACCTTAGATCCTATTTAATAATCCTCTTCATTTTAAACCATTTCTTTGTTCCTATGTAGGTTGTAATTATACCCCATTTTTATTTACATCTTTTTATTGTTAATTGTAATGGATGTTTTGAATTCTATTTTTACTAAAGACCATTATTAAATAAAGACCACGTTAAGTAATGTTCTGCTTCAATGTCATACCCTGATGCCCTTCTGATCAAAAAACCTCACTGAAACCCCTGCTTTAAGTCATGTCAATTCCTATTCACTTTAATGAAACATGCAGCCATGTAATAAGATCTCTTCTTCTCATCAGATGCAAATGGAGATACAGCTTCACCATCTTCTTCAGATTACACAGAAGCAGACAGTGACAGAAAAGGAGATTTGGCAACAGGACCAAGAGGTTTGTGTTTCTTCATGTTCAATACATGCTGACCTTGTAATGATGTGTACACTGATCATGGTGCAGAAGAGCAACAAAGCAGTTTAGGGGAATGTTTGATTGACCTTGTTCTGGAATAAGAGTATATTCCAGATTATTCCAGAGTAGCCATTCTGACCTTAAATACCTCAATAAAACCCCTTAAACAATAATTCAATTTCTGGAATAATTTAATCCTGATGAAGGTGGACAGAAGCCTTTGAAAATTTAGAACTGAAAAGAAAATTAACAGATCGGAGAAAAAAATCTTAGAGATTGAATTTTTGAATGACTGATTTCTTCTTTTGTATTTCCTTTCATCAATGAGTTCGTTTACATCATTTCGTTATGCCCATTGTTATATGCAGTGCTGTAATAATAGCAAATACAGCATTTGAATTCTCCTCAATTCTCCAGTGCGTTTCCTGTCTTAAAAATTTCATTATCCCCTTCAGGAAATGCTTTGTTAGCTTCTTTTGTTCATATTCAAGACTTTTTGGAGACCTTCATGTGACAATCTTCTCAATGTAAATTATTTCTGCTGTCAGACATGCTTACCTTACTAGCTTCGAGATAATACAGCATTTCCTGTTGCATTCTTCCTCTGGGTGACATTTTAAAAGATGTTAAAAGATTTTGTCCAGGATCGACTAACATTTCGGCTTATAAGCATCATATAGCTTGAAAGATTTTGATTTGAGCATCATTGCTTTTAAGATTTCGATGTCCATATTTCCCAGGTTAAACACTTTCCATTTTTTGACTCCACAAAGATATCCACAAGGTATCTGTGTAAAGCTTGAATGAAAACCATTATCATGCTGTGTTACTCTATGAAAATCTTCCAAACAAGTGCTAAAGACTCTGGGACAAAAGCAATACTTGGTCCTTGAAAAGGGAGCAATTTTCTAAGTAAACCCTGTCTTGGATCACTAATCCCGATCTGGATCATTCCAAAGGAATAGTGCTTCCTTTTTATCAAATGAAGCAGCCAACATTTTTATTTGTTGTTTTGCAAAAGGCTGCAATCTGAAGAGGCAGTTTCATCATTATTCTGGATTGTTTTAATATTCAGTTCTCTTGAGCAAAATGCTGGAACAGTGAGATTCTCACGAAAATTAGAAGTAGATTGAGAAAACTTCCAAGTAGCTGGTGAAGGGGAGTGGACATCATATGCAGTGCACTTATGTCCAGGATTGAACGCAAGTATTGTTTAATTAGTACTTCATATTTGGCAAGGTTGTTTGACATTTTCATATTACGTGATATTTTACAGAATTGTGTGTGTTTTGGTGACTTTTTACCAATGAGGACACTTTGTGATACTTATCATGAGCAATTTGAGTCTCATTAGCATTCAATCCTGGACATATCTAATCATAGCGGATCTAGGGGAGGGGACGGGCCCGCCCCTCCCCCCTTATTTTGGGCAAAAAAAAAAAATCACTGAGGGAAGAAAATCTGGCAGAGCAAGCAACCCCCCCCCCCCCCCCCCTTAGCTCAAGGTATGGATCCGCCACTGATATGTGCAAAGCGTCTTTCATGTTACCCATCAAGGAAGAGCTTAAAGTTGGGGGAAGCCCCCCATTGGGGGTTTAATTTAGGGCCTCCCTTGGGAAATTTTCTTTTTTAAGCCCTGTAAAACCAAGCAAGGAGGAAAACACTATTTTTCGTTTACCTAACTAGGATTTAAAGTGTGGTATACCCTTCGTTTATACAATGCTAATCTTAAACTCAGAAAAGGTCAGCGGTGGAATAATAAAATGTGAACTGACTACTAAGAAAAGAATTCAAAATCCAACAAGAAATTAGTCACATATTTTATACAGAGCACAGATGAAAAAACCACTTCTGTCCCCATAGAGTAGAGGAAATAAACGTCTGAACACCGGATAACGATTACAGATGTCATGCACCATATGGGGCACCCGCTCTATACTCAGATGTTTGGAATACATTCCGTTTATGCCAGAATTGGTATGATACATGTAGTAGCTGAATCAAACAGACACGGGGTAATTCCTTAATTTTTAATCCAGAATGAGGTCAATCAAAAATGAAATGCACACTAAGCACAATTGTTAGGAATAAGCACAAAATTGTCCTAGCTATTGTAACTTTTACATAGGCTGTAGATAGCAGTAGTCTACATGAATGGCAAACTACAATAATATTGTCCCTAAATTTGAACTTAACTTGCTCTTAGGAGCAATATGCTAAATAAATCATTACAGTGCAGTGTAATGCTACTTAATACGTACTTAAGGCATTTTCTAATTTTATTTTTGCCATATCTGTCAAATTTCTTGCATGATCATCGGCTGATTTCTATTGTCAATTTAACAATTGATTCATGCTTTCGCTAGTCTAGTCCCTGAACTCTCTGTTAACTTCTACTCTCTATTGAACCCTGGTGTAAGAGGAGAGAATCAATGATACCTTGCGTTGATATGTTCAGAATACAACCATTTTCGCCCCTAAAAAGTAAAACTTAATATAGAGGCGTGGAGCTACTAGGATCTGTTGACATAATAGGGGTTCAGCAATAGGGGATTTTTCTGTGGTGAACCATATTTTAGCTTAGTCATCATGTCACATTACGCCTAGTCTCGATTTCCGCCTTTCTCTCGGGGCTGGTGCCCGAGTTTCCTCCCTAAGGGGGAAGAGCCCAGGCTCCTTTCCCGAACAGCAACTGGCAAACAAGGCTACACATCAGGAGGAGCCTGAGAAGCGATTGGGGGCCTGAACAAATCCTCATGCAAAAGTGGTGGACTTGTTTATTGAAAATTTTAAACGTGCATATATTACATAATCATACCTTGATTTACCCTTGACTTAGTTTTTACACCCGTTTTCATTCTTGCACGCACAGCAACTATTTTTCGGCATGCTGTCTCTCGAAAATTTAAGTACAACAGATTTCTCTACGGTTGAACTCAAAGATGGATGTATTTCACATCAAACTAAAGTTGAGAGTATCAAGAAGTCATTCCGTGAGAGTTAAAGTGACTGTTTTGAGTGCGGACCAATTCAACCTGAAGTCACTACTCAGGCTATTTAGAGCTGATTGACTGCACTCAAGTCGTTTGAATTATATATCCCGTAAATTGGGAAACATGCAAGGTTCCCAGGAAAAACTGCTTATTTCACAGTTTAAATGGTGTTTCAGCCGTTTAAATAGCATCTATTCTCCGCTATGCACGTAACGTGAATACAGGTGTAATAAGCAAAAATTTAGTTGTATACCTATTAAAATGAATAACAACGCTAGAGAACGTCATCTTGACATCATTATCAAGTAAGAAATAAAAGAAATAATGGTGAGGTTCGTTTTTTATATAAATTATGTACAAGTGAGGTATAAATTGATTATCCTGGCCCGCCTAGATTAGCACTGCTACCTGCGGAGCCAGGGGATTAAGGATTAATTGTGAAGTAATAAATTATTGTTGTTGTTGTTTGTTGTTTTTGAATTTTAAACAGAGATATATTTGGAATATTATTTGATATTTTGTAATTACCATCTAGATCTGTCTTTGAAAGGCAAGTATCAAAATGAACAGAACGTACTACACAGTGCTTCAAAGGGTGGTAATGTCGTCATCATCGAGACAATGTTGTCACGTGGTCTTGACATCAATTCAAAAGATAGTAATGGTCACACTCCGTTGATGCTCGCGGCTTTGAGTGGCAAGATGGAGGCCGTAAACTATCTTTTAGACAAGGGAGCAGATGCGTCTTTGAAAGGCCAGTATGGAAGGAACTTACTGCAAAACGCTTCTGGTGGTGGTAATATCGCCATCATCGCAACAATGCTGTCACGTGGTTTTGATATCAATTCAAAAGATAGTTATGGTGATACTCCCTTGATGATCGCGGCTTTCACTGGCAAGATGGAGGCCGTAAACTATCTTTTAGACAAGGGAGCAGATGCGTCTTTGAACGGCCAGTATGGAAGGAACTTACTGCAAAACGCTTCCGGTGGTGGTAATATCGCCATCATCGCAACAATGCTGTCACGTGGTTTTGATATCAATTCAAAAGATAGTAATGGTAATACTCCCTTGATGATCGCGGCTTTTACTGGCAAGATGGAGGCCGTAAACTATCTTTTAGACAAGGGAGCAGATGCGTCTTTGAACGGCCAGTATGGAAGGAACTTACTGCAAAATGCTTCCGGTGGTGGTAATATCGCCATCATCGCAACAATGCTGTCACGTGGTTTTGATATCAATTCAAAAGATAGTAATGGTGACACTCCCTTGATGATCGCGGCTTTGAGTGGAAAGATGGAGGCCGTAAACTATCTTTTAGACAAGGGAGCAGATGCGTCTTTGAAAGGCCAGTATGGAAGGAACTTACTGCATATTGCTTCCGTTGGTGGTAATGTCGCCATCATCGAGACAATGCTGTCACGTGGTTTTGATATCAATTCAAAAGATAGTAATGGTAACACTCCCTTGATGATCGCGGCTTTGTGTGGCAAGATGGAGGCCGTAAACTATCTTTTAAACAAGAGAGCAGATGCGTCTTTGAAAGGTCCGTATGGAAGGAACTTACTGCACAAGGCTTCCCATGGTGGTAATGTCGCCATCATCGAGACAATGCTGTCACGTGGTTTTGATATCAATTCAAAAGATAGTAATGGTAACACTCCCTTGATGATCGCGACTTTGAGTGGCAAGATGGAGGCTGTAAACTATCTTTTAAACAAGGGAGCAGATACGTCTTTTAAAGACCGATATGGAAGGAACTTACTTCACAAGGCTTCCTATGGTGGTAATGTCGCCATCATCGGGACAATGCTGTCACGTGGTTTTGACATCAATTCAAAAGATAGTAATGGTGACACTCCATTGATGATCGCGGCAGGTCGTGGTGAAGTTGAAGCTGTGAAGTATCTACTCAGCAGGGGAGCACGTTAGTGTTCTACTTTATATTTATAGTGCCGTCATTTTGAAGACGGGACATTAGCAGTTAGTGTTTTCATGCTCAATGTTGTGATAAAATTAGTGAGAAATTTTGGTAACTTGTGTAGAGTTTGAACTCACATATTTAGGGTTATTAAGAGTGTTGCTCTGATAGCTGTATTGGTTCCTCAAAGAGTAATGGAATTCGTTATTTACTGTAATGGAACATTCAAAGTTTACGCAACAATGATTTTAGGATATACAGGTATCGTTTTTCTGTGTTTACAGAGAGCAGAGGAACTAGGGATCTACAACATTAAGTATAGGTTTTCATGAATTTCCCTATAGTCAATATATCAATTTCAGTGTTATTAATTTCAAATTCTCATAGCATATCGCAAGGTATCAGTATATTTAGTTGATAGAATGAAGTAATAGTTGACAGTATCTTAATTCTATAGCACTCAGTCGATTTTCACGGCAGTGTCTGTAATTATTTAACAATTATCCTGTGAAATAACCTGGAATACTGTATGATACTTCGCCGACGAGGCTGTAGGCTCAGTGAGATAATTAACTAAGACTATATCCTGGAAGATTGAGCAAGAAGACTTTTTTTACAATACAACAAACTGTCAAGGAGACGCATTTTTACAATAGATGGCGGACAATTCTTGGCAAATTGTATATCATAGGAAGCTATAGAATATATAACGGAAGGGTGATTTAAAGTACTGGAAAATAAGCCCAAGTAATTCCTTTTAAGCGTTAGCTCTAGAAAGGAAATGAATACCACTTGAAGCAAAGGAAAATTCCTTGACATTAGCGGGCCTCTAAATTAAATCACCGTTGTTCTGCCGACTGAGTTACAAGGCCAGACAGTGGTGGTTGGTACCCATTCCCATAGCCTAGAATGAATTCAATCTCTACTTTCCAGCTGTTTTATAAGCGCAACATTGCATTCGTAATTATACCCTACCCTGAGGTTGCACTTTTGTATTCTAACAGAAAATGGCCTCGATGGTTTTTTCCTCCCAAAACACTTAGAGGCCTGAGGGTACATGAAAGTCAAGTTTCAAATTTAGAAACAGCTAGAGCTTGATATGTTAGGAAAAATAAGGCCATGGCAGAAAAAAACAATTCGTGTAAAAGGTAGGTTATCTATGACAGTGCGGTGCTTTTTTATTCTTTATTTAACCGTGTATATGGATATACATAAAATTATTAATTGTGACGACTTTTAATAGATATGTTTACCTTAACAGAGTTTCCGTAGATTTGTAAATGTTTAATCAATATGTTGGTGGATTTAAATTTTTTTAAAACGGAATTTAATTTAGTATATTCCTTTTTTACCCGAGGTTTAGTATATTTGTATTTTTTTACACAAAATATTTGTATTTGTATTTTTTAATGGATGTTATAGCAGACTGATTTGTATTTTTGTAAAACAAGTGAAACTTTTAATGCGAAAAAAATCAGTGACCTCAAAGTTGTTGGCGAAGACTTTATTTTGTTTGTCATTGCAATAGTAGTATAGGATGGTCCTGTAACACGCTTATAGCTTTTTTTCATGCAAGCAGCTATTTTGCAATAATTTGCGTATTATTCAGACTGTATGTGTTCCATATTCTCAAGATTCTGTATAAGACCATGCTATTTGATAAGGTGACGGCTTCCTTAGTTTTACTAACCCGCTAGTTTTGAAATACGCTCCAAAAGGATGACATAGGAGAGCAGTGAAAAAACCTGATCGATGGAGCCTGTCAGTCAAACATTGAGGACTTACGTCATGATCACGTATTTTGACTCTAAAGAGACTAACATTAGTTGGAATATAGGAATGTTGTGAGAATCTTGTATTGAAACATTCTTATTTTTATGTCATTCTTTATTTTGAATGGTAGTTCATAAACTCAATGAATGTTTTCCTGACTGAACCACGTGTTAAGATTGCTCTCTGCGGTGGGGTTGAAAAGACGTTTTTAACAGAGTATACATTTTGGTGGAAATTGTGTTTGCGCTATTTTTGTTTTTGTCGTTTAAAGTTTGCGAAGAAGTGTTTTTCTGTATTGCTCAATTTCATGGGGTTAGGATAGACTTGATTGATCCAAAATAGAGTTTGAAAAGATTGGTTGAAATTGTTTGGAAATTGATTAAAGGATAAAACATAACCGTTTTTATCAAGGAGGTCTTGAACGCGTGTAATGTTGCTTTCCAACCAATACTTACAGAAGAGTGGGGAGAGTGATAATTTCGAAAGGTGTATGTTGAACTTTGTCTCAACACTTCACGGAGAGACATTATCAGCCCATAGTGTCCGTCCGAGGAAAATACCCGTGATAGAACGTTAGTAGATTTATACTAATTAACAATTAGATTATCACCTCATAGAAATCAAGAGCGAATAATCTAATTGTTTTAGTAGAATTCTAACTGAAATTTGCATCAAATAACGATTCCAAATATTCCTGGTCTTAATATTAAACTTCTCGCTTTAGAGAATTCGCTCGGACTGAGTTGTCAATTTGACATGTTCAGTTGTGTGCGCGCTTATCAGTTTCTTTCAAAAAATCCGAGTTTTTTTAAATTCCAGAAACCGTGAATGTCCTTTTTCAGTCTTTTCAGGAATTTAATTATCCATTTAGTTTTAAATGTTCTTTCAAAACTTCGGAGAAACGAGAAAACGTTGAAATTTTATCGACCACACCAAGCCACTGAACACTAATGGCTGATAGTGTGCAATGGCTCAGCCAATCAGATTGCAGCATTTGCATTAGTGTTCAAGTAGAATTCCACATACATACATACATACATACATACTTTATTTGCAACTCCCCAAAGGGGCTTTTCAGTTACAAAAGTTAGTATAAATCTACTAGCGTTCTATATAGCGTTCTATCTGCGGGACAATAGATAGTGAGTAGCGTAGCCAGTCAGAGAACAGCATTCGTGATAGAACGCTAGCAGATTTATGCTAATTAACAATTAGATTATGAGCTCGAGATTTCTACGAGGTGATAGTTGATGAGGCCGAAGGCCGAATTAACTATCGCCTCATAGAAAACGAGAGCGAATAATCTAAATGTTTTAGTAGAATTCTAACCGAAATTTCCTTCAAACAACGATTCCAACTGTTTCTGGTCTTATTATTAAACTTCACGCTTTAAAGAATTCGCGCAGACTGAATTGATTGTCAATTTGACATTTTCAGTTTTGTAAGCGCGTTTATCGGTTTCTTTAAAAATTTCAAGCTTTTTTAATCCAAGAAACCGTAAATGCCCTCCTTTTAGCTTTCTCAGGAATTTTGTTTATTCGTTTGTTTTCAAGTGTTCTTTCAAAACTTCGGAGAAACGAGGAAACGTTGAAATTTTGTGGACCACACCAAGCCACTGCACACTAATAGGTGATGGTTGATGAGAGGCCGCAGGCCGAGTCAACTATCACCTCATAGAAATCAAGAGCGAATAATCTAATTGTTTTAGTACAATTCTAAATGAAATTAACTTCAAATAATGGTTTCTAGTTATTTCTCGACGTATTATTAAACTTCGCGCCCTGGGAAGATCGTTTTGACTGAATTGTCATTTGAACTTGCAGTTGTGTCCGCGCGCGCGTCATCTTTTTTTAATAATGGCAAGATTTGTAAAGTCAAGAAACCATAAATGAACTGCTTTTAGGCTTCTCGAAAATTTAATTATCCATTTGCATCAAAATGTTATTTAAAACTTTGGAAAATCGAAAAAGGCGTCGCCATTTCGTGGACGCCCTCCAGCCACTGTACATTAATGGCTGATAGTGTACGCTCACTCAGCCAATCAGATTGCGGCATTTGCATTAGTGTACTAGTAAAATTCTACTAATCTGTGATAGATAATGAGTAGCGTAGCAGTGTACCCTTGCTAACAAAATTATAAATAATAATAAAAGCTTTATTTAAAACTGAAAGATCGATCAGCGAAGTCCGGGAGGAAGATGCTGGTATAAACCGATGATCAGTATCTATAAATTACATGGTAAAAAACGATAATCAATTAAACAATACTAAATAATAATAATAATAATAATAATAATAATAATCTAAACACTACATTTATGATCAGTCTTGTCTAAATCACTAAAAAAAAATTAAAAAGTTTAGTTTTAAAAATTTTCAGACTACTGCAGTTTCGATGGTCGTTTGGGAGGTCATTCCATTCCTTGGTAGCAGCGTACATGAATGTGGACTGGCCCATAGCAGTTTTAGTTCTAGGGAGATGAAGTTCTCTCTGTTGTCTCTCAAGACCTTACCACGGAGGTTGGATCGTAATACAAAATAGCCTTGTAGTTGCCTGGGACAGTTATAATCGTTCACGATTCTATAAACTAACTGTCGACGCATAGTACGCCGCCTATTGAAGAAGGTTAACAGACCAAGCTTCTCTCTCATAAACTGTGTGCACGTTAAGTGATTTGTTCTCAAAATTATTCTCATCGCCTGATTCTGCAGCCTTTCTAAAAAATCAGAGTTCTTCTTGCTGCAAAATCCCCATACGGTGCAACCGTAGTCTAAAACAGGTAGAATTGTTACTTTATAAATCTTCAATAAAATAGCAGAGCTAAGAAAAAATGAAATTCTTTTTAAAAGTTTCAGTTTGGGATAAACCCTTGAGGCAACATAAGACACATGATTGTTCCATGATAACGCCTCATCTACCACTACGCCAAGATGCTTAAAATGCTTTTGTTGTTTTAAAATTGAATTTCCATAATCAATCAATCAATCAATCAATCAATTAATCAATCTTTATTTGTACTCATTCTTGCTAAAAAAAAATTACAATTTCAATGAAAATATTAAAGTAATAATTTAAGTACTAGCTGCCTGGAATAACCATAGGGGCTAGCGGAGCCAGGCAGCCATAGAATATGTTAATGTCCCTGGTGGTTTTAAGTGCATTCTGGGACGCAATAACCATGGTTTCCGTCTTTTTTGTGTTACAAATGAGGCCATTTCTGCGGAACCAGTGTCGTACGCTCCTGAGGTCCTGAGGTCCTCGTTGATGGCCGCTTCTCGGCGTTTTCGAAGTGTCTGTGAAGAGGATTTCGATAAAGTTTTGAAAGACTAGTAGATTTATACTAAAACAATTAGATAGTGATTATTCGCTCTCGATTTCTATGCGTGATAATTGACGTGGGCTGTGCCCTCATCAACTATCACTGGTCCGACTACCGCCGAGCGGGCGGTAGTTGGAGCACAGTTCAGGCGGTAATCAAATCAAATTGTTGAGCACGGTTCAGACAACATAGTCGGAAGCTGGGAGGAGCCGCCGAAAATTTGATTGACGGTAGCGAAAAACGCATTTGTCGGTTGAGCTTTGAATCTTAGAGTCCGCATGTTATTGAAGGGCGCAGTTAGGTCCCAGAGTAGGTCTTTTCCGTGCTTTTTCTATTCGGCTGAGCAAAGCGAAATAGAATAGAATTTGACTTAAAGCTACTTAAAGTTGATATACTGATTGATTTTAAAAAGAAGCTCTGTGCGCCTGGCGAAGAATGAATTGCAGTAGTCCTCATACCTTAAAGCAGGTATTAAATGAAATTGTTTGGAACAACCAACACATGCAAATAGAATGATGTTCCATTTATTGAAAAAATGGCACGACGCTGAACCTTTAGAAAAACGTTCTGAAAAGGACAAGGATGAATAATCTTTCTCGCAAATCGGCAACTAAATTCTTTGTTAAAAGTAAATTCGTTACGCCTAAAGCTGAACGAAGGATGAAAGAAGCCAATCTAAAAGGAGATACAATACAACTCATTTATAGTCTTCCGTTTAATGTTCATTACCAAAGACACTAGACTCGCTATTTTCCAATACAAGATAATTCATCACATTCTACACACGAATTCGACCCTTTTTAGAGATTCAATCAAGGAACATGATAGTTGTCGCCTCTGTAGCGAAAGACAATCGTTAACCCATCTTTTTGTTACCTGTTCTGAAACTCGGCTTTTTTTGGTCTCTCTTAACTAATTGGTAGAACTCCAAAAACGGAGATACGATCAATCTCGTTAAAAATGAAATAATCTATAGCGTGACTGATAACTTCGCTCGTCGTCTTGGCTTAAACCTCTGCATGATTATAGCCAAATACTATTTATATACTGCTCCAAGAAAAGAAGAAGAGTTTTATTTGGATACCTTGCTAGCGATCCTGACAAATTTAAATTAAAACTGAGAAACACTGGGATAAATCTAGGTCACAAATAAATATGTAAGAAAACAACCTATTGTAGCTACCGTCCTACATGAAAGAAATGTAAGATATTAATAAATTCTAAATGATTTTAGTATTGTAAGTTGTTAGTATTGTTAAATCATAATTTATCGGTTAGCACTGTAAGTAGAGTAGGCAATTTATGTATGTAATCAAAAGAGTATGATCATATTCTCTTGATGTAATGTAATGTTATTGTTGCAATAAAAAAAGGCTTCAGTAGTGGTTTGAGCCCAGGAGTATCAGTAGTTCGTATTGTGTAATCGTCCGGGTGAGGGTAGTTCTGAAAAGAACTGTTCTTGGTGAGTCACCAACAGCAGTTCTTTTCAGACCCTACCCTCACCCGGACGATCACACAATACGAACTTACAAAAGGCTTTAAACAGAAGCAAGGCTGTACTTTCAAATCTTCCATTTTCAAATGTGTATTATTCTGTTATTATGCGAACTACTGCTGTTGTATGGTAAAGAACAGCCAGTTATTTTTACATCACCTATGAGGCTTAATTAAGTACTAGGTTGGTGTAAAATAGCACTAGACAGGAAGCTTAATCTGTCCTGGACTAAGTGTGGCACCTGAACACCCCCCTCCGCACCCCTGATGAGTAAAGTCATTACTCTGGATTGTGGAGAGTTGAAGTTCCAGACTGTTACTTAAAAAGTAGTAACAGCCTGCCCGCTTGCTTATTGTCAAAACAAATCTGTACTATGGGGCTATGTCAAGACTGTAGCGAACCGGTCACCCTCTCAGACACAATCATCGACGGCAGAAACCAAAGTAGAAACTTTGTAGTGAAATATGGTAGGTCACTAGACGGAGCGCCATTCCATTCATGGTCAGACATGACGCTTGGTGATCAAAACCTCCAGTGTTGCAGTTGTCAGTAAGCTGCATAGAATTTGGTTCACATGGTTTATCACAACATATTTGTTATACGTTGTAAGCGACTTACTACATTGTAAATCATTTTAGACCAGGCGTAGTTGCCTTGTTTTCCTCATCGATCCTACGCGTAAATGCAGTAATGCTGCTTGCCCCTCATTGTTTACTTTCGCTTTCTTAACCTGTGCAAGAAAACTAATTTTAAAAAAAAGAATACTACATGATCTTTCTTGGTCCTCGTTTTCTAGATTTCTGAAATTGTGCAAGTTCTCCATTCAATGAGATACCTTGGACATTCCATAGTGGGAAAATTGCTTGGCCAAATTGGAGTAATTGGAATTTGTAATTTGTAATTGTAATTTAACCAATATTATTGACAGGTACAATGATTTCCCTCATTTTGACCTATAATAGCGAAGTCTGGGGTGTCTGATCTAAATAAGATCAGATTTTATGTCTTGGACATTTCACCAATTGAAAAAGAACCCTTACAGTTTTGTAAAAGTTACTTATAAGTTAATAAGACAGCATCTAATACTGTATGCCGGTCTGAACTTGGTCGATTTCCTCTAAATCATTGAAATAAATAAACATTCTTAAGAAAATGAGTTATCTTCAAAATGAGGATCAAAACTGTCTCGTCATGCAGTAACAGATAATGTCAGTTGTCGATTTTCGCCGTCATGGTCAGTAACAACAGTTTTTATTCAATTCCAATCTTATGAAGCGATTAAATTATTATATTATCTTTAACTTTAATCATGACACTTGAGATGACGTTCAGGTCACGCATCTTGAAGAAGACATGAAAATGAAATATATCGTTCAGTAGAAACATCCCTTTGTAATTCGCAAAAACTGAAATTTTATTTTATTTTTGTTTTTGTCTGCAGTTATACACCCTCACCCTCGATTTATTTATATTTAACCACAGGGAACATACAATCTTATTGAGTAGGAAGAGGGTATATAAATGAATGAAGGAAAAGAATGAATAGTTAACCTTTGTCTCCTGTTGTCATCTCTTACGCGACCTTACAAGGAAAACCTCTACCCACATGTTCTGCGTAACACTGTAGCGCTAAACTCGTACCTAGGCCTTTTAGCGCCGTGCGAAAAATATTTTGGTTGACATATAATATTGACAATAGCCTGATTCTCAGACGTCCGAGGTTGATCGCGGCCCTTTCGCTTCACCTCTCTCCCGAGAGGGGGAGAGAGAGAGCCCAAACATTTTGAACCCAATCCGCCCGAGGGGGACTCCCATATAAAAAGGACAGGGGTGCTCGTCGGAAATTTTGAAAAGAACCCCTAAGAGGAACCAAGATCCTATTTAGTGGGCGTGTCTTGAAAATTATTTTAGCCCTGAGAGATACCAATTCGAAAACAATGCATTAACTTTCATAATTTTTAATAGCGTTAAAGAAGATGGCCTCAAATACCTTCACTCATAAAGTTGATTATATCCTGTCATATTTTTTTTTTCAGCTCAATACCCTAAAAGGTACCGCAAAAGCTGCCACTGTAGACCATATGAGGCTGAACACCCTGGCCTGACGGCAATTGTTAACCTTTCATGTACAACCTGTCAGAATTTATCAACGAATATCATTGTTGTCATGAAGCTCTCTAGAACCTCTAATTTCATTGGATCCATTGCAGGAGCCATGATCCATTGTTACGATTGTTTGTTTAGAAAACAGTCCTAAGAATATATGCACTGATTGGTTAAAAATCGTGTTTCTATTTAACAATTATTCCATGAGCGCGCGTTGGATATGAGATGGTAAATAGCCAACTCGGCCCTACGGGCCTCGTTGGCTATCTCATATCCAACAAGCGCGAATGGAATAATTGTTTTATTAAATTCGGTGCGCTTGTATACTTGGAAATTATAGCTTAATTTTATTGGATTTTAATTTTAGTAAGCGGCCGGAAGTCGATGTGGCAAAAACAACAAGTGGGAAACCACATGACGTGCGCGTCGTTTGTAAAATTAGTTGAATGAAAAATCTGAAAGCGAACCAAGCGAATTTGCTGAATGAAATTACAATCAAGTAGAATTCAAGGAACATCTACCACATGAAGGAGATATAACCTTGGTCAGAAAGTTTGAAAGGCGTTCAACTTCGGGTCAAGGAGAAGAGCCGAATAATTGTGCGCTTGCACATTGCCGTTGTAATAATGCTGCGGAAATCTTTGATCGCCACGTGACACAGACGTTGTGCCAAAATTATTCTCGACAAGACCTCTTTCAGGATTCCCTTGCTTTGAAAGCCTTGGCATTTCGAGTTGTATGTGTGGAGCTCATTGTTGGCCAGATTCAGAGTCAGGGACAGAAACTATCTGAGCGTCAGATTCATCTTCAGAATATCCGAGGCCACCCTGATGGTTTTTCGTGGCTGGTAAAGAACCGGGCCTACTTCCGTTCAGCTCAAAACAACACTCAACTCCTTGAGGTGTTTTTCGCGAGGACAGAATTGTTGGCGCTCGCTGTCGTTTATTCTCGCGTCCTCGTGGCCAAAAAAGAGACCGAGATAAAACTAGGTCGTCCTCTGTAGCTGTGCGGGATTTTTGCTCTCGACCGATCCGAGCTCGCTTAAGTCGAACAGTTTCCTCATCTGCTCATTGGAAATTGGTTTCTTATGGACTAGGCCGGCAATGATGCCTGTTTTCCTGAGGCCTTTTACAAATGCTCAAATAATTTATTTGCCTGGTCAGAGATAGTAAGAAACGGTTTGTTGTGCGGTGGGGTACGAAGGAAATGATCAATGGCGGCTCTTATGGATTTCGTGGATGAACTTTTGTAACACGTGCCATCTTTCTTCCTCGCAGAAGTGTAAAAACACTTCAAACAAACATTCAGTTCTTCTTTTGACATTTCTTATATCGGTTTGGAAAATTTGATGCCACCAGGACTAGTAAGCCATTCTGTTAAGGTAAACATTGTTTTTGTTACGTAATCTTCATGAATGCGTAAAATCTCGACGGTCATATTTTATTTTGCAACTTTTAAGGGAAACTTAACGTATACATTGCTTTATCTCGAATTTAACAGACCCAATAAACAAAATGTTTATGACATTAATTTATTTAAAACATTGAACTTTTCTCAGTCTCAAAATAATCGTTGACACAGTGATTGTCTGGAATTAAGCATCAAAACCACTTCTTAAAATCAGTTCAAATAAACACATAATCTTTTTGAAATGAAAAAAAGCTTTATCTGTTGTAGTTTGTTTCATTATTATATAAAACAAATAGATTCCATATTGCCGTGCGTCTGTTCAGTAATAGATCACAGACGCACGGCAACATGGAATCTATTTGTTAAATAGAAACAGAACTAGCACGAGCTGTTGACGTAATGATGGCGCGAGCAAAGAGAATTTACATTTTGATAATCAAAGTTAAAAAGCCTGACAAGAAATAGAAAACATGTTCTCCGTGTTTCTATCGAGTTACAGAAACACTTGTCAAAGTTTGGGAGAACTCGAAAAAGCTGTGGAAACGCTCACATGTGGCTCGTGCTCCCACAACATTTCTCGTTCTCCCAAACTTCCACGTCCACTCGTGTTTCTTTTAAACTTGTTAAATATCATTTTCTCAGCCAATCCGGTGAGAAGTTCCGAAGAGCTTAGGTCCGGTTCAAACGTCGAACTTTACATGTGCCGAACCTAATAGTCCCAATTAAGTACACAACGAGATCGACGTTTGAATCAATGAAGTTCGACAGATGTTATTGGGGTCGACCCGGGAATAAAGTTCGACATGGCCAGTCGGTCAGTTCGAATACGGAGCGACTCCGATTCAAACGTCGAACTTTTCATGTACCGAACCTAATGCATACATTACAAATACATCAAATAAATTAATTTTTATCCAGAGATCTTCACGTTTCCTATTTTTGTCATGCGCACACACCTTGTTTTGATCTTTCGGAACAAAATAGCGGGAAGAGCGGGACGATATGAGTTCCTATCATCGAGAGCACGAAATATACTTGCCTGATGTGTATAAACCACTTCTGCATGCGGCGTTCCGTATTTAAAAACGATGAGATTGTGGCGAGTTGGAAAGCAGCCAGTTCGGTGGCGTACTGCGAGTCATGTTTTTGAGGACCTTTGAGAGAAAATGACAAAATAAATGAATCTTGAAGAAACCGACTACAGGAACGAACTGGATATGGGGACGAGGAACTGTGATGTTCCCTTGGGAACAAGCGATAATATCAGGCAAGCCAAATTCAAAAATCGACTTCGGTTGTTTAATACTGATGGCAACTGCAGTCGCCTTTTTCGACTTGTTCTACCCTCCTTTAACCCACTTGCAAGAAAAGCAAGCTCTTCATTTTCACAATTTTTCTTTCCCACATTTTCCCGCCATTTTGGTCAGCAATAACCATCGTTCGCAATAGTGTCTCTTTTATTTTTGCAATTAAGTTCGATTAAATTAGGTTCGACGTTTGAATCAACTGCCGAACTTGGTTATTTGGGTCGACCCAAATTGGTATTAGGTTGGGCACATGTAAAGTTCGACGTTTGAACCGGGCCTTAGTCCATCAATGTAAAATCGTACCTTTTAGAAATAAACATTGTGTGAGAATTGCAATTTGCATTGGTTTTACACTTTTTGCACTGGTGCTTTTAGCCTATTAGAATGACATCGCTGGATGGCATTAGTATCAGGGGCGGATCCAAGTGGGCTGGATTGGGTGGCTAGCCACCCCCCTTTACAACAGCCCACCAAAAAAATATAATACGTGGAAAAACAAACGAAAATGTGTGGGTCCCAAAAAATGTAGAAATACGTTTCAAGAGTTAGCAGTGTTACAGTCTCCAATTCGTCCTTTCCAAATCGGCATGTTTTAAGACAAACGTACAACAACTTAAAATAAAGTAAGGTATCATTTGGTGGCTGAATGGTAGTAGCCACCCCCCATTAAAAAGTCATGGATCCGCCCCTGATTATTCAGTCATTCAGTCCTCCTCCTCCTCCTTTACATTTCCCAAAAATTTATTATGGCGTGTTTCGCTGCCTTTGAGCGAAACAAACTTCACCAGTTTTTAAAGATTGTTTCCTTTTCACCTAAGCGCTCGATTTACGCTTTTTTGAGGTTTTCTTTAGTCTTTTCCTCGTTTTTTCGCTGATTTTAAGTTTTGTTGGCTGTTCCTATATTCCAAAAGGAACGTTCCTCAAGTATCGGCTGTTCCTCGTTTTTGTGTTCCTATTGACTATAAGAGGACCAGATTTTTTACATGGTAGGAACAAAACGTTCACACTAGTGTAAAAGAGGAACATTTCGTTCCGAGTTCCCAACTGTAAATGGAACATATTGTTCTCAAACTGATAAATTAGGACTGTTTTGTTCCGAGTTCCTTTCTGTGCATGGAACACATTGTTCCGAAATTGATAAACTGGGACTGTTTTGTTCCGAGGCCCCCTCTGTAAATGGAACACATTATTCCCACATTGGTCATTTAGGACTGTTTTGTTCCGAGTTGATATCTGTTGATGGAACACATTGTTCCCAAATTGGTCATTTAGGACTGTTTTGTTCCGAGTTGCTATCTGTTGATGGAACACATTGTTCCCAGATTGGTCATTTAGGACTGTTTTGTTCCGAGTTTCTATCTGTTGATGGAACACATTGTTCTCAAGTTGGTCATTTAGGACTGTTTTGTTCCGAGTTCCTATCGGTAAATGGAGCACATTGTTCCCAAATTGGTCATTTAGGACTGTTTTGTTCCGAGTTTCTATCTGTTGATGGAACACATTGTTCCCAAATTGGTAAATTAGGACTGTTTTGTTCCGAATTCTCATCTGCCAATGGAACATACCGTTCCCAAATTGATATTTTTGTTCCGAATTCCCATCTGTGAATGGAACAGTTCGTTCCCAAATTGGCCACTTATTACGAAATATAGGACTGTTTTGTTCCGAGTTCCTATCTGTAAATGGAACATATTGTTCCCAAATTGATAATTTAGGACCTTTTCTTCCGAGTTCCTCTCTGTGAATGGAACACATTGTTCCCAAATTGGTCATTTGGGACCAGATTTCAGACCATTTCTCTGCGCATTCCTATTTTGTTCCCAAATGGAGGTGTACTTTGTAAGGCGAACAATAGGGCGCGCTCTGACCTGCTTGGGCAAGTTTGGTTGCATGTCATGAATTTTGCACAATAGTAATGAGGGCGGGCAAGTAAGGGCATGACTTGGCAAATACAAACATATATGCAGTTCCTTTGCTTGTCATCGGCTCCTTGGTTATGGGTCAGATTTAAAGGAGATCGTGTTGGGCAAATGCTCTTCAAAAGGCAAAATGAGCAAGAAGTGCAAGGTCAATTGGTCGGATATCGATGGAGCATCACCCAAACCAAAACGGCTTCACTTGGAAAAGGATGAAACCGACAGCTTGTATCACTGCCCAATACAAGAGTGTGACCATGGTGGATTTCAAAGTCAAAGAGGGTGCAGAAAACGCGTTAATACCAAGCACAGTTGGTTCTTTTATTTCGATGAGAAGCCCAATTCGAAAGAAATCACAGATTTGCTAAAGGTAGCAAGAAATGTTCCAATGGTGAACACAATTCAAGATCAAACAAGTGAGACTACAAAACATGCCGGAAAGTTACTTCCCTCATTTTCATTGTCGTGTGACATTGGCGAAGTATTCACGAGATGGTTGCCTGGAAGTGGTAGCGGTTGCAAGAAAGATCGCGCAGCTCAACAAATAGTGACAAGATGCTTTAAGTTTCTTAGATTTTGTTGTGAAGAGGAGGAAGAGTTGACTTTTGACGTGGTGGACTTTAGTTTGTGTTCTCCAAATTTGTTGTTCAAGTTTATCGACTACTTACAAGACGAATGCAAGCTTGGACATGGTGGACGTTTAGGCTACATAGATGCCATTTCTGAAATGATCGACTTCAGAAAGCTTCATGGCGCATCAGAGGCAGTCTTTCGAAAGTTCTCTGCAACAGAGCTGTACCTCAAAAGAGCGCGAAAGACGGTTGCTAAGATGATGAGATTGCAGTGGACACAAGATTTAGACATCGAAACACTAGAAGCGAGAGGCCATTGGGCAACAATGGAGGAGTTGTTGGAGGTGGTGAAATTCCATCTGCCGCGCTACGAGAATACCGTGAAGATTTGCAAATCGAGTCCAACTCAAGTTAACCCTTCAGACTTGACATTTGCCACGAAATTCGTTGCCATGTATCTGTTCATCAAAGTGAAGGGGTCGCGTCCCATGACTTATCAATATTTGACGGTGGACATGATTGCTACAGCTAAGGAAAAGGGTGGATTCATTGATCAGAAAACGTTCAAGACTGCTGGAAAGTATGGATTTGATTCTTTGATTCTGACCGATGCAAACATGCAAGTTCTCAATGGCTACATCTCGAACGTCAGACCTTTGCTTAAACCCCAGTGCGATTTCGTTCTCGTCAACAGAAATGGGGGCCAACATGGTAAATTGGGGGAGATCATGAGCAAACTGGTGTTTGATGCAATTGGAAAGTACATCCATCCCACGCGTTATCGCCAAATTGTTGAAACGCAGAGCCTCAATGAGCTCACTAGCGAGGAGCAGAGGATTTTGTCGGAAGACCAAAAACACAGCTCTGCTGTTGCCAAAGTTCACTATCAAAGGCAACGATCCCGTGAAGTTGCTTTGAAGGGTCACGAGTGCCTACAAAAACTTCAAGGTGCCAAGGGTTCAGAGGTGGACGAGGACGTCCACGCAAGACTCGGAGATTCAACTTCCGACGCCGGGCCTTCAGTTGGAAGAGTGCAAAATATCAACTCCTCCCCCAATAAGGACGCCCTGCCTAAAAGAATCTTGCGCTCTCAGAGGAACATTCGTCGTGTTTTGAAATTCACAAAAGAAGAGGACGATTTTCTAAAGGAAGGGATAACTAAGCACGGGTTTGGACAGTGGACTGCTATTTTGAGAGATGACGATTTCCAATTTCAAGACGGAAGAACAGCGGACTCTCTAAAGAAAAGGGCTGGAATGAAGATGCCACTCGGTTAGCAATTCAACTAGCAAAAAACAACAAATGGACACCAACTAAAATGCAGAGGAAACTGGACCATTTAATTATCACAATTCGACAAACAGCTAGCCTGTTAACACATCTACGGAACGCGTTTTATAAATGATCAAAGTGTAATAAACTCTAATTTCTTGGACACAAAAGTCTATTCTTGTAACGAGTTATCGTAGGTACATGTAGCGTTCTGAGTGCCTAATTCTATTTTCTTGATGTGGAAAATTATCAAACTACTGAAAAAGACCACCCTACGGCCTATCTTACGAGGAAAAAAAACCGCTCTTACTTTTGACTAGTAAAGTATCGAGTTAGAACGTTCTGGGATTTTTTGACTGCTCGTTGACTGCTGGATTGCCTCTTTCGCTTCTTCTTGTCAGAAGTACTAGCTCGAAGTAGTTCAGCAGAGACTGCACAGTCGTTGAAGCTTGAATGAGGCACAGACGCACCACTTGTGCTCGGAAGAGGAGTGATGAAAATACTCTGTAGCTCTTCCGTCTCATCCACTCCATTACACTGCTGAGTGATGAAAATACTCTGCTCCTCATCCGTCTCATGTGCATGTTGCTGATGCTTTCCAGTGAGTTTTCTAGACGACTTTTCTCGCCACGTAATTTTCATGTCGATGCCATTTTTTGTCGCAGTGGTCAGCAATCAACAGTTATTTTACACCAAACAATAAACTCGATTAACAAGCCACAGTGACGGTAAATTCGTGTGAGGGGAATTTAGGAACTGATGTCTACTCATGGTCCCAGTAGGGGCTATCAACAACATCAACCAGAACTAATGAGGCAAGCGAA